>NC_089268.1:11529274-11842571 GCF_963930625.1 Muntiacus reevesi
CTTTACCTGCCTCCTGAAAAATCTGTATGCAGGTCAAGAAGCAAGAGTTAGAACTGGACATGGAACAACCAGACTAGTTCCAAATTGGGAAAGGAGTACGTCAAGGTTGTATATTGTCACCCTGCTTATTTAGCTTATATGAAGAGTACATCATGTGAAGTGCCGGTCTGGATGGAGCACAAGCTGGAATCAAGATTGCTGGGAGAAATATCAATAACCTCAGATAAGCAGATGACACCACCCTTATGGCAGAAAGTGAAGATGAACTAAAGAGCCTCTTGATGAAAGTGAAAGAGGAGAGAGAAAAAGTTGGCTTAAAAGTCAACATTAAAAAAAGTAAAATCATGGCATCCAGTCCCATCACTTCATGGCAAATAGATGGGGAAACAATGGAAATAGTGAGAGACTTTATTTTGGGCGGCTTCAAAATCACTGCAGATGGTGACTACAGCCATGAAATTAAAAGACACTTGCTCCTTTGAAGAAAAGCTATGACCAACCTAGACAGCATATTAAAAAGCAGAGACATTGCTTTACCAACAAAGGTCTGTCTAGTCAAAGCTATGGCTTTTTCAATAGTCATGTATGCATGGAAGAGTTGGACTATAAAGAAAGCTGAGCACTGAAGAATTGATGCTTTTGAACTGTGGTGTTAGAGAAGACTCTTGAGAGTCCCTTGGACAGCAAAAAGATCCAACCAGTCCATCCTAAAGGAAATCAGTCCTGAATATTCATTGGAAGGACTGATGCTGAAGCTGAAACTCCAACACTTTGGCCACCTGATGCAAAGAACTGACTCATTGGAAAAGAGCCTGATGCTAGGAAAGATTGAAGGCGAGAGGAGAAGGTGGTGATAGAGGATGAGATGGTTGAATGGCATCACCAATGCGATGGACATGAGTTTGAGTAAACTCCAGGAGTTGGTGATGGACAGGGAAGCCTGGTGTGCTGTAGTCCATGGGGTCGCAAAGAACCGGACACGACTAAGCGACTTCACTTTCACTTTCAGTCAACCCCTTAGGCCAAATCCAGCCTGTCATCTGTTTTTGGTTTATTTTAAATAAATTATATTCTTTGAATAGATATTATAAATACAAGCTAGACCATTCAAAAGGTAAAAATGAATCTACCTTTGAAAGTAATTCCCCTCTTTCCACCCCTCAACTTTGCAGTTTCCCTCCTTAGATGCAGTCATTATTACTAGTGGATTCTTCTTGTCTTCCAGAAGTGTTAAGGTTCTGTGAATATAAGTGTGTGTATTGCTAAATCCAAGATCATGAAGATTTATCCCTGTGTTTTCTTCTAATAGTTTTATAGTTTAAGCTCTTATGTTCAGGTCTTTGATCCACTTTGAGTTGACTTTTCTATATGGTGTGAGGTAAGGGTCCAACTTCATTCTTTTGCATGTGAATATCCAGTTGCACCACTGTTGAAAAGACTATATTTTTTTCCTCAGTGAGTGGTCTTGGCAGCCTTGTCAAAAATCAACTGACCATAGATGTATGGGTTTATTTCTGGGTTTTCAGTTCTGTTTTTCTCTCTATGTCTATCTTTATGTTAGTAACATACAGTCTTGATTACTGTTGCTTTGTATTAATAGTAAGTTTTGAAATCAGAAATATGTCCTCCAACTTTATTCTTTTTCATAATTATTATGGCTAGGCAGAATTCTTTGCAATTCTTTATGAACTTTAGGATCAGCTTATCCATTTTCATAAAAAAGGCAGTTGAAATTTTGACAGGAATTGCATTGAATTTTATAGACAAATTTGGGGAGTTTTGACATCTTAACAATAGTAAGTCTTCCAATCCATGAACACAGGATGTCTTTCCATTTATTTAGGTCTTTAATTTTTTTTCACTGATGTTTTGTAGTTTTTAGCATACAAGTCTTGCACTTCTTTTGTTAAATTTACTCCTAAGAATTTTATCCTTTTTGATGCTTTTGTGAACAGAATTGTTTTCTTAATTTCAGTTTCATTTTTGAACTGTTGATAAGTATATGAGTTTTGTATATTGACTGCAACTTTGCTGAACTTGTTTATTGGGTCTAATAGATTTTTGGGTGCCAGATGCCTGATTCTTGATTCATGGCTGCTCATGGTGTAGACCACACTTCTAGCCTTCCTGCAGCTTGGTATGACCCAAGGATTAAGTTCTGGCCATCGACTGTGAATGCAAGTGATGTGTGCAGCTCCGTGTTGTGCTGGCAGCTTCTCCTTTTCTACTCCCTTTAGGCTGGAATGGACTCAGCCATCGTGATCTGTCTTCAACGATCTGACAGCGGTTTTTGTATTGGGTTGGCCAGAAAGTTCATTTGGGCTTTTCATAACACCTTGCAGAAAAGCCTGAATGAACTTTTGGGCCAACCCAACAGATAGTTTTATGGAACATAGGCACCCTCATTCACTTGTGTATTGTCTATGACTACTTTCATGCTATAACGGCAGTGTTTATTGTATAAAGACCTTAAGGCCTGCACGGGCTAAAATATTAACTGTCTGGCCCATTACTGAGAAGTAAGTTTGCTGATGCTTGGCTTAGAGGACCTCTCTATGGTAGGATTTTATGATCCCATCTTTCTGGAATTGGACTTATAGTCACTGGTATTTGAAGCATCGTTGTTTGATTTTTGTTGTTTAGTCGTTAAGTCGTGTCTGATTTTATTGCAACCCTGTGGACTGTAGCCTGCCAGGCTCCTCTGTCCATAGAATTTTCCAGGCAAGAATATTGGAGTGGGTTGCCATTTCCTTCTCCAAGGGATCTTTCTGACCCAGGGATCAAATCCACGTCTCCTGCTTGGCAGGCGGATTCTTTGCCGCTGAGCCACCAGGGAAGCCCGTCTTTGATTTTATTTATGTGAATTTCTGCCATAGGCTGCAGCTTGCTTACTCTCTCCAGCAAGAGCTCTCCTGGTAGCAAGAGCAGCTCATGAATGGTCATGATCTTTCTGATCCTGAAGAGTAAACTGGGTTTTATTAGACTGATCATTCCTCTCTCCCCTTCTCTCTTTCCTATAATTTGCCTTCCTGTTTTTGAATTCTGTGCTTAGTTTTTTTTTTTTGCTTCCTCTGCAGCTAGCTTCTGCTCTCCTCCTGTTTATTCTCTTTCTCTTTATTTTTTTAACAATAGTAAGGTTTTTTTGGTGGTGGTGTGGTGGAGTTAGTGACCAGGGATTGAACCTGGGCTCAGGGCAATGAAAGCACCAAGTCCTAACCACTGGAAAGTGAAAGTCGCTGTCGTGTTTGACTCTTTGCAACCCCATGGACTATACAGTCCATGGAATTCTCCAGGTCAGAATACTGGAGTGGGTAGCCTTTCCCTTCTCCAGGGGATCTTCCCAACCCAGGAATTGAGCCAGGGTTTCCTGCATTGCAGGCAGATTCTTTACCAACTGAGCTATCAGGGAAGCCCCCCTAACCACCGGACCGCCAGAGAATTCCCCCATTCATTCTTTTTCAGGCTTATATCTCATCACTCATTTGATTAGAAATGGTCTCTTTTTCAAAAGTGAAGGATATTTTTTTTTAAAAATTGAGTATAATTTACATGCAAAAAAATGCTCTAATATTTATTAAAGTGTCCAGTTTGATGAATTTTGACAACATTTGTACCTGTGTAGCCACTACTCAAAACAAGGTTGAGAACATTCCATCTTGTGGCTTTTCCCAGTCAATTCCCACCTCTACTTCCCAGGGGCAACCACTTGTTCTGATTTCATCACAGACTAATTTTGCCTATTTTTGGACGTCACATAATCAAAACCATATATTAGAAAGTGCTCTTTTGTGCCTGATTTTTTTTTTCACTCAGCATAGCATCATGATTTTGAGATGTATCCTTGGTGCCTGTTTGAAAATAAGATTATTCCTTTTTTTTCTTTTTAAATCACTGAGTGGTATCTTAGTATATGGATAGAGCACAGATTGGTTATGATGAACCTTTGAGTTTTTCCATCTCAAGCACAGTACTTTTTAACTAGAATTTTATTCATGGCCTTTTCCAGCTTTAAGGCATTATCATCTTGACATTGTTAATGGAAAGACTGAAGGTAGGAGAAGAGGATGACAGAGGATGAGATGGTTGGAATGGTTTCACTGACTCGATGGACATGAGTTTGAGCAAGCTTCCGGGGTTGGTGATGGACAGGGAAGCCTGGCGTGCTGCAGTTCATGGGGTTGCAAAGAGTTGGACACGACTGAGCGACTGAACCGAACAATTGTCAATGGTATAATGCAATGTTCCAAAAACTTGAATTCCTTTCTTTTTCAGAAGTCAGAGCTTCTGGTTGTCAATCCTGGCTGCCCACTAGAGTCACCCAGGAAGCCTGTAAAGCCCAACAATCAAGCCTCACCTGACACCAATGCAGTGAAGCTCTTTGGAAGTGGGTGGGGCCCAGGGTCCGGAGGCTTTAAAGCCCCCCTGTGGTTGCGCTGTGTGGCCAGCTGGGGGAGCTCTTGCACGGAGTGGGCGGAAGGCTTGGAAGGCTCGCTCATCCCACAGGCTTCCTGCAGGTAATAGCACCGAGCTCTTCTGAAATCCGGTGTTTTTTCTCCTCTAGAATTTGAAGGCATTCAGATTTCATCTTCTCTCAAATCAGTCTTGCTTCTTTGAGGGATTTTCTTTTCCTTCCTGAAGTTTTGCCAAATTCCTCGTTACAAGCTTCCCTTATCTTCCTTATATTCTTTTTTTCTTCGCTGCCCTCATCCCCACACCTCCACCCCTAATCTCACCTCCCACTCCTTCCCTCCATCCTCCACCCCTGACGCCAAACGTTTTCCCCCTTGAATTTGGTCTGGATCCTCAAGCCTTCTAGAAGAGTGCATCGTAAAACCTAGGTACCTCTTCAGGTGAGTTCTCCTTTTTGTACGTTTTTCTCTTCAGAAGAGATCATAGCTATTTTGCTCTTTTGCTCATAAATTTACGTTTTGAAATGGGTTATTTTATTATTAAGAAAAGAATTTCTGTGAAGCCTTTGATACCTTCTCCTCTTGACGGAAAAAAAAGTTCCTGGCAAGAAAATGGAAAATGCACCAATTCCCAGTAAAGTGTAATAATAATTATAGGCTTCCAGGTGCTCGGTGACAACCACAGGTTCTAGATCAAAAACAGTTGCCCTCCCCTTGGCGGCCAGGACAATTTGGCGGAATTCTGAAGCACTAATGTCCTTCAGCTTGTAGGCTGTTAAACTGCCCGCCTCTTCCCACAGGTGGGACTCCTGGCTTATCTTTCCAGGTCCTGTTGGGTCTTCTCCGGCAGCGTCTTGTCGCTGCTCCGCTGGCCATGACCCCCACGTCCCCATGCTCCCGTGTCTTCTGGGCTCTGCTGCCTGCCCCTGCGTGCAGCTCCGGAGCAGCCGCTGGGACGCGCTTCCCCGCGGCAGCTGTGTCCGCACCAGAGCGGGCAGCGCCTCCAGGCGTGAGTACCCTCCTGGCTGGGGACCTGGAGCGGTGAGTTTCCAGGGGCAGGAGGATTGGGGAGAGCCCGGTGCTGGCCGGTGGGCACGGCGGCCCCAGGTGCTGGCGCTGAGGGAGTGCGCGGTCGGTGGAGATTTGTTGCTGAAATGTTACCTTGTGTTGATTTAGGTGATCCGGCTGCCGTATGTAAAAGGGGCTATTTTCCGTCTTTAATGACTGCCCACGTTTACTCTTTTATCTGTGACTTCTTCCTTAGGTTGTAGCAAGGCTGCAGAAAGTAAAATGGATGAGACAGATGTAGGAGAGTTTTGAAAACAGTGATAAAACTGAGTATCTTGCTGGCTTTTTATTGTAAAACCTTGCACTGGCAATCCTCAACAGTATTAGTGGTAAAATGCCTCCTTCCCCAAATCTTTTGTTCCAGTTGCCTTGGTTATTATTGAATTTCAAAGCACAAAATTTCACTGCGTGCTTCAAATTAGCATATTTTTCTTATTTATCCTTTTTAGTCTACCTGGAAGCTCATTTGGAGAAATCTCAATTTGTATAATAGGAAACCTTTCCCTGACGCAGTGCACACTCACACACACTTAATCTACATAGCTTTCTTTAGGAAAGTTGGAACCTCGAGGTATGAAATCCTCCAAGCTCACTTTGGGTGTATTGCGTGTCTCCAGCTGTACCGCATATTCCTGCATTTAATTAGTGAATATGAAATAAACAATGATGGCACAGTGGTTGTAAAAATTATCACACAGAACTGATATAATTTCAACTCTGTCTTTATATGATCACTTAAAGTTTTTACTTTTTGTTTAAAATTTTAAATGGCAAAATTGAGTGTAAACTGCAAGGGGTGTGTGTGTGTATTCTTTGGTCAGTGCAAATTTTCATACATAAAATACTTGATTATTTTTAAATTTTGAAGTTACTCTTTTTAATAGTTATTTTAAAACTGAAGAGTCAAGAAAAGTGATTATTACTGAAAACAATTTTGTGTATAGGGAAGGGGATGTTAAAACGATCCACCTGGGGTATGAAATGTGGGCTTCCCAGGTGGCTCAGTGGTAAAGAATCTGCCTGTAATGCAGGAGACCTGGCGTTCGATCCCTGGGTCGGGAAGATCCCTTGCAGAAGGAAATGGTTTCTCACTCCAGGATTCTTGCCTGGAAAATTTCATGGACAGAGGAGTCTGGTGGGCTACAGTCCATGGGGTGGGAAAGAGCTGGACTTGACCGCGGGGCTGAGCACGCACAGGGTGTGAAATGGAGCAGTGACCGCCGAGGCAGGAGTCGTCCCAGGAGGCCTGTGGCTCCAGGTCTTCTGTTCTGACGTGGATGGCTGACTTTCACCTTTGAGTCTTTTCTGAGGAAGCCTTCTGAGAACAATATTCCTTGTTTTGCTTGTTCAGAACTGTTTGGACTGAGTATAAATGCCTTGGTAATGTTTGCTTCTTCCTGCATTTTGAAGCCTTACTGGCTCAGGATATGGACAAGGGTTCTTGACCTTCCCTGATTGATAGAATTTGACTAGAGCCCAGACAAGAAATTCAGGCAAGGCTTTACTGGGGCCCCTGCTGAAGCAGGGATGCTGGGCAAGTGAGAACAAACAGGTTCCCCTGCTTGCTTGCTTCTTGAGCAGGCACAAGCTTGTTCTTCATATGGGATGAGGGCAGGGGTGTGTCCAGGGCTTGGGCTGCAGGGGTGGTTTAGGTGATTTGCCCACCCCTTTGGTGGTGCAGGGGGCATGTGCAGTACCCTGCTTTTGGTGCCAACACCCTGTTTTTGCTCCAGGCTCTTCAAAAGTGGCAGTTGGCTATTTTGATCTCTTTTGTCCAGCATTTGCCCCAACTGTGCATACCCAGAGTTATTTTTGGTCCCATACAGTTTCTTTGTATTTCGTTCCTGGAGGCGAGGTGTGTCCTGGTGTAAGCATTGCAGCAAAAGGGTCCCAGGCCCCAGCTTGTCTCAATGCCTCCTGAGAGGCTCCCTATTCTTAAGGGGTACAGGGCTGAAGGTCTCATCTTCTGAAACTGCTTCTTGCTGGACAGGGTCAGCAGACCCTAGCCTACCCAAGAGGTGTACAAGTCTCTTGCTGATTGTTCCAAGGACCCATAGGGACCTGGGCCACTCTCTGCTGGATTGGGTTGAACTCCTTGAGCCATCATGAGCCTTACTTCCAACTGTTGGAGCCTAAAAGACCCAAACTTAAACAAAAGGTTAATCAAACAAGGACCAGAAAGGAGAACAACAGTAGCCTTTAAAGGGCCTCAGAAGGGAAGGAGCCAGGTTAACTTTGGGAGGGCTTCCTTAACTGTTGACCAGACAGGGGAGGTGTCACCCCTGCCAAGAAGCCATTCTGCTTGGGTATATATTTTTGTTAATCTCAGGGTTAAAGTTGAACATGTTTCTCTGTTCTTAGAATAGAGTGTCTGGACCTCTTGGTTCCAGGTTTCCTTCTTGGCCCAAAAAGTCTTAGTCCCAGGTTTACAACACTAGGGAAGACATCGGAGTACTGTTGTAAACCTGTGACCAAGTCTATGACTGAGAAGAAAAGGGTTATAAGAAAATGAAAACCTCCTGCCAAAAAGTTTTTTTTTATATCTTGTAGGAGGCAAGAGTACAAACTGGAGAACCGATTTTCAGTTTCCCTGTCCATTCTGAATAGCAAGCACTGGTGGTTGATTGTCTGCTGAAGCCAGGTGACTTGTTGAAATTTTTTCAACAGTGGCTTCTGCCTGGAACGAGGTCTTGACATATGGGCAACGAGCAGTACTGGCAATGGCCATACCCCTCCTTGTTCTGTCAATAGATACTCGAAGGTCAATTTCCTTTTGGTGCCCACGGCAGCGAATGACTGTTACTCTTTGAGGATTTTGAGTCACGTCTTTGAGATGTCAAATCTTAGCCCCGTATATTTAATTAGCTTCTTTCTGACTATGCTGGGTCTTTGTTGCCATGCTCAGGCTTTCTCTAGTTTTTTTCTCTAGTGGGGCTTCTCTCCAGTCGCAGAGGGCGGGCTTCTTCTGTTGTGGAGCACCGGCTGTAGGCTAGCAGGCTCAGTAGCTGCAGCACATAAGCTTAGTTGCCCCACGGCAATGTAGAATCTTCCTGAGCCAGGGATTGAACCACTGTCCCCTACATTGGTAGGTGGATTCTTAGCCCCATACTTTACAGGGAAATTTGTTTCTGCATTTAAAAGTCCTTTTTCTTTCCAGATAGCTGCATGGGCATGTAAAACAAGAAAGGCATATTTTGAGTTTGTACATATATTTATGTGCCAGGTTTCCCTGGTGGCTTAATGGTAAAGAATCTGCTGGCAGTTTAGGAGACTGGGGTTCAATCCCTGGGTCGAGAAGATCCCCTGGAAAAGGGAATGACTGCCCACTCCAGTTTTCTTGCCTGGAGAATCCCATGGACAGAGGAGCCTGGTGGGCTACAATCCACAGGGTCACAAAGAGTCTGACATGACTTAGCAACTAAGCACACACGTATATTTATAATTTTTCCTTTTTCTAAGGTTAAGGCTCGAGTGAGGACCGTTGGCTCACCTCTGGGCTGAAGTGTTAGGTGGCAAAGGTTTTGCTTCTCTAGCAGCATGAGCTCTCACAATAGCATACCCTGCCCTCCTACCAACTGGCAAAAGTAGGGGTATTGCATGGAGGCTGACTGGGCACCAAGAGGCTATGCTTTAAGAATTTATTTATGAGAGTTTGCAAACCGTTTTTCTTTTTTTGCTCCCAGCTTTATAGGGTACTGTCTCTTGTTCGGATAAGAGACTTCTGGCTTACGGCTAATGTTACTGCTTGGGCATTTAGAGCCTTCCCAGGGGTTCTTTTGTCCCAAACTGTAGGGTTTGCTGTGTGGGGAATATGGCTGGGAACAGGCCCTTGTTCTTCCAGCTGATTTGTCTTAGAATCAAGAGAAGGTTGCTTGGGGCCTCCTAATCGTGACATGGCCCCGAGGAGCCGAGACGGTCTCTCCCCAGTTGTGGAGGAGGACACTCAGGCACCACTGGAAAGCCGTGTGAGGTCAGATGCTGCTCAGACTGGCAAGTGAGAGGCCTGGTGAAGTGACGGGCTTCCCGTCCACAGCAGTCACTGTACAGGTTTTGGAGGAAGGAGGCCCACGTGAGAGATCAGGCACGGTAAGTGGCTCCCGTGTCAGTTAAAAATTGACTTTCTTGCCTACCATGTCAAGGACCACCCAGGACTCCTCAGTGGAGATAGACGTCTCGTTGAGGGGAGCTGCCAGATCCCCAGGCCACCTGAGTCATCCAACGTGGCTATCTCAGGAGCGGGAGCCCCCCCTTCCCTTTCAGGACTAGGGACAGTCCCACTTGCAGTCTCCCTGTTCGTTTGCAGACTGGACATGGACCACGGGGTTCTTTTTGGCACTTTTGGGCCCAATGGCTGGTCGACTTATACTTGAAGCCCCTCTTACTGGTTTTAACCATCCTCCACGTGGATGGTTAAACTTCCCTGGTCCCCTTGGGTTGTCCTGTGGTTGCAGGGCATGGCTGATGGCTATGGTTGCAAGTTTGGCTTGAGCCTGGTCTTCCTGTTTTCCTGCCAGGTTCTCTCTTTCTCCTTAGCTTGATCTCGATTATTAAATACCCTAAAGGCCACCTTTAGGAATGGGGACGTTGGGGTTTGCAGGCCTAATTGTAACTTTTGGAATTTCTCCCTAATATTAGAGGTGAACTGGCTGGTAAAATGCTGTCCCAGCAGAGAGTGACCCTCAGGACTGGATGGATCAATGTTAGGAAATTTTCTAAAAGCCTCTACAAACCATCCTTGAAAGAGGGCTGGATTTTCTTTTTCTTCTTGGGTCAGTCCTTTAACTTTATAGTTAATTGGTTTTTTGATTTGCTTTCTCATCCCTTCTGATACACACTGGATTGTGGGCTTCTAGGCTTCTATTCCCTTCTAGGAATTATAATTCCAGTGGGTCTCCTGAGTTGGGACTGCACCTCTACTTACAACAAAATGCTTGGGTTGGTCCCCAGGCCCCTGGGCTGCTGTCCATACTTCTCTGATTTTCTTCAGGGATACAGCAAGTAGGTAGGACTACTTGGACATCCTCCCAAGTTAAATCAAAGGCCAGAGTTTGGGCCTAAAATCTTGCAACAAACTTACTAGAGTCTTGAGAAAATTGGCCCAGTCTCTGTCTGCATTGGGCTAAATTGGTTAAAAAGAAGGACGTGTGTACTCTGGTTGTCCCTTCACCATTTGCCACTTTCCTGAGAAGGCACACCTTTCCCGATCCCGGGTGATAGGAAGTTCCACTAGGAGTCATCCCAGAGGGACTAGTCTCTCTTCTGGGGTAGCAGAGACGATAAAGGGACATAGGGAGGTGGTGCGTGGGATTGGTCAGAGGGATCTGAAGGAACAGGTGCCTCTAGGGAAGTAGGTGGCTCTGGAAAAGCAGGGGAGACTTGATTTCCTCCCTGGAAGTTGGGGAAGGTTAAAGGAGGATCATCAAAAATGTTGGGAGTGTTTTTTAATTCCTCAGACTTGAATACAGGAGCTGCATAGGGCAGGGTTTTGGTAAAGAAACCACAAAGGCTTGAACATAGGGAACCTCGGTCCATTTTCCCATCTTGTGATGGTAAAAATCCAATTGCAAGATAGTATCATAATTTAGAGACCCATTTTCGGGCTTTTTTCTCTATTACAGCCCCCCCACCCCCACTTATATAAAGGCCAGGCATTGTTACAGTAGGATTTAAGTTCTTCCCTTTTCAGTCCTCTGTTTTTAAAAATTTCCATTTTCCTAGGGATACATTCCAGAGGTGTTTCTTCTCACTTAAAGAGGGTCCTCCTGTGTTGAGTAACCCGCAATTGAGCGCACTCCTAGAAATGAAGTCCAGCATCCCAGAGACATTGACTAGGAGGCTTTTGTCAGGAGCAGGTTGGAGTGTCCTCCAAATTCCCTTCTTACCCAATGGGGTTTGGGGCATCCCCTGTTCCCCTGTCACCTATCCAGATGTCTCTGGGCCTCAGTCCCTCCTGCCGGGGGTGTGGGGGTGGTGGTGTCCTCTGGTAGGGGATGTTTGAACCAGTGCGTTGCCATGACTCTTCCTAAGGGGGATTCTGTTGCCTAGAATGCTTGTGTCCTGTAACAATTTTCCTGATGTTGGGTCGGGTTGCATTCTTCAAGACTGAGCATCTATAAAGCCTAGGATATGGGCTTCTTGGAGGTGGCCAGCCCCACAGGTAGTCTGTAACAAGATACGGGCTGCCAAGGCCTGGAGCGAAGGGGTGCAAAAAGGAACCCCTGGAGGAATTAAAGTTGGACAGAAAGTGCCACAGGGGTCAGGACCTGCGGGCCTAGAGGTGGGAGTATTCCCACAGGGGATATTTTTGGACATAGAGTAAGGTGAGAGATTTGGCAGCAGAAGAACCCAGAATCCCTTCCCCTGGCTGGTGGCTGCAGCAAAAGTGGGGAGAGACTGATGTTTCCATCTGACACAGGCAGCAGCCAGTTTGGACAGTTTCCCGTATAATTTAACATACCAAGCCAATTAGTTTAGGATCTCGTTTTGGGATGCTCCAGGGGCCCTTTGAAGCACCCCAAAGCTAGCTGGAGGTCAAAAGAACTTTAATTAGAATTTCATATTTGAAAAGCTTGTCAAAAATTTCAAAAAGTTTTAAAACCCCAGTCAGAATCATAGGTCACCGTGAAACAATTATTCTTTGAGCTAAGGTGAAAAAAAAGATTTCAAAAGTAAATGTAGATCACTTAAAGGCACAGAAATTCATGCAATCTGTTATCAAAAGCTGCATTCCAGGGAAAGTTGGTTCTCTTACGAGAAAGAGGCCAAATCCAGTGCTGCTTCAGCCTATCTTTAAAAAAATCCATTTACCTAATTAAGTGTAATCCAACCTGAGAAAATCCTGACCACATAGAAAATTCTTTTCTCAGTGTTCCTCTTCCACAAACCTTCTGCACCTTTCTATAGCCAGACTTTGTTTCTTACTCTTTTTATTTAGAAATAATCAGTTTCAAGACAAACCCACCCTTTTTCCTTCAACAAAATGTATTTCCGTTCCTTATACTTTTGTTTCTAAAAACACACATCCTTTCTTTAAGCAACCAGTAACTGTCTTATATGCTGGCATTCTATAGATTGGTAGAGAACATCTCCAGGTGGCACCAAACTTCTTGCAAGAAGTCAAAAGGGGTACATTTAGGCCTGTTCAGCCATTAATGTTCCCAATATTTTATTTGAAATGGCCTCTATAGTCAATGAATTCCTATCATGTAACTTAATTTAGTTTTAAGTTACCAAAGTTTGGAGGTACTGTTTTACTTTATTTTTGGCCATGCTGGGTCTTCATTGCTGTGGTTGCTTTTCTCGAGTTGTGGTTAGTGGGGGCTAACTAGCTGTCTAGGTGGTGCACGGGCTTCTCGCTGCCATGGTCTGTCTTGTTGCAGAGCGCAGGCTCTAGGGCGCCCAGGCTTCTGTAGTCGGGGCTCTCGGGCTCTTGGGCACAGACAGGCTCAATAGCTGTGGCACGCGGACTGAGTTGCTCTGCGGCATGTGGGATCCTCTCAAATCAGGGATCGAACCCATGTCTCCTGCATTGGCAGGCGGATTCTTTACCACTGAGCCACCAGGGAAGTCCCGGAGGGACTATTTTAGATGGATATTTTCAAAACATAATTATTCCTAAAGAGTTTACCAAAAAGGTCTTATCACAGTTACATTGACTTAAAAATTTGATCATAAAAGTTTATTTTCCCTGTTGACAAATTTCATAACAAAACCAATATGTACTTATTGACTTTCAGTGATCCCAGGTACAATGAAAGTATTATACTTAATTTAAAAAATTATTTACTTATTTATTTTTGGCTGCGCTGGGTCTTCACTGCTGTGTGCAGGCTTTCTCTAGTTGCAGTGGGTGAAGCTACACCCTAGTTGTGGTGTAGGTGTCCCACTGTGGTGGCTTCTCTTGCTGTGGAGCACGGGCTTTAGGGCGCGCAGGCTTCAGTAGTGGTGGTTCACAGGCTCAATAGCTATGGCGCATGGGCTTAGCTGCTCCGTGTCATGTGGGATCTTCCCGGACCAAGGATCGAACCTATGTCTCCTGCATTGTCAGGGAGATTCTTAACCACTGGAGCACCAGGAAAGTCCTATACTTAATCTTGATGAATCTAAAGTCAAGTCTGTGTTAATTAAACCCACAAGCTTAAGCCAGTCAAGCCAACTTCTATAGAACCAGAGATCTCCTAGTTTTCTCACTTGAATTTATTTAGCGGCAACACGCAGCATGTGGGATCTTAGTTCCCTAACCTGACATCAAACCCACACCCCCTGTGTTGGAAGCACAGAATCTTAACCACTGGACCTCCAGGCAAGTCCCAGAACTTGCACTTTTATTTTTTTTTTTTTTTTTTTTTTTTTTTTTTTTCAGAACTTGCACTTTTAAAATAAAATACCTGTTTGTGTATTTGGCTGCACTGAGTTTTAGTTGCGGCACATAGAATCTTTGTTTGATCTTCACTGTGGCGTGTGGAAACCAGTTCCCTGACCAGGGGTCGAACCTGGGCCCCCTGCATTGGGAGTGTGGAGTCTTAGCCTCTGGATCGCCAGGGAAGTCTGCCCTCTTGTTTGAATTTACAATGCTCCCCCACCTTTTATTTCTTCAGTCTGGAGGACTATACATGAATCAGGCAGTTACTGAGAGCCCAGGCAGAATAGTTACATTGCAAAAGCAGAGGAGGGAAAAATGTAAGCTCCTTCTCTTCTTTGTTCTCTAAAATCCCAAGTAACCCAAGGTTGGGATCTCCGGCAAAGTGGGTTGCATTTGTATTTCAAGATTTAAATGTTTTGCCATGCCCACAATTTTGGTGGAGACTGGCAGGAGCAGTTGGACAGACAAAATGACGTGAAACAAAGATGCCAATGACAAAATCTTAAAGACACAAACAAGCAGCTTTCATGATAAAGGGGATGGGAGTGGAGGTATTAGGATCAAGGGAGGAGGGACAGAAAAGACTGCAAAAGAGAGAGAGACAGCAGGAAAATAAAGGTGAGACTCCTGGGATGATAGGACTTGCAACCACCACACGATGTGAGGTTTGAACCTCTATCACTCTCATAAGCCTCCCGTCAGGGAGAGCCTGCTTCTACCTCTGTTCATCACCTGTCCAGGTGAGCTTGCCGGCCAGAGGGAGCGGGTCTGACAGGTTGAGAGGAGTGATGCTGTAGGTGCCTGATGTCCACTGCCAAAGACGGAGAAGACAGAGAAGTAGAGCGATTTCAGGAAAGGGGCAAGGACAAGGGGGAAGGGAATGCATTATCTGAATGATGGTACTGAAACCCCCAGGGCCCAGGAAGGCAGGCTTAGCAAAGGTGATGACTTGGGAACAAGAGATTCAAGTGGCCACTTGTCACCCACGGGAAAACTGCATCCAGTGGTTCTGGAGGTGCGTGATCTCCCCAGAAGGGGATAGCTGTCCCACTTTGGGCTCCATAAATCTGATGGCAACCAGGGTTCTTGGCCTTCCCTGGTCAATAGAAATTGACTAGAGGCCAGACAAGAGATTCAGGCAAGGCTTAACTGGGGACCCTGCCGCAGCACTGGGCAGAGGGGTGAGAACAGCAGGCTCCTTTGCTTGCTTGCTCTCTCTGAAGCGGGGCGAGCTTGTTACTTATGTGGAGTGAAGGTGTGTCCAGGGGTCAGGCTGGAGGGGTGGTTTAGGTGGTTTGCCCACCCCTTAGGTGGTGGTGTGTGCAGGGGGCCATGTCCAAGTATCCTGCTTTTGCTCCCAACGCCTTGTTTTTGCTCCAGGCTCTTCAGAAGTGGCAGTTGGGTTTTTTGGTCTCTCTTTCTTTTTTTTTGGTCCAGAATTTGCCCCAGCTGCTCATGCATACAGTTCTTTTTAGTCCCATATCCTTTCTTTGCATTTTTTTGCTGGAGAAGAGGTGCTGTCCAGGTGCATGCCCTGCAGCAGAGGATCCCAGCCTGTCTCAGCTCCGCTGAGCTCCAACACCAAATTCAGCTGTAGAGTCGTGTGAGCCCAGATGTGGTCTGTTTGCCTGTCGGTTCCAAGGGTTCTTATCTTTGACGTCCAGTAACGGCCAGCATGGGACGTCTTCTCTGTTTGTGTCCTCTTTCCCTGGGACCCAGCCTGTCCAGGTGTCCCGTCGTGTGTTTTCTCATTGCCGAAAGTGGCCAAGATTCTGTTTTCAAGTCTCTTTGGATTTTCTTCCCTAGGGATCTCTCTCTCTCTCTCACTCTCTCTTTCTCTGTCTTGCCCATTTGCCATGCATGTTATTTCCTTTTAAGCCTGTGTAAGTATTTCCATTTTATCTTGCTCACTCTTCAAAGTCCTGTTTTCCAAACCCTCTTCTGAATTTCTCAGTCTGTGTTTCCTGAGATACTTTCGTCTTCTCTTCTGAGCTACTTTAATTTTCTTTCTTTCACTTGTTTCCTGGGTTTTGCCAGCTCCTGTTTTGCTCGCTATTTATGCAATGCTCATGCATCTTTTTAGTCTCATCCTTGGGCTGTGGTTTCATGGAGGAGTTGTTTGTTTGTTTTTTTAAACTGAAGATGAAATGTCTGTTTGAATTTTTTTTCACCTGCTTTGTGGTAACAATTTCCTAATAAGTGTTTTTCAGTGTTCACATTTGTCCTGCTTTTTTTCTCCTTTTTTTTTTTCCTTTTAGTATCTTTGCATAGTTTTCTCTTTGATTATTCATCTTTGTCTGAGCTGAGCTTTTCAGGTAGAGCTGAGACCCTTTTGCAGGCCAGTAGGAATTTTCCTAATGGCCTGGGGTTATTATAATCTTTATTTTTCCCCAGGTGGTAAAGCAGGCAGCCACAGAGATATTCATGATGTGAAACCATGGGTATTGGAAAAAAACACCAAAGTAAGAATCTTCAAAATTTCCTCCTTAAAAGCAATGAGAAAACAGGCTAAAATGGTCAGAATTAACTTTCCAAACTCTGGAAATTTACCAAAAACTTGCAGTGATGCAGGAAGTGTTTATGCAAGAAAAATGGCTGAATCTTAGTAAGAACAGTGAACTTTTTAGTGTTGTTTGTTTTTATTGTGTGAAATCCATGTAACATAAAATTTAACACCTTAAACATTTTAAACTTCACAGCCCAGTAGTATTACACATGTTTACACTGTTGTGCAACCATTGTCATAATTCATCACCGTATTTCTTTTCATCTCGTAAAACTGAAGCTCTGTACTTTTTAAGTAACAGCTCGCTAGTCTTCACTCTTCCCGCTCCAGAATCACCATTACAGTTTCTGTCTTTATGAATTTGACTACTCTGAGTACCTCATACAAGTGAAATCATACAGTATCTGTCTTTTGTAACTGGCTCATTTCACTTATCAAAATGCTGTCAAAGTTTACCCGTGTTGTAACATTTTGGAGAATTTGCTTTTCTTTTTAAGGCTGTGTAATATTCCATTGTATGTGTCTACAGCATTTTGCTTATCCATTCATCAGGTGTGGACACTTAGTTGCTTCTGCGTTTTAGCAGTTGTGAATAATGCTGCTATAAACATGAGTATACAAAGATCTCTTTGAGCCCTTGCTTCACGTTCTCCAAGATATGTACCATGAGGGCAGGGAGGGAGCTGTTCCATCAGGGTGGGAAGACTACACAGCCCTCTTGCAAATGGAATTCTGCCTCTTCAAGAATGCAGTGTGAAGTCCCCAGCATCTATTGGCAATACAAGGATTTCATGTTTTTTTAGTAATATAGTAAGCATACATATTTAAGTTTTTAGAATTGGTACTAGAAATTGAGGGGCTTCCCACGTGGCACAGTGGTAAAGAATCTGCCTGCCAATGCAGGAGACACAAGAGACACAGATTTGATCCCTGGGTTGGGAATATCCCCTGGAGTAGAAAATAGCAACTCGACTCAGGTATTCTTGCCTGAAGAATCTCATGAACAGGGGAGCCTGGCAGGCTACAATCTATAGGGTTGCACAGAGTCAGATGCAAATGAGCAACTAACACTTTCACTTCACTTTTTTATTTATAGTAACTATGTTTCTGATTTTTTTGAGAAACTGCCCATACAAGGCTCAAGGTTTCCAGTTTATCCACCTCTTCATCAACATTTGCTGTTTTTTGGATAGTGGCCATCCTAATGGGTATAAGATACTATCTCACTTTGGTTTTGATTTGTATTTCCTTACTGATTGAGTCATGTTAAGCATCTTTTTCATGTGCCTATTGGCCATTTGTTTATTTTCATTGGAAGAATGTCCAAATCTTTTGCCCATTTTTGAAGTGGGTTGATTTTTAGAAATTCTGTATTTGTTCTGCATGCTAAGCCCTTAGATACATGACTTACAAATATTTTCTCCCAGCCTTTTAATTCTGTGGATAATGTCTTTTGATGTACAAAATTTTAAAAATCTTCATTAAATCTAATTTTCTTTATTATCTGTTCTTTTGGTGTCATATCCAGGAAATCACTGCCAAATTCAGTGTTGTGAAACTCTTGTCCAATTTTTTTCCTAAGAGTTTTAATTCAGGTCTTATATTTAAGTTTTTGATCCATTTTGAGTTAAAAGTTTTGTATATGGTGTGAGATAAGGGCCCAGTTTCATTCTTTTGCATGAGGATACTCAGTTTCTTGAGCATCATTTGTTGAAAAGACTGTCCGTTTCTCATTGAATGGTCTTGGTACCGTTACCAAATTTCATTTGACCATATAGGTGAGGGTTTATTTCTGGGCTATTTCTATTCTATTCCATTAGTCTATATATCTATCTGTATGTTAAAACCACACTGTTTTTATTATGGTGGCTTTGTAGTAAGTTTTGAAATTGACTATCCGGTGTTTCCTTTTTCAGACTGTTTTGGCTACTTAGGGCCCCTTCAGTTTCTATACGAATTTTAAAATGAGTTTTTCTATTTCTGAAAATAAAAAGCATTGAAATTTTGATTGAGATTGCATTGAATCTGTAGGTTGTTTGGGTAGCACTGACATTTTGAATATTGATGTCTTCCAGTTCACGAACATGCGGTATATTACCATTTATTTCTGTTGTCTTTTATTTCTTTCAGTGATGTTTTATACTTTTCATTGTATCAGTCTTTACCACCTTGGTTAAGCTAACTGCTGAGTGTTTCATGCTTTTTGATGCTATTGTAAGTGGACTTGTTTTTGCAATTTCTTTTTCAGATAGTTCATTGTTCATGTGAACCTTTTCAGATAGTTGGTTCATTTGGATCACCACAAAGCATTGAGTAGAGTTCCCTGTACTACACCATAGGTTCTCATTAGTTACCTGTTTTATACATACTGTCAATAGTGTGTATATGTCCATCCCAATCTCCGAGTTCATCTTACTCTTCCTTCCTCCCTTGGTATCCGTATGTTTGATCTCTACCTCTGTGTCTCTATTTCTGCTTTACAAATAAGCTCATCTGTACCATTTTTCTAGATTCCACATATATGCATTAATATATGATATGTTTTTTTCTTTCTGACTTACCTCACTTTGTGTGACAGTCTCTAGATCCATCCACATCTCTCCAAATGGCACTATTTTCATTCCTTTTTGTGGTTGAGTAATATTCTGTTGTATATATGTGCCACATGTTCATCCATTCCTCTGTTGATGGATATTTAGGTTGCTTCCATGTCCTGGCTACTGTAAATAGTGAACGTTGGGTATCTTTTTGATGTATGTATCTTTTCGAATTATGGTTTTCTCTGGGTACGTGCCCAGGAGTGGAGTTGCTGGGTCATGTGGCATTTCTATTTTTTAACTTTTTGGGGAACCTCCATACTGTTCTCCATAGTGGCTATATTAATTTACATTTCCACTAATAGCGCAAGAGGGTTCGCTTTCCTCTACAACCTCTCCAGCGTTTATTGTTTGTAGATTTTTTCATTATGACCATTCTGACTGGTATCATTATAGTTTGGATTGCATTTCTCTAATAATTAGTGATGTTGAGCATGTTTTCATGTGCTTGTTGGCCGTCTGTATGTCTTCTTTGGTGAAATGTCTGTTTTGGTCTTCTGCCCAGTTTTTGATTGAGTTACTTGGTTTTTTTTTTTTTTTTTGCTACTGAGCTGCATGGGCTGTTTATATATTAATATTTTGGTGATTAATCCATTGTCAGTTGCTTCGTTTGCAAATATTTTCTCCTGCTGCTGATTTCTGTTTGCTAGCAATGTGTCAAGGATTTTGTATCAATGTTCATAAAGGATTTGGTCTGTAGTTTCCTTGTAGTGTTTTGTTTGGCTTTGGTATTAGGGTTATGCTGGCCTCAGAAAATGAATTAGGAAGTATTGCCTCCTCTTCAGATGTTGGGGAAAGTTTGACAAGGATTGATACTAGTTCTTATTTAAACATTTGGTAGAATTTACCAGTGAAGTTGTCACATCAAGGACTTTTCTTTCTTTTTTCTTTTTTTTTTGGCCACGGTGCATAACTCGCGGGATCTTATTTCCCCAACCAGGCATCAAACCTGGCCCCCTTGCAAGTGGAAGCACAGAGTCCTAACCACTGAACTGCCAGGGAATTCCCTAGGATTTTTCTTGGCAGTTTTTTTTTTTTTTTCCCCATTCTTGGGAGATTTTTAAAAGATTGAAATACAAGTGACGTATAGCATTGTATTAGTTTTAGGTATAGGACATAGTGATTTGATATATGTATATATTTTGATACAATGACCATATACGCTAACATCTACCACCACACAAATAATAGTTACAATGATTTTTTCTCCTGTTGAGAAGTTAAGATTTACTCTCCTAGTGACCTTCAAATATATGATACAGGTATAGTCACCTTGCTGTGCATTAATCCTCAGGAGTTATTTATCTTATAACTGGAAGTTTATACCTCCTGATGACCCGCACCTGTCTCACCTGGTCTCTGCAACTGCTGTCTCTATTATCTGTATCTATGAGAGTTTTTTTTTTTATTCTATGTATAGGTGAGGTCACACAGTATTTGTGTTTCTTTGTCTGAATTTAATTTTATTTAGCATAATGCCTTCAAGGTTCGTCCTTGTTGTCACAAATTGCCAGCTTTCCTTTTTGTAACTGAATAATATTCCATTATCCATTATAATGGAATTACTATACATATAATATTTATATATATTATATTACAGAATTATATATAATTATATATATAACTCATTACTTACAGAATATTATGGAATTATATATATATTTATATATATAATTTCACTACTACTACTTTCATTCATCCGTCAGTGGACATTTAACTTGTTTCCATGCCTAACTGTTGTAAATAATGCTGCAGTGGGATGATCTGAGAGAACAGCATCAAAACATGTATATTATCAAGTGTGAAACAGATCGCCAGCCCAGGTTAGATGCATGAGACAAGTGCTCGGGGCTGGTGCACTGGGAAGACCCAGAGGGATGGGATGGGGAGGAAGGTGGGAGGGGGGATCAGGATGGGGAACACATGTAAATCCATGGCTGATTCATGTCAATGTATGGCAAAAACCACTACAATATGTAAAGTAATTAGCCTCCAACTAATAAAAATAAATGAAAAAAAAATAATGCTGCAGTGAACATCGGGCTGCAGCTGTCTTTTTGAGATAGTGATTTTGTCTCCTTTGGATAAACACTCAGGATGGAATCGCTGAATTGCATAGTAGTTCAATTTTTCAGTTTTTGGGGAACAGTGTGGTTTTCCATGGGGGCTGCTGCAGTAGCAATTCCGAGACCCACTAACAGTGCACGAGGGTTCCCCTTTCTCCACATCCTCCCAACACTAACAGATATGAAGTGATATCTCATTGTGGTTTTGATTTGTGTTTTTCTGATAATTAGTGAGTTTGAGTACATTTTCATGTATCTGTTGGCCATTTGTTTATCTTCTTTGGGAAGATGTCTGTTCATTTCTTCTTTCCATCTTTTAACTGGATTATTCTTTTCTTTTGAAGTATATGAGTTCCTTATATGTTCTGTTTTTTTTAAGAAATATTTATTCTTTAATGCCTAACTAATAGACATGTGGTTTTTATTACTTTTTAGTATTAAAGGACTCTAAGTTCTCTTCACTCTTTTGAAACATCCAGTTTTTCCTCTGATTTAAAAACATAAAACATACTCATTATAAAAAAGATGGAAACACAGGAAAGGACAAGTATGAAAAAAAAGCCTTTCATTCTAACAGTTGTTAGGATTTTATTGTATATATTTTTAATATTATTCTTAGAATATTGACATACCCTTTTAAAATTAATTTTTATTGGAGTACAGTTGTTTTACAATGTTGGTTTCTACTGTACAGAGTCAATCAGCTATGTACATATGTTGCAGTTTGTTGTTTAATCACTCCGGCGTGTCCGACATTTTGCGACCGCATGGCCTGCAGCACGCCAGGCTCCTCTGTCCATGGGATTCTCTAGGCAGGAATGCTGGAGTGGGTAGCCATTCCCTTCTCCAGGGGATCTTCCCAACTTACAGATCACAGCTGGGTCTCCTGCATTGCAGATGGAGTCTTTACTGTCTGAGTAAAGGGAGCCCACATACACACGTAGCTCCTCTTTTTTTAGATTTCCTTCCCAGTTAGGTCTTCACAGAGCACTGAGTGGAGTTCCCCGAGGTCTGTAGGTTCTCATTAGTTACTATTTTATACTGTGTATAAAACAGTGTGTATATGTCAGTCCTAACCTCCCAATTCACCCCACCCCCTCCATGTTCTTTATTTTCACTATTAACTCTTTATCCAACATGTGCTTTGCAAATGTTTTCTCTAATTTGATAGGTTGCGTTTTCACTTTGTTGGTGGTTTTCTTTGCTGTATAGAAGCTTTTTAGTTTAACGAAGTCCCACTTATTTGTCCTTCTTCTCTTATTGCCTTTACTTTTGGTGTCAAATCCAAGAAATCATTGCCAAGACCCATGTCAAGGAAGTCTCACTCCATTTTTTTCTTCTAGGAATTTAATTTTAATTTTAGTCTTACATTCAACTCTCTTTTTAAAATTTTTAAATTTTAGTTAATTGTTTTTGGCTGCTCTGGGTCGTTGTTGCTGTGCATGGCCTCTCTTTCTAGTTGCGGTGAGTGAAGGCTACAGTCCGGGGGCTTCTCATTTCAGTGGCTTCTCTTGTTGTGGAGCAAGGGCTTCCGAGTGCACGGGCCTCAGTACTTGCACCACGTGGCCTTGATAGTTGTAGTGCGTGGACTTAGTCACCGCACAGTATATGGAATCTTCCTGGACCAGGGATTGAACCCGTGTCCCTTGCATTGGCAGGTGGATGCTTAACCACCGGACCACCAGGGTGGTCCCACATTCAGCTCTTTAATCTATTTGAGTTGATTTTTGTGTATGATGTAAGATAGCGATCCAGTTTCGTCCTTTTGCCTGTGGCTCTCCAGTTTTCCCCATGTGGCTGTTCATTTCCCACCATTTATTAAAGAGACTGTCCTTTCCCCATTGTCTATTCTGGCACTGTTGTCATAAATTAGTTGACCATATTTGTGTGGGTTTATGTCTGGGATTTCTGCTCTGTTCCATTGATCTATGTGTCCATTTTTATGCCAATACCGTTACTGTGTTGACACTATAGCATTGTAATATAATTTGAAGTCAGGAAGCAGGATGCCCCCAGCTTTGTTCTTCTTGATCAAGATTGCTTTGGCTCTTCAAGGTATTATGAACTTCCACACAAATTTTAGACTTGTTTGTTCTAAATATGTTGAAAGATGCTGTTGGAATTTTGATAGAGGTTGCATCGAATCTGTAGATTTCTTTGGGTAGTATGTACATTTAAAAATATTAATCCTTCCATTCCATGAGCATAGAATATCTATCCATTCATTTGTGTCTTCAGTTTATCTTATCGGTGTCTGTAGTTCTCAGTGCACAGGTCTTTCAATTCCTTGGTTAAACTTATCCCAGGGTATTTTATTCTTTTTGATGCAACTGTACGTGGGATTGCTTAAATTTCTCTGATAGTTCAAGGTTAGCAGCATATTTTTGTATATTGATTTTGTATCCTGCAACTTTATGAATTCATTTCTTAGTTCTAACAGTTTTTTGGTGGAGTCTTTAGGGTTTATACACACACACACACACACATACATATATACACATACACATATATATATAATCTTTTTATTGGCAAACAGTGACAGTTTTACTTCTTCCTTTCTGAGTTGGATGACTTTTATTTTTCTTGCTAATTGCTCTGTCTAGGACTTCCAGTACTATGTTTAGTAAGTGGTGAGGGCTTCTCTGGTGGCTCAGTGGTAAACAATCCACCTGCCAATGCAGGAGACACGGGTATGATCTCTGGTCTGGGAAGATTCCACATGCCATGGAGCAGCTAAGCCTGGGATCCCACAACTATCAAGCCCATGCGCCACCACCACTGAAGCCCGCAGGCCCCAGAACCTGAGCTCCACAGCAGGAGAAGCCCCTGCAATGAGAAGTCCATGCACCTCAGCTAGAGAGTAGCCCCACTAGCTACAATTAGAGAAAAGTCCACAAAGCAACAAAGACCTAGAGCAACCAACATGGTAACGATAACCCTATATGCAAAACAGAAAAAGAGACACAGAAGTACAGAACAGACTTTTGAACTCTGTGGGAGAAGGTGAGGGTGGGATGTTTCGAAAGAACAGCATATATATTATCTATGGTGAAACAGATCACCAGCCCAGGTGGGATGCATGAGACAAGTGCTTGGGCCTGGTGGGCTGGGAAGATCCAGAGGGATCGGGTGGAGAGGGAGGTGGGAGGGGGGGATCGGGATGGGGATACATGTAACTCCATGGCTGATTCATATCAGTGTGTGACAAAACCCACTGAAATGTTGTGAAGTAATTAGCCTCCAACTAATAAAAAAAAAAAAAAGTGGTGGGAGTGGGCATCTTTGTCTTGTTCCTGATCTTTTTTGTGTGTGTGTGTGTTATAAAGTTTTATTAAACTATAAAAGAGAGAAAGCTTCTGACATTGATATCAGAAGGGGGCAGAAAGAGTGCCCCCTCACTAGTGTTAGCAATGGAGTTATATACTTTTTAATTAGTTATTACAATGAATCAAAAGAATGTCTGGAGGTTGTAAAGACCTTACTAGACCCACTCCCATAATTTACATTTTAAGATAACAGGATCAGCCAGAGGGTTTTTTCCAGAAACTGTCCTCAAGCAGGGTACATTGTTGTTATATAATCCTTAGTACAGAGTTTAAACTGAGTTGTTTGTTGTGTAATCATCAGTTAGAGGCTCAAAGATAAAAACTGTCTTATGTGACTAAGACCAAGGAATGTAGAGGAAAAAAAAAAAAAACTTGTCCTTTCCTCCTTGAGAATTCCAGACCCCTCTCTCCTTGGGGGCCCCCCGGACTTATCAACCTGCCCTAGGAATTGACTCTCACTGCCTCTTCCAGGTAGCCAATCTCTCTACCTCTGTGCTAAGTCCAATCCTTGCCCAGCACAGGATCTTGTTACATCTGCTACTCTGCCCTCTTCTCCAAGCTTCCCATCTATTTCTGCTAGATCCTTTCTTAGCTCTAAAAATGACCAAGTCCTGTCCATCTTAAAAAAAAAGAAACAAAAACCCTTTCATTCTCACATTCTCTTCAAGTATTTTTCCTACCTCTTCTTGCCTGTCTCCCCACTTTTTAAGAGTAGTCGATTTTTAAGAATCGATTTCCTTTCTCTTTCTCAACCCATTCATTCAAGCTTCGCTCTATCACTCTACTAAAAATGATCTGACGAAAGCCACCACTGACCTCCTATCACTAAGCCTGGCTATTATTTTGTTCCCAAACAGGCCTCACAGCTGCACTGACAGCTAGGTTCCCTCCTTGGTAGCAGCATCAACTCCTACCCCTAACCCCACCCACACTAACTGAGCACTTGTTCTGTACTATTTGAGTACTAACAGCTTTACAAGCATTACCTCATCTAATTCTCATCACACCCCAAGGTGCTTGCTATTATTATCTGTATTTTTTCAAGTCAGTAAACTACAGTTGAGACAGGAAAGCGACTTGACTAGTAGTAGGTGGAGACAGTACTAAAACCTAGGCCTTCCTGGCTTCAACACCTAGGAGCTTAAGGGATGTTTAACAGACTCAGTGGCCTCTAGACTCTCTTGGCCTTGGGTTACACTCCCTCTGCCTCTCTCAGGACTCTGTCCCCTACCTCTGACCACATTCTAAATGTTAATGCTCAGGACAGTTCCAGTCTCTCTCCACTGTTGTTCTCACTCCCTGAGGAATGTCAGTGACTTTGATTTTGTCAGCCCTTACCACATGCTGACAGCCCCAGATTTAAAGCTCCAGGCTTCAAGTTTCAGACTCTTTCATCCGACAGGCTGCTGGACTTCTCCATGATGATGTCTGTCTCAGCTTCCCGTCCAAAACTGAACTCAGTTTCCCTTTGAAACTTTTCCCTCCTTCTCTTTGTCAAGTCAAACATTACCCATTATAAAGCTGTAAGTATTCTTAAACTCTTTTTCTCCCTCATTCTCCACATGCAAATAGTTACCAAATATTTCTGATTTTACCCCCTGAATAGTTATCCTTTCCTTTACACCTCTACCATGAGCCTTGCTCTGGCCCTTAAATATTAATAATGTCCAGAGGGTACTTCTGTAAGATTCTCCCATGTCTTTCTCCACTCCTGTCATGACATCCATCCTTCCCATAGCAGATGAGTGATCCTGTGGAGCAGAGCTCGATAAGCAGTAAAGTATGGGATGCTGATGGCAGCTCCTTATTTAAAGTCCAGTTTTTCTGGCAGTGTGTAAACAGTGTGATCGGCTGCCAGAGCATACTCAGCATAACCCCCAGAGATCGTCCTGGTAGTGAAAACTCTGTCACCTTTCTTGAAAGCAGATACACTCTCTCCAACAGCTTCTATTATCCCAGCCACATCAAAGCCAGGATTATAAGGTAGAGGTGGTTTTATATTGTGAGTGCCAGAGCGAATGTATGTGTCCACTGGATTTACACCACATGCTTGGACTTTGATGAGAACCTGATGGTCTTTTGGAATTGGTACAGCAACATCCGACTGGAGTTTCAGCACTTCTGGTCCACCAAATTAAAAAACTCTAATAGCTCTCATCAACTTCTGTCCAGTCGCCATGGTTATCTAGATACACTGATCTCATTTCATGTTTAAGGACCTTTCATCTTACAAATCCTTCAGCCCGTTCTAGAGTGGAAAATCAAAATTTGCGAGCGTCCCCTGAGATTGCACCTGTTCCTGATCTTAGAGGGAAAGCTTTCAGCTTTTCATCATTGAGAATGATGTTTTTGTGATGCTTGTTTCTTGATGTAGCTTTTTTTTTAATCACTTATGAACTTCCCTCTTAGAATTGATTTTGCTGTATCTCATAAGTTTGAGTATATCATATTTCTGTTTTAATTTTTCTCATGGTATTTTTAAAATCTTTTTTTCTTTGATTCATTGTTCAGTAGCATGTTGTTTAATCTCCATATGTATTTGAATTTTCCAGTTTTCTTCTTGTAATTTATTTCTAGTTTCATACCATTGTAGTCAGAAAAGGTTCTTGATATGATTTCAATAGAAAAGGTTCTTGATATGATTTCAATCTTAAGTTTACTGGGACTTGTTTTGTGGCTTAACATGATCTATCCTGGAAAATGTTCCTTGTATACTTGAAGATTGTGTTCTATATATTTTTGAGTAGAGTATTCTGTATATATCTGTTAATCTGGTCTAAAGTGTTAAGGTTGTTTCCTTATTGATTGTCTGGATGATCTATCCATTGATGAAAGTGGAGCATTGAAATCCCCTGCTATTATTCTATTGGATCATTGTATTATTGGAATGAAAACTGACTGGAAAAGGTCAGTTTTCACCCCAATACCAAAGAAGGGCAATGCCAAAGAATGTTCAAACTACTACACAAGTGCACTCATTTCACATGCTAGCAAGTTCATGCTCAAAATCCTCCAAGCTAGACTTCAAACAGTATGTGAACCAAGAACTTCCAGGTGTGCAAGTGGATTTAGAAAAGTCAGAGGAACCAGAGATCAAATTGTCAACATTCATTGGATAATAGAAAAAGCAAGAGAATTCCAGAAAAACATCTACTACTTCTTCATTGATTAAGCTAAAGCCTTTGACTGTGTGGATCATAATGAACTGTGGAAAATTCTTCAAGAGATGGGACTATCAGACCACCTTACCTGCCTCCTGTGAAACCCGTATGCAGGTCAAGAAGCAACAGTTAGAACCAAACATGGAACAATGGATTGGTTCAAAATTGAGAAAGGAGTACATCAAGGCTGTATACTGTCACCTTGCTTATTTAAATTATATGCAGAGTTCAGTTCGGTTGCTCAGTCGTATCCAACTCTTTGCGACCCCATGGACTGCAGCATACCAGGCTTCCCTGTCAATCACTAACTCCTGGAACTTGCTGAAACTCATGTCCATCGAGTTGATGATGTCAACTCAATGAGTTGGATGGATTCCTTTATCGTTATGTAATTCCCTTCTTTTCCTCTTTGTCTTAAAGTCAGTTTTGTAAGATATGAGTATAGCTACCCAACTTTCTTTTGATTTTCATTTGTATGGAATATCTTTTCCATGAGTTCGTTTTCTTTTCTTTTCTTTTTTTTTTTTTTTCATGAGTTCATTTTCTGTATATGCAGAGTACATCATGTGAAATGCCAGGCTGGATGAAGCACAAGCTGGAATCAAGACTGCCGGGAGAAATATCAATAACCACAAATATGCAGATGATACCACCCTTAAGGCGGAAAGTGAAGAGGAAATAAAGAGCCTCTTGATGAAGGTGAAAGAAGAGAGTGAAAAATCTGGCTTAAAACTCAGTGTTCAAAAAACAAAGATCATGGCATCCAGTCCCATCACTTCATGGCACATAGATGGGGAAACAATGGAAAGAGTGACAGACTTTGTTTTCTTGGGCCCCCAAATCACTGCAGATGGTGACTGCAGCCATGAAATTAAAAGACACTTGCTCTTTGGAAGAAAAGCTATGATCAACCTAGACAGCATATTAAAAAGCAGAGCCATTACTTTGCTGACACAGGTCTGTCTAGTCAAGGCTATGGTTTTTCCAGTAGTCATGTATGGATGTGAGAGTTGGATCATAAAAAAGGCTGATGTTCATAAAGAAGAATTGATGCTTTTGAACTGTGGTGTTGGAGAAGACTCTTGAGAGTCCCTTGGACTGCAAGGAGATCCAGCCAGTTCATCCTAAAGGAAATCAGTCCTGAATATTCATTGGAAGGTCTGAAGCTGAAGCTCCAATACTTTGGCCATGTGATGTGAAGAGCTGACTCGTTGGAAAAGACCCTGATTCTGGGAAAGATTGAGGATAGGAGGAGAAGGGGATGACAGAGGATGAGATGTTTGAATGGCACGACCGACTTGATGGACATGAATTTGAGCAGGCTCCGGGAGATAGTGAAGGACAAGGAAGCGTGGTGTGCTGCAGTCCAAGGGGTTGCAAGGAGTCAGACATGACTGAGTGACTGAACAACAACAAATTATTGTATTGCTGTGTATTTCTTTCTTTAGGCCTGATAATAATTGTTTTGTATATTTAGGTACTTCTGTGTTGGAAGCATTAACATTTATAAATGTCTTCTTGTTGGACTGATTCCTTTATCCTTATGTAATTCCCTTTTTTTTCTCTTTATCCTAAAGTCAATTTTGTAAGATATGAGTATAGCCTCCCTAGCTTTCTTTTGATTTTAATTTGTATGGAATATCTTTTCCATGAGTTCACTTTCAGTCTGTGTGTGTTCTTACATCTGAAGCGAGTCTCCTATAGGCAGTATACCAATGAGTCTTGGGTTTTTTCCCCCATATTTATTTGTTTTATTCTTGGCTGCACTGGGTCTTCATTGCTATGTGCAGTCTTTCTCTAGCTGTGATGAGCAGGGGCTACTGTTTGTTATGATGTGTGGGCTTCTCGTTCAGAGCACAGGCTTAGCAGTTGTGGTGCATGGGCTTAATTGCTCTGTGACATGTAGTATCTTCCCGTACCAGGGATTGAACCTGTGTCCCCTTCATTGGAAGGTAGATTCTTAACCAGTGGACCATCAGGGAAGTCCTGGGTCGTGTGTGTGTATGTGTGTTTTTTTCTAATCAATTCAGGCACTCTTTCTTTTTTTTTTTTCCTGAAAATTTCTTTAATTTTCTGTCACTCTTTTTTTTTTTATTGTGGAAAAATATATAACGTATAATTTACCATTTTTTGAGTAACCAACAAGGACCTACTGTACAGTACATGGACCTCTTCTCAGTGTTATATGGCCCCCTGAATGGGAAGAGAACTTGGGGAGAACGGATAACATGTATATATATATGGCCATTCACCTGAGACTATCACAGTGTTATTTGCCTTCAGCTATACCCCAGTACAAAGGAAAGGTACTCCCATTTGAATGCAGAGTTCCCAAGAATTGCAAGGAGAGATAAGAAAGCCTTCCTCAGTGATCAATGCAAAGAAATAGAGGAAAACAACAGAATGAAAAGACTAGAGATCTTTTCAAGAAAATTAGAGATACCAAGGGAACATTTCAAGCAAAAATGGGTTTGATAAAGGACAGAAATGGTATGGACCTCACAGAAGCAGAAGATATTAAGAAGTAGTGGCAAGAATACACAGAAGGACTGTACAAAAAAGATCTTCACGACCCAGATAATCATCATGGTGTGATCACTCACCTAGAGCCAGACATCCTGGAAAGCAAAGTCAAGTGGGCCTTAGAAAGCATCACTACGAACAAAGCTAGTGGATGTGATGGAATTCCAGTTGACTATTTCAAATCCTGAAAGATGATGCTATGAAAGTGATGCACTCAATATGCCAGCAAATTTGGAAATCTCAGCAGTGGCCAAAGAACTGGAAAAGATCCGTTTTCATTCCAATCCCAAAGAAAGGCAATACCAAAGAATGCTCAAACTACCGCACAATTGCACTCATCTCACACACTAGTAAAGTAATGCTCAAAATTCTCCAAGCCAGGCTTCAGCAATACGTGAACCATGAACTTCCAGATGGTCAAACTGGTTTTAGAAAAGGCAGGGGAACCAGAGATCAAATTGCCAAGATCCACTGGATCATCAAAAAAGCAAGAGAGTTCCAGAAAAACATCTATTTCTGCTTTATTGACTATGCCAAAGCCTTTGACTGTGTGGATCACAATAAACTGTGGAAAATTCTGAAAGAGATGGGAATACCAGACCACCTGACCCACCTCTTGAGAAACCTGTATGCAGGTCAGGAAGCAACAGTTAGAACTGGACATGGAACAACAGACTGGTTCCAAATAGGAAAATGAGTACATCAAGGTTGTATATTATCACCCTGCTTATTTAATTTATATGCAGAGTACATCATGAGAAATGCTGGGCTGGAAGAAGCACAAGCTGGAATCAAGATTGCTGGGAGAAATATCAATAACCTCAGATATGCAGATGACACCACCCTTATGGCAGAAAGTGAAGATGAACTAAAGAGCCTCTTGATGAAAGTGAAAGAGGAGAGTGAACAAGTTGGCTTAAAGCTCAACATTCAGAAAACTAAGATCATGGCATCTGGTCCCATCATCTCAAGGGAAATAGATGGGGAAACAGTGGAAATAGTGTCAGACTTTATTTTTTTGGGCTCCAAAATCACTGCAGATGATGATTGCAGCCATGAAATTAAAAGACGCTTACTCCTTGGAAGGAAAGTTATGACCAACCTAGATAGCATATTAAAAAGCAGAGACATTACTTTGCCAACAAAGGTTCGTCTAGTCAAGGCTATGGTTTTTCCAGTGGTCATGTATGGATGTGAGAGTTGGACTGTGAAGAAAGCTGAGTGCTTAAAAATGGATGTTTTTGAACTATGGTGTTGGAGACAACTCTTGAGAGTCCTTTGGACTGCAAGGAGATCCAACCAGTCCACCCTAAAGGAGATCAGTCCTGGGTGTTTATTGGAAGGACTGATGCTGAAGCTGAAACTCCAATACTTTGGCCGCCACATGCGAAGAGTTGACTCATTGGAAAAGACCCTGATGCTGGGGGGGATTGGGGGCAGGAGGAGAAGGGGACGACAGAGGATGAGATGGCTGGATGGCATCACCGACTCAGTGGACATGAGTTTGAGTAAACTCCGGGAGTTTGTGATGGACAGGGAGGCCTGGTATGCTGCGATTCATGGGGTGGCAAAGAGTCGGACACGACTGAGCAACTGAACGGAACTGATACCCCAATACAAAATAAAAAGTTTTTTAAAAGAAAAATTACCATTTCTAAGTGTAAAATGCCATTAGGTTACATTCACAACAACATTCATGTTGTTGTACAACCGTTACCAATCCATCTCCAGAACTTTATCATCACCACCAACTGAAGCTCTGTACCCATTAAATGAACAATTCCCTATTTCAGACAGTCTGTAGTATGAAGTCAAGTGGGTTTTAGAAAGCATTACTACAAACACAGCTAATGGAGGTGATGGAATTCCAGCCAAGCTATTTAAAAATCCTAAAAGATAATACAGTTATCTTGAGCTGCACTCAATATATCAGCTGCTGCTGCTGCTAAGTTGCTTCAGTCGTGTCTGACTCTGTGCGACCCCATGGACTGCAGCCTACTAGGCTCCTCTGTCCATGGGATTTTCCAGGCAAGAGTACTGCTGGTAAGGGTCAGTTTTCATTCTAGTCCCAAAGAAGCAATGCCAAAGAATGTTCAAACTACCACACAGTTGCACTCATTTCAGTGCTAGCAAGGTTATACTCAAAATTCTACAAGCTAGCCTTCAGCAGCATTTGAACTGCGAACTTTCAGATGTACAATCCGGGTTTCGAAGAGACAGAGGAACCAGAGATTAAATTGCCAGCGTTCATTGGATCGTGGAGACAGCAAGGGGGGGTTCCAGAAAAACATCTACTTCTGCTTTATTGACTACACTAAAGTCTTTGACTGTTGATAACAACAAACTGTGGAAAATTCCTAAAGAGACAGAAATACCAGACCACCTTACTTTTCTCCTAAGAAGCCTGTATGCAGGTCAAGAAGCAACTGTTAGAACTGGACATTGAACAATGGACTTGTTCAAAATTGGGAAAGGAGTACATCAAGCCTGTATATTGTCAACCTGTTGATTTAACGTACATGCAGAGTATGTCTTGTAAAATGGCAGGCTGAATGAATCACAAGTTGGAATCAAGATTGCCAGGAGAAAATATCAACAACCTCAGATATGCAGATGACACCACTCTAATGGCAGAAAGTGAAGAGGAACTAAAGAGCCTCTTAAAGGTGAAAGAGGAGAGTGAAAAAACTGGCTTGAAACTCCACATTCAGAAAACTAAGGTCATGACATTTGGTTCCATAACTTCATGGCAAATGGGAAAAAAGTGGAAACGGTGACTTTCTGGGGCTCCAAAATCGCTGTGGATGGTGTCTGCAGCCATGAAATTAAGATGCTTGCTCCTTGGAAGGAAAGATATGACAAACCTAGACAGGGTGTTAACAAGCAGACATCACTTTGCTGACAAATGTTCATATAGTCAAAGCTATGGTTTTTCTAGTAGTCATATACAGATATGACAGTTGGACCATAAAGAAATCTGAGTACCAAAGAATTGAAACTTTCAAATTGTGGTGCTGGAGGAGACCCTTGAGAATCCCTTGGACTGCAAGCAGTCAAACCAGTCAATCCTAAAGGAAATCAACCCTAAATATTCATCGGAAGGACTATCGTTGAGGCTGAAGCTCCAGTATTTTGACCACCTGATGCAAAGAACCAATTCATTGGAAAAGACCCTGATGCTGGGAAAGATTAAAGGCAAAAGGAGAAGGGGGTGGCAAAGGATGAGATGGTTAGATAGCATCACTGACTGAATGGACATGACTTTGAGCAAACTCCAGGAGATAGTGGAGGACAGAGGAGCCTGACATGCTACAATCCATGGGGTTGAGAAGAGTTGGACACGACTTAGCAACTGAACAACAACAATATTTCATTGTATGATTATACTGTATTTTATTCATCCATCACCTGATGACAGACGTTTAGGTTGCTTCTACCTTAAAAATTTTTTTTAAATTGAAGTATAGTAGATTTGCTTCTATGTTTTGACAGTTGTGAATAATGCTATAGTGAACATGGGTATACAGGTTTCTGTGCTATAGTGAACATGGGTATACAGGTTTCTGTGCGAGTCCCTGCTTTCATTTCTTTGGGATATACTCCAGTTGTTGAAATGCTGGGTCATGTGATAATTCTATGATTAAGTTTTTAGAAATTGCCATATGTTTTCCACAAGCAGCTAAACCGTTTTATATTCCCACTAGCAACACATAAGTGTTCCAAATTTCTCCATACCCTCAATGCTTGTTATTGTCTGCATTTGTTGTTGTTAGCCATTGTCTTTAAAAAATTATTGAAGTATAGTTGATTTGCAATGTTGTGTTTATTTTCTGCTATATAGCAAAGTGACTCAGTTATCCATACATGTGTATATTCTTTTCCATTGTGGTTTATCACAGGGTATTGAATACAGTTCCCTGTGCTGTAACAGTAGGACCTTGTTGTTTCTCCATCCTATATATAACACTTTGCTAATCTCAGACTCCCAATCCTTCCCTTCCGCCTTGCCAACCACAGTCTGTTCTCTGTATCTGTGAGTCCGTTTTCACTTTGTAGATGTGTTCACTTGTGTCATATTTTAGATTCCATGTATAAGCGATGTCGTATAACTCTGGTCTTTGTTTTTTGGCTGTGCTTGGTCTTTGTTGGGGCTCGTGGGCTCCTCTAGTTGTGGTACGTGGGCTTAGTTTCCCGACCCCCTGGGGTCAAACCCACGTCCCCTGTATTGGAAGGCAGATTGTTAACCACTGGACCCCCACGGAAGGCCTTGTCTTTCTCTCTGTGTGTGTGATAATTTCCAGGTCCGTTCGTATTGCTGCAGTGTGGCATTGCTTCATTCTTGGTGACTGAGGACTGTCCAGTTGTGTGTGTGTGTGTGTGTGTGTGACGTCTTCTTCCATTCATTCCTCAGTGACATTCAGGCTGTTTCCATGTCCTGGCTGTTGTAAGTAGTGTTGCTGTGAATATAGGGACGCGTGTGTCTTTCTGCATTATAGCTTTGTCCAGTTATGTGCTCAGGAGTGGGACTGCTGGATCATATGGCAATGCTGTTTTTATGTTTTTTGAGAAACCGCCATACTTTCTTCCATAGTAGCCCCATCAATTTACATTGCTACCAACAGTGTAGGAGGGTTCCCTTTTTTCCCCCACACTGTCTCCTGCATTAATTATTTGTAGACTTTTTAAATGATAACCATTCTTATCTGTGAGGTGGTACCTCATTGTTGTTTTGACTTGCATTTCTCTAATAATGAATGATGATGAGCCTCTTTTCATCTGCTTGTTGGCCGTCCATATATCTTCTTTGGAGAAATGTCTCTTTAGGTCGTCTGCCCATTTTTCGATTGGGTGGTTTGTTTTTTTTAATTGAATTGTAGGGGCTGTTTGTGTATTTTGGAAATTAAGCCCTTTGTTGGTTGCATCATTTGCAAATACTTTCTCCCAGTCCATTGGTTGTCTTTTTATTTGGTTTATGGTTTCCTTTTCTGTGAAAAAGCTTATAACTTTGACTAGGTCCCATTTGTTTATTTTTGCTTTTATTTCTATTGCCTTGAGAGGTTGATCTAAGAAAACATTAGGATGATTTATGTCAGAATGTTTTGCCTATGTTCTCTTCCACTTTTATGGTGTTTTGTCGTATGTTTACAACTTGAAGCCGTTTTGAGTTTATTTCGGTGTGCGGTGTGAGGGTGTGTGCTAGCCTCATTGATTTGCATGCATCTGTCCAACTTCCCCAGCACCACTTGCTGAAGAAAGTCTTTTCCCCGTCGTATATTCTTGCCTCCTTTGTCAAAGATTAATTGTCCGTAGGTGTGTGGGTTTATTTTTGGGCTCTGTTCTGTTCAGTTGGTCTGTTTCTCTCTCTCTGTGCCAATACTGGGCTGTTATGGTTAGTTTTGTGGTGTCTGAAGTATAGGAGGGTTATGCCTCCTGCTTTGTTCTTCTCCCTCAGGACTGCTTTGGCAATTCTCCATCTTTTATGGTTCCATGTAAATTTCAGGATTATTTGTTCTAATTCTGTGAAAAATGTTATGAGTATTTTGATAGGTATTGCATTGAACCTGTAAATTACTTTGCTTTTTAACAATATTAATTCTTCTAATCGAAGCACACGGGATATCTCTCCATTTCTTTGAATCATCTTTAGTTTCCTTCATTGATGTTTTATAATTTTCAGCATATAAGTCTTTCACCACTTTGGAGAGATCTATGCCTAAGTATTTTATTTACTTATTTAAAATATTTTTCAAGTGAGGCTGCTGTCACTGGTTCAATATTTATTTATTTTTGGCTATGCCATGTGACTTGTGGGATCTTAGTTCCCAGATCAGGGGTTGAACCTGGGGCCATGGCAGATGAAAGCGTGAGTTCTGGACTGCCAGGGAACTCTTCCTGGTGAGCATCTTTATAATCATTACTTTAAAATCTTTTGGGGGTAAATTATCTGTCTTATTGAAGTCTTTTTTCCTTGTTCTTTTTATCTGTTTTATTGAAATCTTTTTTCCTTGTTCTTTTAGTTGGAACGTATTCCTCTGTTTCTTCATTTTGCTTGACTCTTTGTGTCAGTTTTTTATCCAGTAAATTAAATAATCACCTTGACAGAGCCTGCAGATCCAGGTGATCAAGAGGTGTCTTCTGGGCAGCAGCAGCAGCAGCAAAAGCTGTGCCACCAGATGCTTGTAAAAGCTCTTGCCGGGGAAAAAAAAAGGCCTGGAGCTGTAAGAAGTGGTGCCCACCAACTGGGGCAAGACAGAGAATGCAAACATTGGCATCTGTCAACCTCCACCCGCAGAGAGTATCAGATGCTTGCCTGTCAGGCTGGTGCTCCAAGACCAACCAGTGAGGCTTTTTCACTTAAAGTGTGGGCAGCTCTAATTTGGCTGATCCCCGGGGTAGGTGAGTCCAAGTGCATGAAGTCTTTTTTTTGACTGCATGGGCTCTTCGTTGCGGTGTGTGGGTTTCTCTAGTGGTGGCGCTCTAGAGCACGTGGACTCAGCAGTTGCAGCACTCGGGGTTAGTTGCCCTGCAGCTTGTAGGGTCTTAGTTCCCTGACCAGGGACCATACTTATGTCCCCTGTGTTGAAAGGTGGACTCTTAACCACTGAACCAGCAGGGAAATCCCTGTATGAGGTCTTGAAGAGCCATTTCCCAGTTCTTTATAGCCTTGTGGTTCTTGTGGATGCAAGCCCTGTTGCTTTTCAAAGTTCAATGTTTTGGGGGCTCATTTCTCAAGTTTTATTTAAAATTTTTTATTTTTTGGTCACACCACATGGCTTGCAGGGTCTTTGTTCTCTGCCCAGGGATCCAACCTGGGCTCTCAGAAGTGAACGCGTGGAGTCCTAACCACTGGACCACCGGGGAATTCCCTCAGTTCTCAGGTTTGATTAGTGGGGGTGCTCCGTGTGGGGCTCAAACCCTTCACCTCTAAGGTAAAGTTCTTGCGTCCCCACTTGGTTGCAGGTTGCCGTTCCAGGGGTGGGCTTTATGGCAAGGTTGCTTCTCAGCCTCTCTTACCCACTTTGGTGCGATCTCTTTCTTGTTTGCCTCATGCATAAGTTACTCAACCAGCTCTTAGGTTTTATTTTTTAGAAGAAATTGCTCCACATGTAACTGTAGACGTAGTGTGTATGTGGGAGGAGGTATATTTAAGATCTTCGTATGCTGCCATCTTGAGTGGGACTCTTAGAGTTTTGTATGTATAACATCCTGTCGGCTGTAAATAGTGACAGTTTTAATTCTTTCTTTCTGATTTGCATGCCTTTCATTTCTTTTTCTTGCTTAATTGCTGTGGTTAGGACTTCCAATGCTGTGTTGAACAAAAGCAATGAGAGTGGGCATCCTTTCTTGTTCTTGGAGCAAGAACTTTCAGCTTTTCACCATTGAGTATGATGTTAGCTGTGGGCTTGTCATATATGGCCTTTATTTATGCTAATGTACATTTCCTCTATACCTCACTTTGATGTGAATTTTTTCATGAATGGATGTCAAATGAATTTTGTCGAATGTTTTTTCTATATTAATTGAGATGATTATATAGTTTTTATCCTTCATGTGTTAATGAACACATATCAACATTGATTTGGGGCTGTTGAACTATCCTTGCATCCCAGGAATACATCCTCCTTGATCATGGTGTATAATCCTTTAAGTATATTGTTGAATTTGGGTTGCTAATATTATGTTGAGGTTTTTTGCATCTATGTTCATCAGGGATGTTAGCCTGTAATTTTATTTTCTTGTAGTGCCCTAGTTTGGTTGTGATAATATTGGCCTCATAAAGTGAGTTTGGTAGTGTTCCCTCCTCTTCGGTTTTCTGGAAAAGTTTGAGGATTGCTATTAATTTTTCTTCAAGTGTTTGGTAGAATTCACCAGTGAAACCATCTGGTCCTAGACTTTTGTTTCTTGGGAGGATTTCGATTACTCATTCAGATTTTTCTCTCTTTTTTGATACAAAAATAAGTACATAGATAAACATAAAATACCCACAAATATCCTTAACTTACTCACCCCTCAAAATCCCATTCTGCCTTGCAGGGTAACACAGGTATAGGGATGAGGGCATGGGCATCTTTGAGGGGGGCATCATTCTGCCTCCCACAGTGAGAAGAGAACAGACTGTAAGATCTGAGAGCAGGACTTCATCTGGTCTATTCAGCATCATCCCCAGCACACTATTGGTTTATCATCAGTACCCAGTCAACACCTGTTTAAAAACTGAGTAAATGAGTAAAAAAAATATAAATTATGTGCTTTCTGTGATAACTCCTCATGTAAATAAGGTATGGGTGGTTCCAGAATCTGCAATTTGCTCTTTTTTACAAATGAAAGATGAAGTGGGCACCAAGTTTCAGTTTGAGAAAATGAAAAAGTTCTAGAGATAGATGGCGGTAATGATGGCGCAACACTGTGACTGTACTTAATACCAATGAACTTAGTTTAAAGATTGTAAATGTTGCTATATATATATATATATATATATATAAAACCACAATAAAAGAATACAAAAGGCTAAAAATGTACTTGCAGAACTTTAGTGTAAGCATAACAATAAATTATTATACAGTATTTTGGGGAAATCTGGTTATTCTGTCTTCTTTTTCATTGAATTTTGTACAAATAGAAATTTATTAAAAGAACTATTTTTGGTATAAAATGTAGTTTGATCCAGAAGCATTTAGGAGAAACCTGAGACTTTAGAAGGGGATGTATACAATCAAAAAAGTGTTCTTTAAATCAACTGGCATTAAAATATTACAATAGAAATAGCAATGATTATAAAATATCATTTTGCCACTCTTCTTTATATTAACCAAAGTATTAGAGAAACAAAAACAGCAGAGAAATTAAAAAATTAGAAAAGTAATACTTTCAGATCAGAATGTAAAAAAAGACTGAATAAAATTTAAAGTTATCATTGCTAATTACAAAACAGTTGGGTCTGTGGAATAGTAATTAAAATGGAGTGTGTTACAGGTAACAGTATTTTATCTGCAGACCATCCACTCTGTATTTAAAGGAAAAAGAATAGTCACTTTTAGGCAGTCCTTGATTTCTCACTTCTCTGGGGCCGTTTCATCTGCATTTGCCTCCTTTATGTTAAGGAAGGTGAAGTGAAAGCTGACTTTGGTGTGCTATGGCCACTGTGTTTTAAAAAGGAAAAGAATCTGTGGAAAGCCAGGGTCCAGTGTTAAGTGCTTCTCCAGGGAACAGGAACAAATTGAAGATGGTCGGCTATACCAAAGACTAGTACATCAGACCACTCATACAGATTCTGGAATTTCTTTTCAGGTCCAAAATGATATCATCCTTTCCCTGGAAGTGAGACAGCCGTGGGCACCTGGCCCACCTGGACACACAGCACCTTGATCAGTACCACGTGTGGCCGGGCCGCACGTGCACCGTGCAGGCACAGCCCCACGTGGCTGAAGTCGGTGTGGAAGGCTGGGGTGGCCACGCACCCACCTGCTGCCAGGCCGCCCTGCAGGACCTGCTGCGGCGTCCCTGAGAAGAGTTGGGTGGAGGGCTGCCTCCCCGGCCCCATTTCTGGGCTGTCCAAGACCACTAGTGGCTGACGCTCAGATTGTCTCTTAATGATTTAGTCTTTTTTTTAAAGATATTTTTATTTATTGTGCCACACCAGATCTTAATTGCGGCATACAAACTCTTGATTGCAGCATGTGGATCTAGTTCCCTGACAAAGAATCGAACCTGGGCCCCCGTGTATTGAGAGCACAGAGTCTCAGCGACTGGACAGCAGGGAATTCCTTGATTTACTTTTGTTAGGTTTTGTGTTCTAGGAATTTGTCTGTTTCATCTAGGTGTCTGTGTTTTTTTTGTTTTTGTTTTTTTTTGGTATACAGTTGTGCATAGAATAGCACTGTCTTACAATATCCTTTTTATTTCTTTAGCATTGTTAGAAATGTCCCTACTTCCAATTCTGATTTAGTAATTTGAGTTTTCCTTCTGTTTGTCTTAGTCCATCTAGCTGAAGGTTTGTCAATTTTGTCGGTCTTTTTGAGGAACAATTTTGGCTTCGCTGACTTTGTTTTCTCTTCTCTATTCTGTTTACGCTCTTGTTTTCATTGTTTCCTTCCTTCTGCTGCCTTTAGGTTTAGTTGTTCTCTTTTTCTAAGTTCTTAAATTGCAAAATTAGATTGTTTATTGGAAACATTCCTGGGTTTTTGTTTTTTTTTTTTTTTAACATTTTTATAGCTAAAAATTTCCCTGTTAGCACCATTTTTGCCATGGACAAAATGGTTTTGGTATGTTGTATTTTTTGTTTTCATTCATCTCTAAGTACTTTCTAATTTCTCTTGCGATTTTCTTTTTTTTGCTCCATAGACTGTTTCAAACTATGTTGTTCCATTTCCACAATCTTGTAAATACATTTCCAGTTTTCTCTATATTATTGATTTCTTACTTCATCTCATTATATTCAGAGAGAATACTTCGCACTGTATCTATCTTTTAAAAATCTATTGACATAATTTGTGGCATCACATATGATATACCTTGGAAAATGTCCCATGTGCATTTGAGACGAATGTGTGTGCTGTTACTGGGTAGAGTGTCCTGCACGTGTCTCTTAGATCTAGGTCGTCCGTCACATTGCTTGAGTCCTGTTTCCTTCGTCAGCTTCTGTCTGATTATTCTCTCCATTTTCATGAGTTGAGTACTGAAGTCTCCAGCTACTGTTTTAGACCTGTGTCTCTCTTCAGTTCTGTTAGGTTTTGCATCATGTGTTTGGATAGTCTGTCATTCAGTCCAGTTCAGTTGCTCAGTTGTATCCAACTCTTTGCGACCCCATGGACTGCAGCACGCCTGGCTTCCCTGTCCATCACCAAGTCCCAGAGCTTGCTCAAACTTGTGTCCATTGAGTGTGTCTTTAGGTGTATAAATGTTTATATTGTCTATCTTCTTGATGTATTGAGCCTTTCGTTAATATAAACTGTCCTTTTCAAAAAATTATTTTATTTTTGGTTGCACTGGGTCTTCGCTGTCACACATGAGCTTTCTCTAGTTGTGGTGAGCGAGGGCTACTCTTCATCGTGGTGGCTTCTCTCGTTGCAGAGCACAGGCTCTAGGTGCGTGAGCTTCAGTCGTTTTAGCACATGGGTGCAGTAGTCCCAGCACTCAGGCTTCAGTAGTTGCAGCATGTGGGGTCTAGAGCACAGGCTCAGTCATTGTGGCATTTGGGGTTTATTTCCTCTGTGGCATGTGAAATCTTCCCGGGCCAGGGATCAAACCCGGGTCCCCCTGCATGGCAGGAGGATTCTTATCCACTGTACCACTGGGAAGTCCTATACTGTCCTTTGTCTCTTGTAACCTGTTTGGATTTAAGGTCTGTTTTTTGATATTAATATAGCCATTCATGCTGTCTTGTTTTGTATTTATATAGAATATGTTTTTCCATCCTTTCCCTTTCAACTCTTTAAGTCTTTGGATCTCAAGCGAGTCTCTAGTAGATAGCATATAGTTTGATCTGTGTTTTCATCTATTCTGCCAATCTTGCTTTTGATTGAAGAGTTTAATCCATTTGCATTTAAAGTAATTACGGATACACAGGGGACCTCTCTCATTGTGTTGTTTTCTATATGCCCTAGAGCATTTTGTTCCTTATTTCTTGTATTCCTATCTTTTGTGTTCTGTTGATTTTTTCTTTAAGTGAATTGTTCTTGTTTCCTTTTGTATATATCTGTAGATATTTTCTTTATGGTTACCATAGGGATTACATAAAAAACTGCTCTTTTACAGCTCTGTCCCCACCTCTCTGTTTTGGTGTCACAGAATTACATCTTTTTATATTGTATGGACCAAAAACATAATCATTCTTTTAATTACATTAGCTTCTTGAATCATGTAGAAAACAAGATTTGGAGTGACAAGCCAAAGTTACAATTATACTTTTACAGTAACAATTTTTTTCTTTTTTTCTAAAATTTTTTTTGTTTTTGACTGTGCTGGGTCTTGTTGCTGGGCGTGGGCTTTACTCTCTAGCTGCAGACGGGAATACTCTCTAGCTGCAGTGTGCAGGCCTCTCATTGCGATGGCTGCTCTTGTTGCAGAGCACAGGCTGTAGGTGTGTGGGCTTCAGTAGCTGTGGCACATGGGCTTAGTTGCCCCTTGGCATGTGGAATCTGCCTGGACCAAGGATTCAGCCTGGGTCCCCGGCTTTGGAAGATGAATTCTTAACCACTGGACCACCAGGGAAGTCGTCATAATCTTTTCTTTAAATGTATTATCTTGTCGAGTGTAAAAAACCAAGTGCAGTTAAAAATCATTGTATTAGCTTTTCCAATTGCTGATATACCTTTATTGAGATCTTTGGGCCTCTGTATTGCTTCAAGGTACTCTCCAGTGTTCTTTTATTTTACTTTGGAGAGTTTCTTATAGTGCAGGTCTAGTGGTCATAAAGTCTATCAACTTTTGTTTGTCTGAGAATGTCTTGATTTCTCCCTCATGTTTGAAGGACAGTTTGACGGGATATGAGATTCTTGGTTGAGTTTTTTCCATTTAGCACTAAATATACTAACCTACTATCTTCTGGCCTCTAATATTCTAATGAGAAATCCACTCATCATCCTACTGAGAATCCCTTGTATGTGGTGGTTCACTTCTTTCTTGCTACTCTCAAGATTTGCTCTCTGTCTTAGGCTTTTGAAAGTGTACATTATTTATAATCTGTCTTGGGTTGGGTTTCTGAGTCAACCTACCTTGGAGTTCTTTTACCTTTTAGGATGTTCATATTTATGTCTTGGGCTTCCCTGATAGCTCAGTTGGTAAAGAATCCACAGGAGATACTGGTTTGATTCCTGGGTTGGGAAGATTTGCTGGAGAAGAGACAGGCTACCCACTCCTATATTCTTGGGCTTCCCTTGTGGCTTAGCTGGTAAAGCATCTGCCTGCAATGTGGGAGACCTGGGTTCGATCCCTGGGTTGGGAAGATCCCCTGGAGAAGGGAAAGGCTACCCACTCCAGTATTCTGGCCTGGAGAATTCCATGGAGTGTGTAGGTCCATGAGGTCACAAAGAGTCAGACATAACTGAGCAGCTTTCACCTTCATTTATGTTTTACATCAAATTTGAGAAGTTTCTAACCATTATGCTAATATTCTCACTACTTCATTTTCTTCTTCTGGACTCTCACGATGTCCACTTGATGGTGTCCCACAGGTTCCTTAGACTCTGTTCACTTTTATTTAAAATTTATTTATTGGAGGCGAATTACTTTAAAATATTGTAGTGGTTTTTGCCTTACCTTGACATGAATCAGCCATGGGTTTACATGTGTTCCCCATCCTGAACCCCCATCCTGAACCCCCCCCACCTCCCTCCCCATCCCATTTGTTCACTTTAAAAAAAATTTTTTTTTCTAATTTATCCCTGGTTACGCTGGGTCCTCATTGCTGCATGCAGGCTTTCTCTCGTTGCAGCGAGCAAGGGCTACTCATTGTCGTGGCGCAAGGGCCTCTTGTGGCCGAGCACAGGCTCTAGGTGTGTGGCTTCAGTAGTTGTGGCTCTTGGGCTTAGTAGCTCCATAGCATGTGCAGTCTTCCCAGACCGGGGATCGAACCCTGTGTCTCCTGCATTGGCAGGTGGATTCTCAACCACTGGACCACTAGGGAAGCCTGTGTTCACTTTTCTTCCATCTTTTTCCTTCCGTTTTCAGTCTCAGTAATTCCTGTTGTCCTGTTAAGGTTCTCTGATTCTTTCTTCTGCCCCCTCAGTCTGCCTTTCAATCTGTCTAGTGAATTTTTCATTTCAGTTATGGTACTTTTCAGTCCTTGAATTTCCTTTTGGTTTCTCTTTAGGTTTTTAAAATCTCTATTGAGATTTTGTTCACACATCATTTCCATTTTGTTCACACATCATTTCCCTTACTTTCTCCATATCTTTCTTTAGTTCTTTGAACATCTTTAAGATAGTTGTTTTAAAATTTTGGTAGTATATCTGCCATGAGGGCTTCTTCAAGGAAAGATTCTGTTGAATTATTTTTTCCATCAGTTGGTCCATACTTGCCTGCTTCTTCGTTTGCTTTCTGATTTTTGTTGTTGTTGTTTAACTCTGACCATTTGAATCTAATAATGTGGAATTCATTCTGGAAATCAGATGTTCCTCCTTCCCCGGGTTTTGCTGTATTTTTTAATTTGTTCATTTGGTTTCTTGATTTCTGTAGGCTGTCTTTGTGCTGAGAGTCGGTCTAAGGTGCAAACTTAATGTCTTCTCAGGTCTTCTCTGAGCCTTTCCCTAGGCATGTGTGATCACTTTTGAAAGGTTTTGCTGAACGATAAGATGCGGGATTCTTGGCCTCTGGAGGAGATGAATTCAATCTGGGGCCAGAGACGAGGCTGGATTGCTCAGAGCTTTTGTGTAATAAAGTTTTATTAAAGTGTAAAGGAGATAGAGAAAGCTTCTGACATAGGCATCAGAAGGGGGCAAAAGAGTCCCCCTTTGCTAGTGTTAGCAATGGAGTTATATACTCTCCAGTGAATCCAAAGAATGTCTGGAGGTTGTAAAGACCTCACCAGACCTACTCCCATAATTTACGTTTTAAGATAACAGAGTTGGCCAGAAGGTTTAATCCAAAGATTGTCCTCAGGCAGGTTACATCCTTGTAAAGACCAGACCTACTCCCATAATTTACATTTTAAGATAACAGAATTAGCCAGAGAGTTTAATCCAAAGACTGTCCTCAGGCAGGGTACATTATTGTTATATAGTCACTCACTATCTGAGTAAGGAGGTTGGGCCATTTGGCAGAACCAACTTGAAGATAGAGTCATAGCTTAAGACAACATTTCCATAAGAAAAAGAAATGTATTGGTTAACTCAAGGTTTGAGAGTAGTTAGCTTCAGGTGAAACCAGGTGTCATGGCAACACAGCATTTTAAGAGAAACCTCCTTTTAAATTTGTATAGAGAAGAAAAAATATCGCTGGTTTGTTTCCTCCTGCCGCTTAAGAGAGATAAAAATGTCTGGCACTTGCAGCCTCTTTCCTCCGTTTGGAGACCCCTGGCCTTCCTGCCTGTTACCCTCTCACTTTCTGATTTCCTTTGTGCATGCAGGTGTTTTCGAGTGTCCTCATATTTAATATCCGGCTCTCCAAAGGAGAACAAGGAGTGAACCACAAAGGGGAGTGGGGTGTGCATGGCCCTTTAAACCTCCCTGGAAGTCACTTGAGCCGGAGATGGAGGGCCTTGCCACAATAGCAGAAGGTGAAACAATGGCTGCCCACCTATTTGTCTGCATCTCAATGATCAGAAGCAGCAGTTGGCAGTCAGAGCACAGATACCTAGGTAGGAGTCCTTTCTGACCACCCTAGCTCCTGCAGACTGTGTATAATGGCCCCAGGAAAATTTGAACAGCTTCCTGCCCCATGGCTGGGATGGGTGACGTGTGTCTACTGCTGTGATAAGAGCTGAAAAAAATAAAAGCTACCACCCTTCACCATTAATGTCTTCTCCTGTAAGTTGCTAGCCTTCAGCAGATTCTAGAGTTCCCAAATAGTTAAATTAAGTTCTGCAAGTGCAGTTGTTGTGTAGGTAGGGAGACCTATTCCTGGTACTTGCTACTATGCCACATTCCCAGGGTCCTCTGAGCTGTTTAGTGTTCCAGCTTGCTCCTAGTACCATCCTCTTCTCTTCTACTCTGTTAGCTTTTTAAAAAAATTTTTATTTATTTTAAATAAATAGATTAAGACTGTGCTGGGTCTTTGTTGCTACACACAGGCTTTCTCTGGTTGCCACAGGCAGGGGCTACTCTGGTTGCGGTGCTGGGGCTTCTCATTGTAGTGGCTTCTCTTGTGCAGAGCACAGGCTCTAGGGAGTGTGGGCCCAGCAGTTGTGGCACATGGAACTAGTCGCCCCACAGCACATGGAATCTTCCTGGAGTGATGGAACCAAATCTCCTGCATTGGCAGGTGGATTCTTATCTACTGGACTCCTCTGCGTTAGCTTTGAAAACTAACAGACTTCACTCACAGTGGAAACCAGCAGCATCAGTTCGGTTCAGTCGCTCAGTCGTGTCCGACTCTTTGTGACCCATGGACTGCAGCACCCCAGGTCTCCCTGTCCATCACCAACTCCCAGAGCTTGCTCAAACTCATGTCCATTGAGTCGGTGATGCCATCCAACCATCTCATCCTCTGTCGTCCCCTTCTCCTCCCGCCTTCAACCTTTCCCAGCATCAGGGTCTTTTCTAATGAGTCAGTTCTTCACATCAGATGGCCAAAGATTTGGAGCTTCAGTATCAGACCTTCCAATGAATATGCAGGACTGATTTCCTTTAGGATGGACTGGTTGGATCTCCTTGCAGTCCAAGGGACTCTCAAGAGTCTTCACCAACACCACAGTTCAAAAGCATCAATTTTTCGGTGCTCAGCCTTCTTTATGATCCAACTCTCACATCATACATAACTAATGGAAAAACCACAGCTTTGACTAGACGAACCTTTGTCGGCAAAGTAATGTCTCTACTTTTTAATATGTTGTCTAGGTTGGTCATAGCTTTTCTTCCAAGGAGCAAACTTCTTTTAATTTCATGGCTGCAGTCACCATCTGCAGTGATTTTGAAGCCCAAGAAAATAAAGCCTGTCACTGTTTCCATTGTTTCCCCATTTATTCGTCATGGAGTGATGGGACCGGATGCTGTGATCTTGGTTTTTTGAATGTTGACTTTTAAGTCAGCTTTTTCACTCTCCTCTTTCACTTTCATCAAGAGGCTCTTTAGTTCTTCTTCACTTTCTGCCATAAGGGTGGTGTCATCTGCATCTGAGGTTATTGATATTTCTCTCAGCAATCTTGATTCTAGCTTGTGCTTCATCCAGCCCGGCATTTTGCATGATGTACTCTGCATATAAGTTAAATAAGCATGATGACAACATACAGCCTTAACTTACTTACTTTCCCAATTTGAAGTCAGTCTGTTGTTCCATGTCCAGTTCTAACGCTTCTTGATCTGCATACAGATTTCTCAGGAGGCAGGTAAGGTGGTCTGGTATTCCCATCTCTTGAATAATTTCCCACAGTTCGTTGTGATCCACACAGTCAAGACTTTGGCATAGTCAATGAAGCAGAAGTAGATGTTTTTCTGGAACCCTCTTGCTTTTTCAATGATCCACAGATGTTGGCAATTTGACCTCTGGTTCCTCTGCCTTTTCTAAATCCATATTGAACATCTGAAAGTTCATGGTTCATGCACTGTTGAAGCCTGGCTTGGAGAGTTTTGAGCATTACTTTATTAGCATGTGAGATGAGGGCAATTTTGCGGTAGTTTGAATAGTCTTTGGCATTGCCTTTCTTTGGGATTGGAATGAAAACTGAACTTTTCCAATCCTGTGGCCACTGCTGAGTTTTCCAGATTTGCTGGCATATTGAGTGCAGCACTTTCACAACATCATCTTTTAGGATTTGAAATAGCTCAACTGGAATTCCATCACCTCCACTAGCTTTGTTCGTAGTGATGTTTCCTAAGGCCCACTTGACTTCACATTCCAGGATGTCTGGCTCTAGGCGAGTGATCACACCATTGTGATTATCTGGGTCATGAAGATCTTTTTTGTACTGTTCTTCTGTGTATTCTTGCCATCTCTTCTTAATATCTTCTGCTTCTGTTAGGTCCATACCATTTCTGTCCTTTATTGAGCCCATCTTTGCAGGAAATGTTCCCTTGGTAACTCTCATTTTCTTGAAGAGATCTCTAGTCTTTCCCATTCTGTTGTTTTCGTCTGTTTCTTTGTGTTGATCACTGAGGAAGGCTTTCTTATCTCTCTTTGCTATTCTTTGGAACACTGCATTCAGATGGATATATCTTTCCTTTTCTCCTTTGCCTTTAGCTTCTTTTCTTTTCTCAGCTATTTGTAAGGCCTCCCAAACAACCATTTTGCTTTTTTGCATTTCTTTTTCCTGGGTATGCTCTTGATCACGGCCTCCTGTACAGTGTCATGAACCTCCGTCCATAGTTCTTCAGGCACTCTATCAGATCTAATCCCTTGAATCTGTTTGTCACTTCCACTGTATAATTGTAAGGGATTTGATTTAGGTCCTACCTGAATGGCCTAGTGGTTTTCCCTTCTTTCTTCAATTTAAGTCTGAATTTTGCAATAAGCTAATTTTTCAGTAAGCAAAATCAGCCCAAAATAAGCATGCTGCTAAGTCACTTCAGTCATGTCCGACTCTGTGTGATCCCATAGATGGCAGCCCACCAGGGTCCCCCATCCCTGGGATTCTCCAGGCAAGAACACTGGAATGGGTTGCCATTTCCTTCTCCAATGTGTGAAAGTGAAAAGTGAAAGTGACGTCGCTCAGTCCTGTCCGACTCTTAGCGACCCCCATGGACCACAGCCTACCAGGCTCCTCCATCCATGGGATTTTCCAGGCAAGAACACTGGAGTGGGGTGCCATTGCCTTCTCTGCAAAATAAGCATAGGAGTCACTAAAAGATAACAGGTCTAGAACTTCAAAGTCTTACTCTCGGTGGATTATCATTGTTTGACCGGTCTGGTGGTGCCTTGGAAGATTCTACCTGTAAATCTATCTGTGTTTGACCTCTCACTTCATCCGATGCATAAAGCCTTTTCCTGCTTTGGGTTGGGGTGGAGGTGTTTGTTAAAAACAATATGATGGGCAACTGTTTACCTCTGTGGCTGTGTTGAGGCAGTGGTTAACATTTGTAACATATGATAGACTAGAAATCTTAAAAGGAAAAGTGGGAAATGAGATGTCCATAGGGCTCTTAAAAAGCACTGACATGTTGCTAGGATTCTAGAAGGCCACGTGCATGTGTCAGGCTGTAGGCATGCCCCCAGCTGTACGCATGCTAAGGAAAGGCCTGAGAAGGTGCTAAGGTCTCACCTCACTTTGACCTGAGACTCCTTGCCAGGAGGGATTAAAGACTAACGCAGAGTTGTCAGCTTGCAGGCGGATCCCGGCATGACATGCATGCAGAGCCCGTGGATAAAGAGTTGGAGTTCTGTTGATGTCAGGTGATTAAGGAAATCTCTGCAGTCAATAGCTGACCATCAAGCTAAGCAGCGACATCAGTGGCCACATACAACAATGAATACAGACTTTACATAATTAGTTTGGAAACATCACTAAACAAACTACAAAAAAATAGCAATTATAACAAGCTTCTGGGGAGAGAGAGAATCTGATTTGCAGAAATACCATATTATTTATTTATTTATTTTTCCATATTATTTAAAATGTTCATTTTTCAACAAAAAATTGAGACATGAACAAAAAAATATGGCCCATACACAGAGAAAAACAATCAATAGAAACCATTCCTAATGAAGTCTAGACATGGAACAAAATAGAAAAATACTTTATTTTGGCTGCTCCACATGACTTGTGGGATTTTAGTTCCCCAATCAGTGATTGAACCTGTGCCTTTGGCAGTGAGAGCATGGAGTCCTAACCACTGGACCATCAGGGAATTCTTAGAAAAATACTTTAAATCAAACATTTTAAGTATTTTTAAAGAACTAAAGAAAATAATTTCTAAAAAGCTAAGTGAAGGGTGGGTGAAATGTGAAGGGAATCAAAAGACACAACCTTCCACTTTTGAAATACACAAGTCATAAGGATATAATGTACAGCATGGTTACTGTAATTAATAACATATTGCATATTTTAAAATTGCTGAGTAAATCTTAAAAGTTCTAATCACAAAATTCTAACTGGGGGAATCTTGTGTGATATCACTCACTACCAGCTGCACTGATTGTAACTATGTAATGGTTAAGCTCAACATTCAGAATACTAAGATCATGGCATCTGGTCCCATCACTTCATGGGAAATAGATGGGGAAACAGTGGAAGCAGTGTCAGACTTTATTTTTTGGGGCTTCAAAATCACTGCAGATGGTGATTGCAGCCATGAAATTAAAAGATGCTTACTCCTTGGAAGGAAAGTTATGACCAACCTAGATAGCATATTAAAAAGCAGAGACATTACTTTGCCAACAAGGGTTCGTCTAGTCAAGGCTATGGTTTTTCCAGTGGTCATGTATGGATGTGAGAGTTGGACTGTGAAGAAGGCTGAGCACCGAAGGATTGATGTTTTTGAACTGTGGTGTTGGAGAAGACTCTTGAGAGTCCCTTGGACTGCAAGGAGATCCAGCCAGTCCACCCTAAAGGAGATCAGTCCTAGGTGTTCATTGGAAGGACTGATGCTGAAGCTGAAACTCCAATACTTTGGCCACCTCATGTGAAGAGCTGACTCATTGGAAAAGACCCTGATGCTGGGAGGGATTGGGGGCAGGAGGAGAAGGGGACGTCAGAGGATGAGATGGCTGGATGGCATCACCGACTCTTTGGACATGGGTTTGAGTAAACTCTGGGAGTTGGTGATAGACAGGGAGGCCTGGTGTGCTGTGATTTATGGGGTCGCAAAGAGTCGGACATGACTGAGCAACTGAACTGAAGGGTTACTGATGTTAACTAAGTTTACTGTGGTGATGGTTTTGCAGTGTATACAAATACCAAATCATGTTGTATACTTGAAACTAGTGTAACATTATATGTCAATTATGCCTCAATTTTAAAAAGAGACATGAACTTTAAAAAAAAAATTGGAAATAAAGAATTAAGTGAAGAAATAAAGTAAAACACAGGAGGGACTACAGACTCACATTTTATTCCTTTACAAAAAAGAAAAATGCTACTGTTGCTTTACCCAAATCAGACATTAAAGATCTGTAAGTTAAAAAAAAAAAAAAGACATCTAAGTAAAACTATGAGCAATATCTCACTAAACAGGGAGCATCCACAAAGATCCAAACTATAATGGAAGCCAAACAGAAACTCTGGAGTTGAAAACTACAATAACTGAAATGAAAAATTCACTAGAGGAGCTCAACAAAATATTTGAGCAGGCAAAAGAACCAGCAGACTTTTAGATAGTGCACTGAGATGATCCGTATAAGGAACAGAAAGAAGGAAGAATGAAGAAAAATGAACGGAGATCTGCAGTTGTGTTCAGAAGACAAAGGATCAGCCTATTCTCCTATTTCTCAAGTACCTTTAATTCAAAAGCTCAGCATGCCAAGATGGCACGTTTTGGGGTGGCATACTCTGCTCCCCTTCAATTATATTCAAACGAATCTGAAAAAAAAGTTGAATGAAAAAAGTGAGTTGCAAAAGTACCATTTTCAACCAGGTTCTTAACTGTAAGTTAAAGTAAATGCCTCTAACTTAAGCAGAAAAAGGATTCATTGGGAGGATATGGCAGTTCACAGGGTCACTAGGAGAGCCGAGGAACTGAGATCCCGGACCAAACTGTGGCTGCAGCCAAGCCCAGGCCCTTCGCTCAGCAATGCCATTGCTGTCGGGGGCTGTGGTCCGATTGCAGAGCCTCACTTGGTCACAGGCCTGTCCCCAGCTGGGAAGGCAGCCTGCTGGCCTTTTAGCTCTCATGGTGAAGGGACTCTTCCACCTGCTGGGAGGGGGCCTCAGATACTGAACAAAATAGTGATGAATGGCCACATTGCTCTCATTTATGTGAAACTTACCAACATCCAAAGCAATAGCCTAGATGATTTGAAAATAAATATACAATAAAAACAGAATCATTCACAGGAATAACATGCACTAACTTCAGGGTAATAGGTACCTCTGAGGAGACAGGGTCAGGGAAAAGATGTGGGACTTGAGCTATATCTGAAACATTTTATTTCTTAAAAATGAAAAATGTTACCACCTGTTTATGCATCATGGTGGATACATGGATATCATTATTTTCTACACTTACGTGTTTCTTTTTTTTTTTTAAATTATTTATTTATTGGCTGTGCTGGGTCTTTGTTGCTGCACAGGCTTTTTCTCTAGTTGGGGCAAGCCGGGCTACTCACTAGGTGTGGTGCGTGGCTCGTTTCGGAGCACCGGGCTAGGCATGTGAGCTTCAGTAGTTGCAGCACGTGGGCTCAGGAGTTGTGGTTCCCGGGCTCTAGAGCACAGACTCAGCAGTTGTGGTTCATGGGCTTAATTGCTCCTCGGCATGTGGGGCCTTCCTGGGCTAGGGATCGAACCTGTGTCTCCTGCATTGGCAGGTGGATTCTTTACTACTGAACCACCAGGGAAGCTGAATGCTTATGTATTTCTTACAAATATTTCCTAATTAAAAAAAATCAAAATCAGTACATCAAAAGTATGTGTCAGGCCATTCAGTTCTCTGCAATGTCTTCTTATGTAACTGTTGAGGGACAGTTTGATCCAGCACCCTCAAGAGAAGATAGAAAGCTTTGGTTGCTAGCACCCACCTATCTTGCCAGAGTTTTCCAACACTTCTGCAGAGCCTCTGTTTCCATCCCCTGAAAGTTGGCAGGGCACTCGGCTGAAACTGGGAGACTGAGTAATGCTTGGCTTGATGCTGTTTACCGGCAAGGAGTGATTCATTTCATTATCGAAATCCTCAGCCCTTTAATATGCGTCCCAAGAACTTATCTGGCTTGAAAGATCAGAGACAAAAAATTGAAGGGAGAATCTCAGAAAAGTTGGAATGATTTTTATAAAATAAACAGAACCAAGCCAAAACCTTTTTGTTCGGACTGTGGCCAGTAGGAGTGAATTAATGAATCTTTTTCTACATATATATATATTTTAAAATTGAGATATAGTTGATTTATAACATGGTGTAAATAAGATGTATACACCTTGATTCAGTGCATTTATATGTTACATTTGATTTGGTGCATTTGTATATTGCAACATGATTACCAGTGTTACTGTTGGCTAGCACCTCTGCTGTCACGGAACTATTTTTTATGGTGAGGATATTGGCGATCTACTCTCTTAGTAACCTTGATGTTTATAATACAGTGTGTGAAATGTAATCACTATGCTGTGCCTTAGATTTCCAGAAGTTATTTCTCTTCTAGTTGCAAGTCTGTATCCTTAACAGCATCTCCCCATGTTCCCTTGGTAACCGCCACTGTTTCAACGTGTTTGGCTTTTTTTGGATTCTGTGTATGAGTCATGTACTGTATGTTTTCCTACCTCTTATTTATCTTAATATAATGCCCCCAAGATCCATACATGTCAGAAATGGCAAGATATCTTTCTTCCTTATAGCTGAATAATATTCCATTGTATATATACACCACATCTTCTTTGTTCATTCTTTGATGGACACTTAAATTGTTTCCATGTCTTGACTATTGTGAATAATGCTGTATCCATATATGTAAGTTTTGATAACAGGAAATCAGTTTCTCCTAATTTCTCTTCTCTCCAAGTGAATATTTAGCAAATATTTAGAGACTATGGCTTTGAACTCTAATTGGAAAAGATACACGCACCCCAGTGTTCGTAGAGGCGCTGCTTAAGACATGGAAGCAACCTAAGTGTCCATAAGCAGATGACTGGGTAAAGAAGACGTGGTACACATGAGACGATGTCCCTGGTGGCTCAGACGGTAAAGATGATGAGGGGCATATGTACACAATGGAATATTACTCAGCCATAACAAAATGAAATATTGCCATACGCAGCAATATGAATGGGCCTAAAAAACACCATACTAAGTGAAGTGAGTCAGAGAAAGACAAATATGATATCACTTATATGTGGAATTGAAAAATAATACAAATGAATCTATTTATAAAACAGAAACAGACTCATAGACATAGAAAACAGACTTATAGTTACCAAAAGAGAAAAGAGGGGAAGGGATAAATCAGGATTATGGGATTAACATAGCACTATCATGAAAAATTGCTTTTGAACTGTGGTGTTGGAGAAGACTCTTGAGAGTCCCTTGGACTGCAAGGAGGTCCAACCAGTCCATCCTAAAAGAGATCAGTCCTGGGTGTTCATTAGAAGGACTGATGCTGAAGCTGAAACTCCAGTACTTTGGCCACCTCATGCGAAGAGTTGACTCATTGGAAAAGACCCTGATGCTGGGAGGGATTGGGGGCAGGAGAAGAAGGGGATGACAGAGGATGAGATGGCTAGATGGCATCACCGACTTGATGGGCATGAGTTTGAGTAAACTCCGGGAGTTGGTGATGGACAGGGCGGCCTGCCGTGCTGCGATTCATGGGGTCGCAAAGAGTCGGACACAACTGAGTGACTGAACTGAACTGATAGTATATTAAATGGGGCTTCCCCAGTGGCTCTGTCGGTAAAGAATCCTCCTGCAATGCAGGAGATGTGGGTTTGATCCCTGTGTCTGGAATATCCCCTGGAGGAGGGCATGGCATCTCACTCCAGTATTCTTGCCTGGAGAATCCCATGGACAGAGGAGCCTGGAGGGCTACAGTGTATGGAGTCGCAAAGAGTCAGACAGGACTGAAGTGACTGAGCACATAGTATTTTAAATAGATAAGCAACAAGGATTTACTGCATAACTTAAGGATTAATATTCAATATCTTGTAATAACCTATAGTAGAAGGAATCTGAAAGTATGTAACTTGAATCACTTTGCTATATATTTGAAACTAACACAATATTATAAATCAATGGTATTTCCATTTAAAAAGAGACTGGGTTTGAAATGACACCAGAGTGATAGCCTGCCAGTGTACTGCCTGTCTTAGTTTGGTTCTGAGCATAGTTTCTTTACTATAAGGCAGAAATAATGTACACTATATATAAATGTACACTATAAATAACTATAAGCTATTATTACTCAACAACCAAAAATCAAATAACCAGAATAAAAAATAGGGAAAGGACTAAAATGACATTTCTCCAGTGATGATATACAAAAGGCCAACAAGCAAATGAAAAGATGTACAGCATCACTAATCATTAGGAAAGTGCAAGTCAAAGCCACAATGAAATATCACCTCGTAACCATTAGGATGGTTGCTAATAAACCAAAACAGAAAATATCAGGTGTTGGTGAGGATATAGAGAAATTGGAATCACTGTTCACTGTTGATAGGAATGTAAAATCATGCAGCCTCCATGGAAAATACCACAGTGGTTCTTCAAAAAGTAGAATTGGATTCAGCAAATCCTGCTTCTGGGTCTGTATCCAAAGGATTTGAAAGTGGGATCTCAAAGAGATATTTGTACACTTTTGTTTGTAATAGCATTACTCACAATAGCGAAAAGGTGGAAGCAACTCAAGTGTCCATTAATGGATGAATGGATAAACAAAATATGGTATGTACATACAAAGGAATATTATTCAGCCTTAAAAAGGAAGGAAGTTCTGAGGTGTGCTGCAGCATGGATGAAGCTTGAGGATATTATGCTAAGTGAAATAAGTCAATCACAAAGAGACAAATACTGTGTGATCCTGCTTATATGAGGGAGTCTCAGTTCAGTTCATTCTCTCAGTCGTGTCCAACTCTTTGTGACCCCATGGACTGACTGCAGCACACCAGGCTTCCCTGTCCATCACCAACTCCTGGAGCCTACTCAAATTCATGTCCATCACGTCAGTGATGCCATCCAGCCATCTCATCCTCTGTCAGCCCCTTCTCCTCCTGCCTTCTATCTTTCCCAACATCAGGGTCTTTTCAAATGAGTCAGCTCTTCACATCAGGTGGCCAAAGTATTGGAGTTTCAGCTTCAACATCAGTCCTTCCAGTGAACACCCAGGACTGATCTCCTTTAGGATGGACTGGTTGGATCTCCTTGCAGTCCAAGGGACTCTCAAGAATCTTCTCCAACATCACAGTCCAAAAGCATCAATTCTTCTGCGTTCAGCTTTCTTTATAGTCCAACTCTCACATCCATACATGACTACGGGAAAAACCTTGATGTACTCCTTTCCTAATTTGGAACCAGTCTGTTGTTCCATGTTCGGTTCTAACTGTTGCTTCTTGACCTGCATACAGATTTCTCAGGAGGCAGGTAAGGTAGTCTGGTACTCTCATCTCTTGAAGAATTTTCCACAGTTTGTTGTGATCCACATAGTCAAGGGCTTTAGCACAGTCAATGAGGACCTTCTGGGGGAGCATTATTTTGGAATTGGGATGATGAAGCCCAGCACAGAGGTGTGTAGCACTGTCCACAGGAAATCTAGTCCCAGTCATCATCCAGGTGACTCAGGTTGTCCTACGGAACTTGGTTCTTGAGGCCCAGATTCACAGCCTGAAAGTGGCAACTTGGTTATTTGCTCCCATGTTCAATCACGACTGAAGAGTGCAGCGCCCCACTATCAACTCTTACGACCACTTGCCCTTGTCAACAAGCCACAACTGGGCTCAGAGAAAGCTTAGAGACCCTTCCAGAAATGGTGCAGAGAGTGCGATTCCACAGCCTCCTCCAAGACAGCAGCACTGTCTGCTGGGAGGCCTTGTTGGCAGCAGGAGGCGGGGGTCCCCTCAGTATCAGGAACTGACGCCCCTGTAAGGGGTGGTAGTTCTTTTTCTTCCTTTGTGATCTTTTTTAAAAAATGTATTTTATATTGGAGTGTGGCTGGTTAACAATGTTGTGTTTCAGGAGTACAGTGAAGTGATTTAATTACACATATGCTGAAGCGCCAATACTTTGGCCACCTGATGCAAAGAGGCAACTCACTGGAAAAGACCCAGATTCCGGAAAGATTGAGGGCAGGAGGAGAAGGGGATGACGGAGGATGAGATGGTGGGATGGCATCACCAACTCAATGGACATGAATCTAAGCAAACTCTGGGAGATAGTGGAGGACAGGGAAGCCTGGCCTGCTTCAGTCCACAAGGTTGCCAGGAGTCTGACACAACTTAGCGACTAAACAATAATATACATGTATCTATTCTTCTCCAAATTCTTTTCCCACTTAAGTTATTACAGAATCTTGAGCAGAGTTGTCTGTGCTATACAACAGGTCCTTGTTGGTTATCTATTTTAAACATGGCAGTGTGTACATGTTAATTCCAAACTCCCAGTCTGTCCATCCCTCCATTCTTCCTACCCCTCATAACCATAAATTCATTCTCTAAGTCTATGGTCTGTTTCTCTTTTCCAAATAAGTTCATTTGTATAATTTTCTAGATTCCACATGTAAGTCATATCACAGTTACGTTTGTCTTTCTCTGACTTACTTCACTTAGTATGATAATCTCTGGATCTATTCATGCTGTTGCAAATGGCATTGTTTCATTATTGGCTGAGTGATATTCCATTGCATATATGTATCATGTCTTCATTCATCTGTTGATGGACATTTGGGTTGCTTCCTTGTCTTGGCTACTGTAAACAGTGCTGCAATGAACACTGGGGTACATGTATCCTTTCGAACCATGTTTTTCTCCGGATATATGCCCAGGAGTGGGACTGCAGCCTCCAATACTGTTCTCCATAGTGGCGGTACCACCTTCCATTCATAAGAAGGGGGTAGTTCTAGTTAAACACCAGCCAAATTTGTTTCTTTGAAACTCAGTACTTTTTAGTGGCTACATGGTAAAACAAATTTAGGCATGGTGTATTTGCCCGGTTGCTTTGTAGCTAAAGGAAACTTCTGGGAGTTTTGAAGCTGCAGTTTAGGGGATAAATCACTAAATAAACAGCCTGCCTCCCACTCCCCAGACTTCTGCCTGGAGCTCCTTTAAAGAGGGAGGCAGTGCTTCAAGGAGGAAATTAAGATTCTGGCACCAGGAGAAACTCACCTAGACTGTGCCCAGGGCAGGGTCTACATCCGGTGCCCCGAGGGGAGCCAGGGGTTGGGTCAGGGGAACAGCGGCTGCTGCAGAAGGACGTGTGCACTGTCATGGGTCTGGACGTTGGCTGTGGGGTGGGCCCTGGCTGGACGTGGCCTCCACCAGAGCTGTGTGTGATTGGCACGCTGGAGAGGCAGAATTCAGTTTCCTGCTCTGTTCCCCAAGTCCTGTGGGTCTGAAGAGCAGACAGCAGATGCTCTGCAGGGGCCCAGCCAGCACCTCATTTCCTGCTTGTCTGTGAGCTGCCCGAGCATGTGGGATCTTAGTTCCCCGACCAGAGATCGAACCTGAGTCCCCTGCGCTGGGACTGTGGAGTCTTAGGCACTGGGCCAACCAGGGAAATCCCCGGACATTTCAACAGTCTGAATTCTTCCAGTCCATGGGCATGGGATGCCTTTCCACATATATGTGTCTTCTTTGGTTTCTTTTATCAGTGTCTTATAGTTTTCAGGGTAGAGATTTTTCGTCCCCTTGCTTAAATTTATTCCTAAGTAAATATTTAGTTTTTGATACTGTTGTAAATGCAATTATTTTCTAATTTTCTTTTTCAGATAGTTTGTTGTTAGTGATTTCTTATTTTAATCTTTTATTTTGCAACTTTGTTGACATTGTTTCTTAGTTCTAATAATTTTTTTGGTGGAGTCTTTAGTTTTATATATATATATATATATATATATATATATATATATATAAAATCATGTCATCTACAAATAGAGACAGTTTTTTTTCTTTTTGATTCTGGTGTCTTATTTTTCTTGTCTATAATTGCTCCGGATGGGAGCAGTTTCAGTACTGTGATGATTAGGAGTGCTGAGAGTGGGCATCCTTGTCTTCTTTGACAGTGAGTTTGGCAATGTTTCCAACTCTTTGATTTTTTGGAAGTGTTTTAGAAGGATTGATGTAATTATTTTTAAATGTTTGATAAGAATTCATGAGTGAGGCATCTGGTCTGGGCTTTCCTTCATTGGGAGATTTTTTGCTTACTGATTCAATCTCCTTGTTCAGTCGTTGAGTTGTTCAATCACTCAGTCGTGTCCAACTCTTTGCAACCCCATGTGCTGCGGTCCATATCCTTCACCATCTCCCGGGGCTTGCTCAAACTGATGTCCATCGAGTCGGTGATGCCATCCAACCATCTCATCCTCTGTTGTCCCCTTCTCCTTCTGCCTTCAATCTTTCCAGCATCTTGGTCTTTTCTAATGAGTCAGCTCTTCGCATTAGGTGGCCAAAGTATTGGAGCTTTAGCTTCAGCATCAGTCCTTCCAATGAATATTCAGGACTGATTTTGTTTAGAATTGACTGGTTTGATCTCTTTGCAGTCCAAGGGACTCTCAAGAGTCTTCTCCAACACCACAGTTCAAACGCATCAATTCTTTGGTGTTCAGTCTTTGTGATCCAGCTCTCACATCCATACATGACTACTGGAAAAACCACAGTTTTGACTAGATGGATCTTTGTTGGCAAAGTGATGTCTCTGCTTTTTAATATACTGTCTAGGTTGGTCATAGCTTTTCTTGCAAGAAGCAAGTCTCTTAATTTCATGGCTGCAGTCACCATCTGGAGTGCTTTTGTAGCCCAAGAAAATAAAGTCTGTCACTGTTTCCATTGTTTCTCCATCTATTTGCCATGAAGTGATGGGACCAGAGGCCATGATCTTAGTTTTTTGAATGTTGACTTTTAAGCCAGTTTTTTCACTCTCTTCTTTCACCTTCATCAAGAGGCTCTTTAGTTCTTCTTCACTTTCTGCCATAAGGGTGGTGTCATCTACATATCTGAGGTTATTGATATTTCTCCTGGCAATCTTGATTCCAGTTTGTGCTTCTTCCAGCCCAGCGTTTCTCATGATGTACTCTGCATATAAATTAAATAAGCAGGGTGACAATATACAGCCTTGACGTACTCCTTTTCCTATTTGGAACAAGTCTGTTGTCCATGTCCAGTTCTAACTGTTGCTTCTTGACCTGCAGACAGATTTCTCAGGAGGTAGGTAAGGTGGTCTGGTATTCCCATCTCTTGAAGAATTTTCCATGGTTTGTTGTGATCCACATAGTCAAAAGCTTTAGCATAGTCAATGAAGCAGAAGGAGATGTTTTTCTGGAATTCTCTAGCTTTTTCTATGACTCAGTGGATGTTGGCAGTTTGATCTCTGGTTCCTCTGCCTTTTCTAAATCCAGTTTGTAAAACTGGAAGTTCATGGTTCATGTACTGTTGAAGCCTACCTTTATCTCCTTACTAGTAATTAGTATGCTCAGATTTTCTATTTCTTCCTGATTCAGTCTTGGTAGATTTTAGGTTTCTAAAAATTTATTCACTTTCTTCTAGGTTGTCCAATCTGCTGTAATGTAATTGTTCACCTGTGTGTTAGTTGCTCAGTCATGTCCAACTCTTTATGACCTGATGGACTGAAGCCCGCCAGGCTCCTCTGTCCATGGAATTCTCCAGGCAAGAATACTGGAGTGGGTAGCCATTTCCTTCTCCAGGGGCTCTTCCCAACTTAGAGATCTAACTCACATCTCCTGAATTGCAGGTGGATTCTTTACTGCCTGAACCACCAGGGAAGCTCGTAATTGTTCACAGTGGTTTCATATTTCCATAAAGTCGGTCATAATCTCTCCCCCTTAATTTCTGATCTTAGTAACTTGAGTCTTTTCTCTCTCTTTGTCTATCTAGCTAAAGTTTTTTCAGTTCTTGATCTTTTCAAAGAACTAACTTTTGATTTCCTGTATTTTCTGTATTATTTTTCTATTCTCCATTTCATTTATACCTGCTCTCATCTTTATTATTTCTTCTGCTAGTTTTGGGTTTAGTTTGTTCTTCCTCTGGTTACTTAAATTATAAAGTTAGGTTGTTGATTTGAGATCTTTTTTGTTTTTTAGTGTAAATGTTTATAGCTAAAAAATTTCCCTTTAAGAGTCCCTGGTGGTCCAGTGATTGGGACTCGGAATTTTCACTGCCAAGGACCTGGGTTCAGTCCCTGGTCGGGGAACTAAGATTTCACAAACTGAATGGTGTGGCGCACACACCAAAAAACCATTATTTTTCCCCTTAGTTTCACTTTTGCTGTGTCTCTTAAGTTGGTATGTTGTGTTTTCATTTCTCTATTTCTAGTATCTCCTGTGATTTATTTTTTTGATCTATTTTTTAAAGTATATTAATTTCCAAAATTTTGTGGGGTTTTTGTTGTTGTTGTTATTGTTTCTAACTTCATCTTATTGTGGTCTTGTAAGACATTTATCTTTTAAAATCTGTTGTGGCCTAACATGTGGTCTATCTTGGAGAATGCCCTATGTGCATCTGAGAAGAATGCATATCATGTTATTGTTGGGTGGTGTTCTGTATATATCTGTTAGATCTAGTCCACTGTTTCCTTAATTATCTTCTGTCTGGTGGTTCTCTGCATTCTTGCCAGGGGGGTACTGATGTCTCCAACTGTTACTCTAGAAATGTCTCTTTCTCCCTTCAGTGATGTCCATTTTTGCTTCATATATGTTCATGGTTGGTCATTAGGTGCTTAAACATTGTAATTGTTAAATTTTCTTGCCATATTGATATAATATTAATAAATTTTGTTGTTGTTCAGTCGCTAAGTCATGTCTGACTCTGACCTCATGGACTTGCTTCCCTGCCAGGCTTCCCTGTCCTTCACTATCTCCTGGAGCTTGCTCAAGCTCATGTCCATTGAGTTGATGATGCCGTCCAACCATCTCATCCTCTGTTGCCCTCTTCTCCTTCTGCCCTCCATATTTCCCATATCAGCATTTTTTCCAGTGAATCAGCTCTTCACATCAGGTAGCCAAAGTATTGGAGCTCTAGCATCAGTCTTTCCAAGGAATATTCAGGGTTGATTTCCTTTAGGATTGACTGGTTTGATCTCCTTGCTGTCCAAGGGACTCTCAGGAGTATTCTCCAGCACCACATTTCGAAAGCATGAATTCTTTGGCACTTAGCCTTAATGGTCCAACTCTCACATTACATAACTGCTAGAAAAACTATAGTTTTGACTAAATGGGACTTTGTTGGGAAAGGGATGTCTCTGCTTTTTCAATACACTAAGTTTGTCATAGCTTTCCTTCCACAGAGCAAGAGTCTTTTAATTTTGCGGCTGCAGTCACCATCCACAGTAATTTTGGAGCCCAAGCAAATAAAATCTGCCACTGTTTCCATTTTTTTCCCCCATCAGTTTATTTATATATAATGTTCTTCTTTGACTTATAACCTTTCTTGGTTTAAAGTCTGTTTTTTCTGATGCTAGTATAGCCACTCCTGCCCTATTTTGGCTACAATTTGCATGGAATATATTTTTAAAATTTCACTTTCAACTTGTTTGTGTTTTTGGATGTCAAGTGAATTTCTTGTAGGAAGCATATACTTGGATCATGTGTATTCATCCATTCTGCCCATCTCTCTTTTGAATGGAGAGTTTAATCCATTTATATTTAGAATAATTACTGATAGGAAGAAACATCTGTTATTGTATTTGTTTTCTATATGTTCTGTAGGCTTTTTGTGCCTCAGTTGCTGCATTTGTCTTCTTTGTGTTTAGCTGATTTTTTTTTTTAGTGAAATGTTGAAATTCCTATTTTCTTCTTTGTATATTCTATAGTTATTTTTTCAGTTACCATAGAGGTTATATTTAACATAAAGTTATAACATTCTAATTTGAATGTATAGTAGGTTCATAATATACAAAACTGGTCCTTTATTGCTCCATCCCCAATCATTTCAGTTGTTGATGTCATTAAAATTTTATCTTCACACACTATGTGCCCAGTACATGAGTGATCATCCTTTCAAATGTTATCAGTTTCCTACAATATGTAGAAAACAAGATTTGGAGTTACAAACTAAAGTTACAGTAATATAGATTTTACATTAATAATTTTTTCTTTAGGTGTGTTAGTCTCTTAAGTCATATAGAAAACAAAGGAGAGTTACAAATCATTTTTAATATTACTTTTATTATTACCCATATATTTACTGTTACTGAAATTTTATTTCTCAATATGCCTTTGAGGTACTGTCTCGGGTCCTTTCATTTCACCTTGGAGTCTCCCTTGAGCAGGTCTTAGTGGTAACAAATTCCCTCAGCTTTTGTTTATCTGAGAACATCTTAATTTCTCCCTCACTTTTGAAGGGCAGTTCTGCTCGGTAGAGGACTTTTGGTTGACGTTTTGATTTGAGCACTTTGAATATACTGGTCCACTGACTTCTTGTCTCTGATTTTTTTGAAGTATATTTGACCTACAATATTACAACATAATGGTTGGATATTTCTGTGAATTACAAAATGATCACTACAATAAATCTAGCTACTGTTTGTGCCATACAAAGATAGGTTATTATTGACTATATTCCCCACAGCAAACATTTCATCCCTATGATTCGTTTGTTTCAAAACTGGAAGCTTGTACCTTAATTTCTCTTACCCCTTTCACTCATCCCACACTCCCTCCCCTCTGGCAAATACGTTTTTATTGCTATTTCTGTGACTCTATTCTGTTTTATTTGTTCATCTGTTTTCTAGATTCCATATGTAAATAAAACTGTACAGTATTTCTTTGTCTGACTTATTTCACTTGGAATAATATCTCTAGACCCATCTATATTGTTGCAAGTGGCAAGGTTTCATTCTTTTTTATGACTTTTATAAAGTGTTCCACACACACATCTTTACCCAGTCATTCACTGATAGACACGTTACTTCCATATTTTGGCAACTGTAAATAATGCTGCAATTATTTGGGGTCTTTTCTGTTTCCATACAAATTTTAGAATTATTTATTCTAGTTCTATGAAATTCCATTGATTAAAAAAAAATATTAGGCTTCATCAGCTCTTAGTTGTGGCATGTGGGATCTAGTTTCTTGACCAGGGATGCAGCCCTGTGTTGATCCTTTCTTCTCCCAGCATCTTTATGATCCTTCCTTTGATCCTTATTGGACAGACTGCTTTTCTGCACTTCACTTAGTTGTCGTCCTGTGCTTTTGTCTTGTTCCTTCATTTGGAACATGTTCCTTTGTTGCCTCCTTTGGCCTAATTCTCTGTGGTTATTTGTATGTGTTAGCTAAGTTGTTTATGGTTCCCAGTGTAGGAGATGTCCTTGTGGGGGCCCAGTAGCACACCACCCTCTGGAAGCAAACTTATGTGATTTAGGCGTGTTGACTTCTCTCCTGCTGCTTTCAAGATTCATTGTTTATCCTTTTGAAAGTATGATTATAATGTGCTGGTTTTGGTTTCTTTGAATTAATCTTACTCGGAGTTTGTTGAGCTTTTGGGATGTTTACACTTATGTGTTTCATCAAAATCGGGAACTTCCAGCCATTATGTCTTCTAACACTTTTCTGCCCCTTTCTCTTTTTCTGGACTCTCATGATATCTACTCGATGGTGTCCCACGGGTCCCTGAGGCTCTGTTTACTTTTTCCAGTCTTTTTTTCTTTTTGTTCTTCAGTCTGAATAATTTCCATCATCCTTTCTTAACGTTTATTAGTTTTTTCTTCTGCCTGCTCAAATCTGCCTTGGAATAATACATCTAGTGAATTTTTCATTGCAGTTGTTGTGCTTTTCAGCTCCAGAATCCGTTTTTGGCTTCTCTTCAGGTTTTTAAAATCTCTTTGGTTGTTTCATTTTGTTTACACATTGTTTTCCCGACTTTCTCCATATCTACCTTTAGTTCTTAGAGCATCTTTAAGGTAGTTGTTTAAAATTTTGGTTGTGTATCTGTCATGTCTTTTTCAAGGAAAGAGCCTGTTGAATTATTTTTTCCTTTGAATGGGCCTCGTTTCTTCGTGTCTTGCATTTTTGTTGTTGTTGAACACTGGCCATTTTAATCTAATAACATGGTATCAACTCTGGAAATCAGATTCTCCCTCATCCGCAGGGTTTTCTGGGTTTTTGTTTTATGATTGTTGTAGGCTGTCTCTGTACTGAGAGTCATCTGAGGTATAAACATAATGTCTCAGGTCTTTTCTGAGCCTTTCCCTGGGCACATGTGGTCTTTCTCATTTTTCCCATATAAGCAGTTGTTTTTGACTGTGCTAGTTTTTAATGTTTGGCTCCTAAAAGGAAGGGGAAGATGCAAAACGTGAAAAGTAGGGAGCAAAATGCTGCTGGACTTTTGAGGCAGAAGCTTACACTGATGGGGGCGAGATGAGACAACAGCTGCCTACCGCTTTGCATCTCAGTAATCAAGCAGAAATCCCATGCAGGGCATAGATCTCAATATCCAGGGAACAGCGTCCTTTTTGCCCACCCTAGCTCCCACAAGCTGTGTCAGAAAACTTGCAGAGCTGCCTGCCATGTTGCTGGTTGTAGTGGATGGGTAGCTTCTATTGTGCTAGCTAAAATTAACAAAAACTGCCTACAATTTACTATCCATGCCTGGAAGTTGTAAGGTACATCAGACAGATTTCTGCCACTGAAGCTGTTCTCTCAGTGGGAGATTCCTGGTGCTTCCTACTCTTCAATCTTCCTAGAATTCTCCTTCACTTCACACTTGATCTACCGGTGTGAGTGGAAATAGATTTAAGATCACTGTGGCCTGAAGACCATATATCCATTTTGCAGATCCACCCCGAGTTAAGTTATTGGCTGGTTCCCAGCACAAGGAGCAAGATCAGGTTGCAGGGATTGCTACGAAACCATGTGGTTCTGGCCTCCACATTTCGAGGCAAGTAACAGGAATGAAGGGCCACTGAACTAAGAGATGTGAAGGGGAGGAAGCCAATTCACTGAGCATCTGCTGAGTACTAGTTTGGGTATAGTGTGCTAGATGCTGAGATGGGGATGAATAAAGGAATGTATGAGTTCCTTGATGTCTCAGCGCAGGGTCATGAGTTTACTGTGTTTAGGCTGGTATCACCTTTAGGAAGACTTTGGTATCTGTAGAGGGCAAGGGTATATAGGCGGGTTCACGTTTTTACACTGAAAATATCAGAAGTTCTCACTGTGGAAATGTGGTTGTAAGCAGATATCAAATCAGTAGAGTAACTGGAGTTAGTCACTGCATTGCCAAATACTAATCATTAGCTACTTGTTCTTCCCACCTTATCTCCTTGGTCAAACTTTTAAGTAGCTAACTTCTTGCTGTAGTCATTATGATTTTTGGCTTTAAAGTTATTTAAGCAAGCACATCATCCAAGCAGACCCAGGACAAAAATATTTAATGCCTCAGGAAAGGCTTAGACACTTGAGGGGGGGTATTTATAATGTGTCAAGTAAGCCAGGTTTGAAATACATATCAGAATGCCTTCCTTATAGTTTTAGTGAAGACCACATGATCTGTGCGATTCAGAAGATGGCAGCAGTGCAGCAGCTATATCCATTTTACATGTGGACGCGTAAAGGGGGTTTAAGTGTCTGACGCGTGGGATGCACCCAGCAGTTATGACCCGTTTAAGCCGGTGACTGCAGGGCAGCTATTCCTATGCACTGTTCTTAGCGACTCGTACCAACCTTACCCGTGTCAAAGCCTGAGGATTCCACTACTTGCCCTTGATTATGTTAAAAAGGTGGGGGTCCCTCCAAACAAAGATACTGAGGTGTTTGCTCAAAATGAGCAGGGTGCAGAGGAAAATCTTTTGCCTTTTCTTGCTGCAGCCAGATTCTAGTGAGGATCTAATATCTGGTTTGTTTTGCACTGTATTCTGAATAAGGGTTCACGATGTATGTGACATCAGCTCTTTAGGCCTTCATACTGTGATATATCCAAGAAAAATGCTACTTAAGAGGAAATACTTGTTTAACACACAACAGCACCTGACACATGCTTACTTACATTTTACATATTTATTAAAGGGCACAATTAAACCTCTTCACTTCCCAAACTGAACCGACCTTACAATGAAAATGGTGGAATGTCTACTGGTTAATGAAAACACAGAATCCTCTTCTTTTTCTGATTATTCAGTTCATTTGAACAAAGAAGCATAATTCCATTGCCTGTACCCCAGTGTTGATCTCCAATTGTGTCTTAGAGCAAGGAGCAGGACAGTGTTATCTCTTGTCAATTTTCTGAGGTTTGATTTTTTCAGCTGGGCCCCAAAGTAGTTTCCCAACCAAAACAACTTTTTTCTTGAAGACTATTTGAGCAAAACCAAGAATAATGGTGGGGTTGGGGCACTTCCCAGGTGGTTCAGTGGTAAAGAGTCCGCCCACCAGCGAAGGAGAAGCGGGTTCGATCTTTGGGTCAGGAAGATCCCCTAGAGAAGAAAACAGCAGCCTGTTCCAGTATTCTTGCCTGGAGAATCCTACAGACAGAGGAGTCTGGTGGATTACAGCCCATGAGGTCACAAAAGAATCAGACACAACCTAGTGATTAAAACAACACAACAACAGAATAATGGGAAATCACATTTGTTTTTCTCAATTTATTTAAGGAACACAAAAAAGTGCATCTGAATAGTTTTAAAAACCAATTTGCTTTTAATTCATCTGTCTCACCACTCCAAATGCAGTCTAAGAGACCGCTGATTTCTAGACAAGTTGTTTAAAATTACTGAATTTGATACAAGAGTACATGAAGTTTGTCTTGAGTGGTGAGGGCACCCTGTTTGCTCTGAACCACCTGCCCACCCTTCCCTCTCTCTCTCTCCACACACTTTCTTTCCTGTTCCCATGACGCATAACATACACTAGGGAGACAGTGGACTAAGAGAATCTAGTTTTGGGAATAGTATTTTGCTTGTTACCTGCAAAAATCTAACTGGCCTTTTAGGATCTAATTTCAACCTTGACCTCATTGGAGTCATGCTCTAATCAACGGAGCTACAAATACTAGACAGTTAAGCAGATAAGCAAAATCAACTTTTGTTTTATATTCTCTAGGTGAGATTGGGGCTTTTTAAAGAAATACCTCATGAAAAAAGACAAATGTGTACATGAGAAATTAAAAAGGGTTTTAGTTATCATTAAAGGAGAAACTCAATTCCATTTGTTCCATAGAGACGAAAACTGGTATAAAAAGGAAATGACTTTATTTTTATGTTTTAACATGGGTCCTAACCCAAGAAGAAAAGTGTTTTGTTAAAACCACCATAAAAATAAAAATGAATCTCAAATATAATTGCCAGTGTTTTTTAGGATTTAAAAAGGTGAGATGTTCCAGGTTGAAACAAATGTTTTTTGGTTTGCCAAATGCATTCTTATGAATGTCTCTTATTTCTTAGGCTGTGGGACTAGAAAGCCATGCTTTATCTCGCTTACCCGTAAAGACTAAAATTCAACTACATGTACGTATTTAAGACTTGCCCTAATTCAATGCCCAAGTACTGGAGATTTTAGGCTAGATCTACCTGCCTGGGAAGCTGTTTTCAACTCTTTCACAATCATACCCCAGAACAAAGCAGCCAGCAGTGCAGGAAAAGAAAGTTACTGCATGTCAAACCTGCGAGGAAAATGGTTAATGGAGAAGAGCAAGGATTTATTTTTTCAACCTCACAGATTTTGTTTTTAAAAATTAAGCTACTTAGTAGTAGAAAGTCAAAAAAAAAAAAAAGAGGAGTGTAAATAAACTTCCAAATATCAGTATACACGTGTTTATGAGACAGGAATTTTAAAAACACAACAACAAAAAAATGCTTCAAGGATCCTAGATAGATAGGTTAAATACAAACTCACTCCACGTCAAAGATATAAGAACAAGTCTGAAATTCTTGACAGGAGAGGTTAGAATGGAAGTAAGAAACTGAATGGTAGCAATGAGCAGGTGTTACTGGATTCAACATCCTTTCCTGACAGAGGAAGGAAGAAAAAGCACAATTCAGTGTCTCAGAACTTCATCCAAAGTGGGGAAGGCTAATCCAGAACCTCCTCCTGCTCACTATCATGGAAGAGTGTTTTAGGAATGACAGGGTTACCCCTCGGGGGACAGGCTGCCGGGCAGAAGCCGCTCTCACAGGGGGGTTGCTTGACTAAGGCGGCAAAGTCAGCAAGCGAGACGCCTCTGAGGTTCTGGCTTTCAAGTGTGTGATGCTGCTGTGGACCTGAGGAGGCCTGGCCCCTCTATGGTGGGTTCTGTTCGTTAAAAATGCAACAGTTTCCATTCAGAGTACTTCAGTCATTTGAAAAACAACCCCCCCCCCAACTCTCCCCTGCCCAACTATAGGAAAGAAGAAACTCATCAAGCATTGATTTCTAGGTTTCTGCAGTGCTATTAAAGTTCAATCAAATGTAAAACCTAACAGACAGCCCCCAATTGTTAGGATAATCTCAAGGGACCCAGAATTGGATATTGCAAGTTGACATCAACTGAAATGAGCGGGACTCAAGGTGCTGGCTCGCACTCCACACTGACAGGCGCTGCTCTGCTCCGCCTGCAGTGGTCCCACGCCACCCCCTCGATGAGACCTCTGGGCAGCAACAGGGTGGTGGTTTTTTGGGAAGCTACTGGTTTTGCTGTTTGCTTCCAGAATCACATAGACTATAACAAACTTTACACTAAACACTGTTTAGTCCTGAGTTGGGTGAAAGCCCGTGGAGGAGGGGCCGAGTTCGTTAGGACTCTTCCCTCCATGGCGTGCTGTCATACGTGCCCTTTGGCTTTCTGCTCGTCCACTGACGGACTTCCTATTTCTTTTTCGTTGGTGACCGCTTCTAAAGTCTTCTTGCTCATTGCTTTGCTGGCCTCTTCCTAAGGAACAAACAAGGAATCAAGAGGGTTAGAGGAAAAAAGAAATGTCCAGTTGCTTCCTGGCTCCTCTAGACGGTCAGGTCTAACACAAGAGGGCGTGAGCACGACTGTATTGGGATTCACGCTGGTCAGTCCCAGCGCTGCTGCCATAATTAGCCTGGGAGCGTTCCCTTTTCTTTGGTTAAAGTGACCAGCCTGCCCCAGGGACAGCTTTGACCGTCAAGACGTGACCGAGGGTCTGAGTGGATGGTCAGCGAGGACCAGAATACACCCGAGCGGTCGGGGGACTGACTGCTCCTCTTGGGTTGCTAGGTTGGCTCTTAAGCCTCAAAGTAAAGGGCATGGGGTGGGGCTTCCCCCTCAGAGCCTATTTCCTAGGAAGCTCGGAAGTTTTGACAAGCAAGTGTTGTGTTTGGGTTTTAAAATAGTAACAAAAGCCATAGTGCACTTTTAGGGAATTAATTCCCCCCTTCTCTTGCATGGACGTGCCAGGGCCTCATGGCTGTGCCTCTGGTGAACAGAACTGCACACCTGTCTGGCTCGTCTTCTGGATCCAAAGCAGCCTTGGGTGGGCTCTGAAGTCCTTTTCCCTCCTCGTGGCCTCTTGGGTGTCTTCCTGGGCCTGTGTCCTACGGGAACCTCCTTAGGACGGAAGTCAGAGGCACGGTCCACCCGTCCTCCCCTCACCTGAAGGTGGGTGGGTTCTGCACATACCTTTGCATCCTGCTCCGCAAACTTCTTGAACATGTTGGCATAGATCCTGCGGTCCCGCTCGTTGTGCTCCTTAGCCTTTTTCTGGCACATGGAGATCTGCAGTCTTGCGGCCTTATTCTGGGGGTTTACTTCCAACACTTTCTCAAAGTCACCCTTGGCTGACTCGAACTCGTTCATGAGCAGCTGGGCTTCACCCCGCCTGTATAAGCCCTTCTCATTGGCACTGTCCAGTCCAAGGGCCTGGGGACAGATGGGCTATATTTTAGAAAGGATGCATGTGCCCTGTAGGAATTTGGAGAGAAAAGTATCTGGCCAAGGGAATTAGAAAAGACCAAGCTCAAGGCAATTATATACTATTAATCAAAATAATAAAATTCATTTCTATATTTAATGCAATTCCTATAAAGATCCCAAGGATCTTTTGAGAAGTTCATTTTAAACGCCAATGGGAGGAGGGCTTTTGAGAAGTTCATTTTAAACGCCAATGGAAGAAGTAAATGCCTAAGACTGGCTGAGAAAATTTTTGTAAACACAAAAATAATGAAGGGACTTGACCTACCAGAAAAAGATATACTATTAAACTACTGAAATTAAAACAGTTGTTAGTACTCCATGAAAAAACACGTTAGTGGAACAGAACACAGCATTCAGAAACAGATTCATGTGTATGTATGTAAAAAAGATTTAATAATCACAAAGTGGTAACATAAATCCTGTAGAAAAAGGATTAACTTCAATAAATGGGGTTAAAACAGTGACTATCCATGTAGAAAATAAGACAGTCTATGTAGAAAATAAGATTTAGATTTTTACCTCATAAACACAAAAATAAATTCTAAACCAAATATATTTACATGCAACCCCCCCATAAAAATATAATACGGTTATTTTTTTTAAAAAGCAAACCTAGTTGGAGTAGGTTTAAGTACCAAACGGTTATTTTTTTATAATCTTAGGATGTAAACAAGCAATTCAGAGAAGAAATACTAGTTATTTCAATACAAGTAATGAAAAGATGTGCAACTTAATTAGTAACCAAGAACTAAAAATGAAAATAAGAATTTTCTATTATCAATAATACTGAGGAATCACTGATAATATTCAATAATATATAAAGTATTAAATTTTTTAAATATATCTAAATATATTGACAGAATGTCTTTTGACCCAGTATTTCGACTTCTAGGGATTTTATCCTAGAGAAATAATCCCATACATGTGCAGAGAGACACTATATAATTTGTAATATCAAAACCCTGAAAATCTACCAAAACGGGTTGGTTAAATAAATTGATAAATACATACACTGGATACTAAACAGATTTTAAAAAGAATATGATGAACTGATCAGATGTGGAAAGATGTCCTTATTTTCTAGAACTATAAATCTATACATTCTCATTAAAAAGTACACATACATGTTACTCTACTTATGGACATAGAAAAACAAGAGGAATGTGTGTGTGAAGTGAATGACCGTGGTCTTGGGAGAGAGTCAGTGGGAATTTTATGAATGGACTCAGGTTTTTAGATGTTTCTGTAATGTCTGAATATTGAATGACTTTATACTACTTCTATAAAGAAAGAATAACAAAGGTTTAAAAATGTAATACTAACATTATTCTCTCAGGCAAAATACCATTTAATATATTTAATATATTATGTATTTCACATAACATACTGATCCACAAAATTCAAAATTTTAAAACTCAATCTTACAAAGAAGGCCTGAAATTGTTGCTTGCTTTTTTTGTTCCCTTTGTCTATCTTTAAGATACATCCAGTTACTAGCTTGCACCCACAGAAAAATGTACACCGTTCACTCTGGGACCTAATACCTGACACAGCAGCATCATTAGTATAAAAAAGAACAGAATCATACATGTGGTACTTCTCCTGGTCTTTTAGTACTTAGGTACTGCTTACCACAGAGACCCTTTTGATCTCTCTCAGGGCCGAGAAGGGGCCTGAGCAGTCAGGCCGGCTCCCCGCAGGTCTTGCAAATTATTTATGTGTAATCCTAGGCAGTGAGTAAATATGATAATAAAAAAGTGACTTGTATATATCCCTGGATGAACAATCACAGCCTAAAGACCTAAAAGGCTTAATAAGTTAAATCTGTTTTTACACATGAAAAGTTGCTCAATATCACTCATTATCAGAGAAATGCAAATCAAAACCACAATGAGGTACCATTACACGCCAGTCAGGATGGCTGCTATCCAAAAGTCTAAAAGCAATAAATGCTGGAGAGAGTGTGGAGAAAAGGGAACCCTCTTACACTGTTGGTGGGAATGCAAACTAGTACAGCCGCTATGGAGAACAGTGTGATTTCTTAAAAAATTGGAAATATAACTGCCATATGACCCAGCAATACCACTTCTGGGCATACACACAGAGGAAACCAGATCTGAAAGAGACACGTGCACCCCAATGTTCATCGCAGCACTGTTTATAATAGCCAGGACATGGAAGCAACCTAGATGCCCATCAGCAGATGAATGGATAAGGAAGCTGTGGTACATATACACCGTGGAATATTACTCAGCCATTAAAAAGAATTCATTTGAATCAGTTCTAATGAGATGGATGAAACTGGAGCCCATTATACAGAGTGAAGTAAGCCAGAAAGATAAAGACCATTACAGTATACTAACACATATATATGGAATTTAGAAAGATGGTAATGATACCCTATATGCAAAACAGAAAAAGAGACACAGATGTACAGAACAGACTTTTGGACTCTGTGGGAGAAGGCGAGGGTGGGATGTTTCGAGAGAACAGCATGAAACATGTATATTATCTAGGGTGAAACAGATCACCAGCCCAGGGTGGGTGCATGAGACAAGTGCTCGGGCCTGGTGCACTGGGAAGACCCAGAGGGATCGGGTGGAGAGGGAGGTGGGAGGGGGGATCGGGATGGGGAATACATGTAAATCCATGGCTGATTCATGTCAATGTATGACAAAAACCACTACAATACTGTAAAGTAATTAGCCTCCAACTAATAAAAATAAATGAAAAAAAAAAAAGTTAAATCTGTTTTTATAAAATTGTGTAATCTGGTATCAAATGCCATAGACTTAAGGTCATGGATAAATATTGCTTAATTTTATCAAAAGTTTTAATTCATAATGTATTATTATAAACAGTCTAGGCATTAGGAAAGTATAACTGTAGTTAAAAAAAGCTTTTTGTATTTCCCAGTTCTTACTGAGAAATAAATAATCCCAAACAAACAAAACAAAACGAAAAACCCAAACCTTGGCTGAGAGGAAGGGAAGATGACTAAGCATGAAGACAGGGAAAAAGATCCCAAGTATGTAATGCTCATCCCACACGCAGACACTTTACCTTGTCGCAGCACTCCACAGCTTTGGTATATTCTCTGAGCTTCAGGTAGCACATGGCTAGGTTCAGGAAGGCAGCGAGCAGAAACGACTCAGAAGCTTTCGATTCCTTTTCTGATAAGCCATATTCCATCTCTAACCAGGACACTATCTTCCCATACTGAATCACCGCCTGCATGTACTTGCCTCCCTAAGAGAGAGAAGCTAGTAATTACTTGCTGTCCTGACTCTGGAGCGAGTTCAAAGGGAGCGTAAGCTCAGCCCTCCCGGAGCGCAGCAGACCCTCAGAGGGGAGCCACCAGCTCGTCCCAGCAGGCTGTGCAAGCGCCCTGCTCTCCAGGCGCCGCTCCCAGTTCCTTCTCCAGCCCAGTGACCTCCGAGCTGCTGCACGGCGCGCACCGTGATGCTCTTCGCCAGCATTTACCATCTCACCCTTTTCAGCACACGGGCATCAAGGCTTTTGGGTTACATTTGTTGGTGCCAGTATTTACCGAACTTTCGTAAGGCCCGTGAGTAGCTGTGGACTATGTCACTAGTTTACTCGGAGGGAAGTCACTTTCCCCTTTTCTCCTGACAATGAGTCGTGCACAGTGGACACTATATTCTGGTAAGTGCTAGTCCCAAACCCAGCAGATCTTCATTAGCTAAACCAAGGGTTGGCAAACTTTTCCTATAAAAGGGAAGATAATACTGTAGGCTTTGGAAACCAAACGGCCTCTGCTGCAACTCTGTTCTGGGTACGAAAGCAGTGACAGACAATGTATAAACAAAGGGGTGTGGCTGAGTCCCAGGAGAGCCCTGCCTACAGAGACAGGCTGTGGTCTGCTAACCACTGATCTATGGACTGAGGGAATACACACAATGAACAGCTGTCAGGCATACCTAACTATAAAACAAAAAAAAATCACAGGTGTTAGTCACTTGACTACATGAGAAAGACTTTTCTCTTAATCATATTTTTGCTCTCAGTAACAACTGTGAATAAAAATTGTATAATTCACATGAATGATATATATGCTCTATTACTGTAGAAAGGAGGCCCTGATTGTCAGTTTCTGGTGATGAGGATGGGGTAGACGTAGTTCCAAGTGGACGGCCTAGGTCTGAGGGTACAGTCTTCCTGGGCTTACAAGGGGTTACCTCCCAGTATGCCCAGGGAAACTGAAATGCATTTCGTGTATCTCACATACTGAACAGCATAGCTCAGACTGACCTACCTTCAGTGTGATCTAGCCTACAGTTGGGCAAAATCACCTAACACAAAGCCTATTTTATAACAGAGTGCTGAATATCTCATATAGTTTATTGAATACTGTCCTGAAAGTGAAAACCAGAAAGGTGTGTGGGTCCAGAACCGCTGCGTCGGTTGTTCAGCCCTGTGATCCCATGGCTGGGAGCTGTGCTCACTGCTGATGACATCACCAGTCTGGGACGAGGCAAACCCAAATTCAAAGTATGGTTTCCACCGGATGCATGTTGCTTTCACACAGGTGTGAGCTGGGGGCTGGCTGTCCTTGTAGTCTGTCGTAAGCCTTAGGCCCCACTACTCAAGATTAAAGTCCTTACCAGTTCCGGGGGCTGGCATTTTCTGTCATTGTCTTTGCCCTTGCTGGATTATGAGCTTTTGGGGATAGGAAGCATGCCCTATCCCTTTTGGAATATTCAGGGTTTAACACGAGGTGGCTATTGATGATGGTTTGCTAAATAATAAATATTAAGGTCAAAGGAATATAACTATGGAATCAAGTTTTTCAATCATCGGGAGCAAGATGGAGATATGGGTGAAAATGAAAGGCATCCTTTTGTTTAGATTCAGTGAGAAGGGCAGGCATTTTCCCTGTTATGTCTAGTTTTTTCTTCCTCTCACTCATCCTCCTCTAATTACCTTTCTATCTAATATATTATCATAGAGGAAGGAAAGGGCCAGGGAGGACAAAGACCAGATCCAATCACTTCAGTAGGTTCTGACTATCAGAATCAGAGAGGCTATAGTTTCTGAAAGAAAATAAAACCCCCCGAAGTATTAGACTTTACGTAAATATTCTTTACACTTAAAGAGCATTTTATTTTCTTGATAGTCCTTTCATATATAGTATATATAATTTTTATATCTCAACTTAAAATGAGCAAAGATCTCTGTGTTATTTCTGCTTCTGATGGACTAAAACTGGAGTTCTCCACTAGGGTGATTCTGTCCCCGGGTGCCCACCTGGTAATGTTTAGAGATGTTCTTCAGTTGTCACAGCTGGAGAATGTGTGTGTGTACTACCGGCATCTAGTGGGTGGGGACCAGGGCTGCAGCTAAATGCACAGAACAACCTCCCACCAAACAGAATTTTAGAGCCCCCAAATGTCAACTATGCTGAGGTTGAGAAGTCTTCTCTTTCCTTCACTCTTTTAGAGCAAAAGAGGGTTTTGAGTTTTTCTTAACCTAAAATCCAAGAGTCATGGACAACTTGTTTCTGAATCAGAGTACTGGCTTCCTGGTTCAGTAATGGTGGTCAAAACAGCAAATCCTGGTGTGTCTGCAAAGGGCCCTGTGGCTGAAAGATGATCTTCACTCAGTTGCTTTAAGAATGCTTTATCCCCAAGGAGCACGAGGGGGCGCAAGAACCTCTTGGTAAGAAGTGTCCTCAGCCTTCTTCCCACTCTGCCTCCAAGTCAGAAAAGAGGAACTGACCAGGTGTGACAGCTAACACCCCTGTCTCACAGAATGCTGCCAGCTATGCGGGCACAGACCACGTCTGTCTGACTGACCGGCACAGTGCCGGGAGCAGCGTCATGTTACACGTGCTTAATGATTATTTTCAGAGCCAAACGAAGACAGTCCTCTCCTACCTCTCTTCAGTGTTCAGAGGTTCACGTGAGGAGTTTAATCACTTCCATCTAAAAGCTTTTTGCAATGCTACCCTACTGAGAGCAGAGACTTGCCCACTTAGGTGTAAGCCAAGCCGCCAGGTCACTGAGAACAGGGCTCAAGGTGTGGGCAGCATGAACCGCCCCCCGTTTCTGCTCTGGCCGCCGCACAAGGCACTAGGTCACACACCCTGAGAAGTCAAGGCCCGGGGAGGCCGCTAGGCAGACTGAAACTCGCCCTGACATCTGAAAAGGGAATGTGTATAGGAACCCACCTACCGTTTCTAAAGTTGTACAGCTAAAACTAGGATCTCCGCTGGGATCTTTTATCTATATGTGTGAAGGTGCCTCCAGGGAAGTTTTTAGTGCAAAATGTTCAGAGACATTCTGGGAGAAAAAGTCTTAGGTCAGTGGTACTGAACCTTTTCATTAATTTTCCCCCAACAGACTAATGTTTTGAAAGATTTTGGCTATCAAATTGCATGTTAAAAATAATATGTTCCATATGTGTGATCCAGGTTTTATCCAAACATCAGTAATTTTAAGAGGGTTCATAACATGAAATACACAAATCACTATTGTGGTTATGATGCTAAGAAGCAACGAAGTTAAATAATTATATAGATACTTTAGCACTGATTTCTGCTGCTGATTAGAAATTATGGCCATCTCTCTGTATATATTCAGGACACAGCTATATGATACATGGCTTTGCAACACTGAGTCATCAGCAGCCAATTAGTTTCTGAACAGCTAAGCTGTTTTATTACACTGAGTTGATATTGTCATTTAGTCACTAAGTCGTGTCTGACTCTTTGTGACCCCATGGACTGTAACCCACCAGGCTCCTCTGTCCATGGGGGCTTCCCAGGCAAGAATACTGGAGTGAGTTGTCATTTCCTTCTCCAGAAAATCTTCCCAACCAAGGGATAGAATCCATGTCTCCCGCATTGCAGACAAATTCTTTACCTCTGAGCCACCAGGGAATCCAGTGTATATGAGTTATAAATAAATATATATTATCTATACCCACAGTAAGAAATGTTTTAAGTTATGATTTGTACCCACTCAACTCATTTAAGTGGGTTAAGTGACAGATGGTGTTATAGTCATGGTGTCAACGTTAAAGTGAATAATGAGAGTTACTAGCCTTTCTGGCAACCCTATGTTGATTCCTAACAGTTTAACTTTATTATTTAAAAATCTAGTAACAAATGCTCTTTGCACTTTTTATATTTGGGTTCAGTTCCTTTCGAAATCTGTGCATGAATTTTTCTTTTATCATGTGCCTAAGTGACTTCCCCAAAACAGTGGAAAGGGAAAATGATATGAAATTTACCCCTTTGAATTCTACTATTTGCTAACAATTCTTCTATTCATTCTTTGTTTTGTTGCACAAACACTTGGTGATGGCCCACTATGTACCAAGCACAGTGCTTTGGGCCTTGACTGATACATGGTGAGTGGGCAAGCCAGAGCTGGTCTGATGTTATGGATGGTTACAGCCTAGATTAGAATGTGTAAAAGCGGCATTTGTAGTCTCTGTCACATTAATTCATTCTGTCTTATCATTTCTTATACTGAAAATGACAGACTTGTAAAAATTCAGGCTTATTCTTCTCCTGAAGGGTACTGACAGAATTCAGGATGGGGAGATCAGCACGGTTCACTGACACGTGAGTGAATTCTCTGAGAGGGAAAGTACTGTACAAAGACTCAGCGCACCTTGAAGTACACGGTCCCCTTCTCTTTGACGATGGCAGCCTGCTCCAGTTTCTCTTTGGTGTCCATCTCCCAGGACTCTTTGGCCTGTTGCATAAATGCGTGACAGTGGTTAGATGAACCGAGAAGGAAAAAGCATCAGCTGATGTCCATAAGAAAAAACCATAGCTACTTCTACAGAATACCCACACCTCAAAACACAGTGGCTTTTAAAACTACGCGCCCTTGCCAATGCACTGGTAGGCTAGAACTCAGCTCTCCGTGAGAACAAAGGTGTAGCTTGACCCACGCTGCTCAAGAGGGAGACTCGGACGGTAACACTGTAAGGAACATGAACTGCTGAGCACTGTAAAGAATGCATCTTTAGAATTATAAGGTGAGGCCAACAATGAAAGCTGGGGCCTCTCTTCTCATTCTGCTGCTATACTGTTATTATAATGTTGGCAAGTTGTTTCTCTCAAGATTCAGTTTTTAACTCTAAAATGGGAACACTACTGGAGGCAAGTCACAGTTATATACTCATACACGGTTTAAAAAATTCCAGGTCATGTAGTTGTCTATTCGCTGTGAAACAACCAGACCTGAAGCCTCCCAACTGCAGCAACTTGTAGCCGTTTACTTGGGGAATATCAAGGAAAGCATAATTGGGAGGACAGAGGTGATGCAAAGACATAAACAAATGCTCTCATTATCACCTGCTAATTTGTGTGTATCATTACTTTCCCGCATTACAGATATGAGTCCAGGGACAACTGCACTTTTATTAAGAACAGCTGGATCATAAGGAATCAACAGAACAATCTGAGAGGTCCTTTAGGGGAAAAGCACTGACACAGCCATTGTCAATTTACTGATAAGAATTATGAAGCTTCAGTGGGTAAATATAAAATTCTTTATTTCAAAAGATAGTGTTATATTCCTGGTGTCACCTTTAAAGTGATAAATGAGTTACTAGTCTTTCTGGCAACCCTATGTAGATTCCTGACAATTTAACTCTATTATTTAAAAATCTAGTAACAAAGGCTCTTCACATTTTTTTATATTGGGTTCAGTCTTTATGGATTATAAATCTGTTCGTAATATTACAAGACAGAAAATTAAATCATGTTGCTTTCAACAACATCACACACTGTCACATGGTTTCAAGTATAATCTCACAGCACTGTGGTCAGAAAAGATGCTTGATACAATTTCAGTCTTCTTAAATTTACCAGGGCTTCCTCTGTGGCCTAGCAGGTGACCTGTCCTAGAGAATGTTCCATGTGCACCTGAAAAGAATGTGTATTCTGGTGGTTCTGGATGGACTGCTCTATAAATATCAATTAAGTCCATCTTAATTGTCATATGTCATTTAAGGCCTGTGTTTTCTTACTGATTTTTCTGTCTGGATGATCTGTTCACTGATGTAAGTGGGGTGTTAAAGTCCCCCACTGATTGTGTTACTGTCAATTTCTCCTTTTATGTCTATTAACAGCAGCCTTATATATGGAGGTGCTCCTACGTTGGACTGCTGTATCTTCTTGGATTGATCATGTGGTTTCAAATATACCTAACAGCAGTGCAGCCTGGAATACGCCCTTGGGGCCGTGACCGAGAACAGGCTTGCTGTGCTATGGAGTGAGTGTCCTACAGAACCACTCGGGAGCGAGAGGGCTCCTGCGTGGGCCAGGGCCAGGGCCAGGGCCACGATGGGAAGGGCTGGGGGTAACTTTATTGAAATGGAAACAAGAAAGCCAAAGGGCTACATAACCATGTGCAAGAGATCCTTTTTTCCCCTATTTAAAACCACTTTGTGCCATGAAGACAACTTTGGAGGATCAGGACTTCAGAAGACATTACCTGACAACAGGCAATGGCCGTGAAGAGCATGTGTGTGTGTGTCATGACTAGGAACATCGCCATTAGGAGAGGATCCCAAAGCTGTCCTTCCCTTTCTCAGCCCAACATTAAGAGGCCCTCAGGACAATGACTTCCTTTCTGTGTCTAATAACATAAAAATGGTCCCGTTTCTAGTCCAAAGCTTACAGTAAAGGACATGGAGGTAGCGCTGGGGGCCAGGGGGATGAAAAATGTCCACAAAATGCACTCCCAAGGTTATCGGGGAAGGGAGGCTTTGGTGGGGCAGGGACACAGCTAGATGTGACAGTGTACCCAGCTCAGGCAAATGTTTTGTTTGTCCAGGGAAGCTGCTGCCGGGAGCCTCCGGAGGTGGATCTGAGATGGAAGTTATGCTCAAGGAGATGTGCCATTTCTGGATCCTGAGGCTAACACTTTTTTCTACTTGGACAGGTATGAAAAGAAAAAGTCTAGGGTTAACAGATTTGGTCCTTGTGCCCCTTGTCACTGAGTCTGGTGGCCCACGAAGCCTTGCATTTTGGATAATAACTTGGAGCCACACTGACGGCCTCTTCACAACTCCTGTGAAGGGTACAATCCGTTCAGCCCTGGAAAACTGCACCCCACTCCCCCAAGGAGCTGCTTGGCAAGAACATGAACCTTTTTGTCTTCAACCCAGGAAAAAAAAGTACAAAAAGAACAAGTCTAGGAACAAATAAGGGAACAAGTCTTGGCTTCTACCCAAAAAAGTTAATAATAATAAAAAAAAAAAAAGGCTGACACATAGGAACAAAATAAGAACACTGAGCTCCTTGGCTGTGTATCAGCTGTGCTGTATCAGTCGTCCTGTGCTTCGGGAGCAGCATCAGATAGAGGGGACAAGCTTGGTCACGGAGAGCACTACATACAAACAAATACCATTGATCTATACCATCTGGCAATGTAAGATACTAATTTACAATAAGGGATGGACAAGAAAATCTGTCATGATTTCAGAGAAGGTGGTATTTTCTCACCTTTTCGAAGCTCTTAAGTGTAACTTCATATATAAGCTCAGCATTAGGTTCAATGCCAAATTTAGGCTTCCCTGCCTCTCCAAAACCATATCTGAAATGGAGAGGGGGGAAAAAAAAAACAAAAACAACTTTAAAGAACTGGTTTATTTCCAGGCACCTCCTTCGGTATCTCCAGTCATCACATTAGTATAGAGCTCTCATTTGCAAACCACACACATCAGAGACCCTGAGGATAAACCAGATGTTGATCAGAAGATACAGTACCAAGTACCACAGCTGTGGTTTTTCAGAAGTCAGGCTCCATTTAGTCTTCTTCCTCACATTCATGTGTGACGCGACACCTGGACTCCTTGGGACAGCTGGCTTAAAAGAATTGTAAATGTCACTGTCTTTTTCTCTGCTTGGTTTTATATTTGGTTCTTTTTATAAAACAGCCATTATTTGACTCATTGTCTTTTTCTCTCCTTGATGTTATATCTCATTCTGTTTTAAAAAAACAGCCACTGTGACTATCAGGGCTGAAGCTTCATCAGGACCTAGAGAAGACAGGCACTCTACCTATTACAGTGCTGTTTGGGAGAGGTATGTGTTAACGAGCTTTTAACTTTAAAGTGCTGTCCCCTTCCAGAACTACCATTTCCAGTCAGATAAATGGGGGGAAGGATCACACACCAGAAAGGATATATACCCTCACAGTACTTCTTCAAGACTTTCAGAAAGTGTACTAGAAAACACAAAATATACAATTTAAAAAACCAGCCCCCGCAAGCTCTAACACCTCATCAAGAGAAATACCCTGCACTGTATTCCCATAGCTCCCTGGCTGTAACACTACAAAACACTGCATTTTTTTAGCCAAAACTTACTGAAAACAATTGCTGAGAATACAGAGATTTGTTTTTTTCGGACCATTTAAGATTTTAACAAACGCAAGGCATTCGAGGGAGCACACGTCTACGAGAACGGAAATTCTGATGGAGCTTTGTCTGTCTGGTTCAGTGGTTTCCCAGCATGTAGAACAATGCCCAGCATAATAGGAAAATGTTCCCTGGAATAATTCTGCTCCCATGTGTTTCAAGCCAACTTCTCTTTAATATATGGAATGGCACTGCAAAAAACTTAATAACTCAAACACTCAGGCTATAGGATGAAAGATGCCAAAACCAGATTGATGTATTAATACCTTCAGTTTCCTCTGGGGTAAGAGGATTGGAGTGGGAACACTCATCTCTTGCTGTTTGCAACACTTCTTTCCTCCCTGCCTGAATTTTTCAGGAAGAAAATGTTTACTCACATACCTCCACTGTTACACAAGACAGTGGAAGCTGGAGCCAGAGAAAGGCATAGAGATGGATTGAAAGCTGGTAGGAATGGGGTGTGGCAGTTTTAATGGCAGGGCAGAGGGTATCTTCAGCGAAGAAATAAAAGCGGGCATAATTACCAGTGGCCAATTGTTGGAAGTGGTGACTAGGTTTCTACTTTGAGCTCTTAGACTGCTGTATCTCCTATTTTGTTCCTGCCATCTGGGAAATAAAGGACACGCTTTAACTGCTGGGAAGCAGGTATGCAGGTGAGTCCTTGCTGAGCGTTGTTTACTGACAGCATAGTTGTACAGTCTATTCTGTGAAGATGTATATGGAACGCAGTCCCGGCGAACTGTTTTGGGAGCATCTAAACCGACTTCCAATTATACAGAAACTTGTCTGATTTACTCTGAATTAGGCTGGGTGAGGAAGGACCCACAAATTCATCTGATTGAAAGACATGCTTTCTCAGTCATGTCCGACTCTTTGCAACTCCATAGACTGTAGCCCGCCAGGGTCCTCTGTCCATGAGGTTCTCCAGGCAAGAACACTAGAGTGGGTTGCCATTTCCTTCTCCAGGAGATCTTCCCGACCCAGGGATCGATCCCACTATCTCTTGCACTGGCAGGTGGATTCTTTACCCCTGCACTACTCGGGGAGCCCAACTGAAAGGCCACCACAAATGGAATTTCAGGCTTAACCAAAAGACAAGCTGGGTTACAGTAACAGAAGGAATCCAGTATCGATGTTCTTAAACTGAGAGGTGCCTGCGGAGGGCAGAGATACAATGACCGCTCATGACTGCTAAGCCCCTCTGTGCACACGAGAAGCACCTGCACCTCATATGCAATTGCTCCCTTTTCACAGAGGAAGAGACTAAGACTCAGAACTGCTTCCTGAGAGTCACAGAGACGCAGTGGTGGAGCCAGGATTTAAATTCAGACTGTGTGGGTCCCAGAATATTGTTTAGTTTTTGAACCACACTGCCTCATAATGAGATACTCTGGCTCTTGGCAGTCTGTTTTTGTTTGGGGTTGGTGCTGTACAGAAGACAGGGAAGAAAAAAGTTAAAACTAGCCATATTTTACCTAAAACAAGAAAGATTAACCAGTCACCATATTTAAAACAATATTAAAGACGTTGTCCTGATGAGAGGTGAGAAAATGGATTCTCTGGATGTGTTTTACGAATTCTTTATTATGAAAATATCCTGTCAAGGAGTCTTGTCAAAGTCAAAGAGAAGGTATGCCTGGAAATCTTTTGGAGAATGAAATACAGGTGACACTAAGAGTAACACCAAACACATATTTGCAATAGCCGTATTTATAGCCACACTCAGCTGCAGTGTGTCTGTTAGGTGGGAACCTGGTAAGACAAGTGAATTCACTGCACACGCTTCCCGCAAGCCCGGATTCTCTACGTACACAGATCTTACATGGTGCACGTGTGGGCAGTCTCCTGTTACAGGCGCTGCACTTCATGGCTCCTTAACATACTAAGCAACATCTTAAAGAGGAAATAACGTGTTCCTTTCTAACCATGTTATTTCCACAAAACATATGAAAAACCTTTTAAACCTAGAAATTCATGCAAACTTGTTGCCTACTTATGCCTGAAAAATCTACCACATGTTAAAACACGGTTTCCTTTTCCTTGGGGTCTGAGAGTCATCAGGACAGCAATAACAGCCAGTATGCTGAGGGCCGGGGTGTGTCAGGCACTTTGCTACGCTCCTTACATGCATTCGTTTTCTTAGTCCTTCACAGCTCTGCGAGGTAGATACTGTCACCCCCATTTTATAGAAAGGGAAACAGACTTAAGAGTCAAGTACACATGGCTGGTAAGCTGCATGTTCTTTTTGTTTCTTTTTTTTAAAACCACTAATCATATAACAATTTAAACCTGCAAGGAACCATCTGCATTAATAAATATAAGGGTAATTCCAGTTTCTCTCTGCCCATTAAAATTGAGACATCTGTTCCCCAACTGGCTTGTCAGCTAGGTTAAAATGTAACAAACTGATTCATATAATATTATATGCTTACAATACATACAGAACTCCTCTACAAGGAACTTAAATCTGAAAACATATGTGCATAAATACCACTCTCTTTATATGAGCTTAGAACTAATGTAACTTTGGGATGCTGGATTAAAAATAATTAGATATTACTTAGATATGGAAGAGATGGCCTGTCTATGCCCCACCTGAGTTAAAAAATAGTTTCTTATAGAAGAGAGAACTAGATTCATCTGAGTGAAGTACTCAGAAGGAGTGAAATACTACTATTTACATAGTAAATGCAAATAAAACACAAAGGTGGGAATATACTAGTTCAGAAAGGAATAAGGCAGAGGAAAAGAAGGTATTAAATTAAAGGTGCCTCAGTGAAGGCTCTAAAGGGTTCGAGATGTAGAGCATTTTGCAAGGCTTTTCAAGTGGATTAGTGGCATGACTGGAACATCACTTGAGAAATACAATTATGGCTCAAGTGTCAGGGCAAAGGTAAATATGCCATTGGATTAAGACTAAGGCTACACAAGGCAAGCAACTGTACAAAAGGCACAAGAATACCTATTGGCAAGCGCAGGTCATCAGGATTCCCAGTAACTCAAAATCCCACTGACTGAAACCCAAGGATCCAGGGAGAGAGGAGACGTGAGATAAGCAGATGCACTTTCACACAAATAGAATCAAAACACCCTGGTTTCTCTCAAGGGTCCATTTCTCAAGATAGAAGGGTTAGATCCATGGTATAATTTTAGGTCTAAAAATAATACCAAACATGTTTTCACAAGAGAGACTGTTAGTGTCTGATAGTTCTAAGCTTGGAAGTGCTAATGGATATCCTTATGATGGGAAAAATTTAGGCAAAAATGAGTCATCTCCGCTGCCTTTAGATCCAGGAAGAGCACTCTTTTTTCAGGGAGTCTGTATAAGAACAGGTGGCACAAATTCAAGTGGTAATAAATCATCCAAATGTTGCTTCTACTTCCAGCCCCCATGTTTTACCGCCTCCAGCCTAATCCAGAGAAAAGGGGAGAAGGGGCAAGAGCTTCCTGTCTTGGCGACATGGCCGGCAAAACAGAGAAGCAAAACTCGCCTGTCAGTCCTACCCTGAACACACATCAATCAAGTGAACTGGCTTACAAACCTCTGTAATATTATAAGGCCCATTAACTCCCCCTAACTGTAGCCTGATTTAATTAATTGTTTCCACTCTTGGCATTAACTTCACTGAAAATAGCAAAATGCTGATTGAAAAAACAAGTGTATCCCTGTTCTTTAGATAACGTCAGTCACTGTGTACTGAACCGGTACACTGCTTACCGTGGTCCAAGATATAAAATACATTGTTCCTCACGCTGCATTTTCTCCAGGGCTTTGTCAATTCCAATTGGAATGTCGTGGTCTTCTCCTTCACCAACGATGAACCCCACATCTCTGCAATCAAACATCCTTCCACCACAGCGGCCTTCCAGGTGGACTGAGAGAGGGGAGACAGGACAGTCAGCAGAGCAGCTCCTTGTGACGGGTTAATGTAGGGCCATGATAAATGAGTATTTCCCCTTCTTTGCATCTGGAGGCATATGGAGTATGTCCCTGTTGAAGCTTAGTCCACCCAGTTGGGAAATTTAAGAGCAATCATATTTATTTGTTTTAAATTTAAACTTAAAAATTACTGTAACCATATGAATAAAATAATTTAGCAGATAATAAAGTGGAAACAGTTCTAACTTAAGCTGACAGAGATATCCTCTACTGTAACACAAGAAATACTAGATTATTTAATAGGTAATTATCAAAATGCCACAAATTTAATACCAAGTAGATAAAGGCTTAAACATTTTCTTGGCTTCAGATGTCTGGGTTGAAAAACAACTGAATGGCTATTTCTCCCATGATATACAAGGGTTAACTGAATACAGAAGCTCTTTTTTAAGAGCTTTAACCTCATTCACAAACATGTTTAAATAAAATGGAAAAGCCAAAGGCAACATCATCAATAACTAACACAGCTGCAATCCCTTAGTGGAATAATAAATGTAAAATGTGAAGCAATCAAGTCTGCAATAACTTGACAAATCAAATTTCTCAGCCACCTCCTCAGAAATGTTAAGAGGTCAATTTCTCAGGGCCTACACTTCGCCACTGCACTCAAACTCAGCTCATTTGCAGGGTAATTTCATATTAGATAAGGGGCTTTATGTTAGTATAATATAGGAAAAATGCATATAGATATGTATTTTCCTCTTGATTGGTTAGACTTTTCCTTCTGGGATAAACAATTCTCTGAAACTTTCCAACTATGTTTAGTATTAAGGATATTCATTCCTTTCCATTTAGGTCTTTGACTCAGTAAGAAAAATGGATGGTTTGTATGACAGCACAGCAGCCAAAAAGCAATATAATAATTTATCTTTCATAGAAAATTCTTTATTCCTACTTCTGTAATATATTGGCCTTGATTCAAACGTAATGAATTCCTAAAATGCTTCTTTTCTAAGACTGGTTGGGCTACTTTAGATCAATAACTTGTTTTAGAGACTAAACATCACTTTTCTATTACACCCGTTCCATGAGACAGTTATCTTCCAAATACAAATCCAATTCCAACTTATACTTTTCAAATTCTGAATCTCAAAGGTCCTTTGAAACTCTAAAACTCTATAGTTCTATGACCCAGTACTGTAACTCTCGACTCAGACCAGAAACTAGTTTCAAAGCTAATTCCTGTAATTTGATCAGGTTACCTTTAACCCAGGCCTAAATGAGAGAAACTCTGAAGAGTAAACAGCAGTGGCATAGATACTAGGGGCCAAAATGTCACATGGACATTTATGCTTTCAAGTCCTCTACCCTTTTCTAATCACTATGATTAATACTATCCCGATTTGTTCCCATCACAGATATAGGATGGAGCCAGACACTTGGGCCAAACTAAAGAAGGCCTGACTTGAATCAGACCCTCTAAACAGGGGCAACAGCTAGACTGGCTCTCAGGGTGGAACTGGAATAGAGGAATTTTGTTCTGTTTCATACTCATAAATACAGATGACGCTCAATTAACTCACCTTTGGAACATCCTAGATAAAATACAACTTAGCTTGCAGCACGGTGAAGTTCTCTCAGAAACAGTCCCAAATAAATTCAACTTTATTATTTTCAAATACATACACACCTGAGAGATTCTGCAGGAAATTCTAAGCTTAAGATATTTTCACTAGAGGGACTTCCCTGGTGGTCCAGTGGCTAAGACTCTGTGCCCAATGCAGGAGGCCTGGGTTCCATCCCTGGTCAGGGAACCAGATGTCCGTCTGCATGCGGCAACTAAGCCCCGGCACAGCCAAGTAATTTTTTTTTTTTAAAGATATTTTTCACTAGAGTAAAAGCTCTATTTCTAAAGGATTTGAGAGTTCTAAAAAGTTTATGTTCTTAAATATTTTAAAATCTGCCCAAGAAATTTAGACTAATGTGATGACACGTTTCATGAAAAAAAGATTTGCTGAGCAAAGTGAATTTCAGCCCACGTATTGTAGCACATCTCAAGCGTTGAGATTTATGATCCTAGTAGCTCACAACTTTTTCTGTGTGAGGTTTATTGTTAGAAGTGTTTTCCTGCCTGAAGGAGAGAACATTTAGTGGGGGAGGAAGCTATCAGTACGTTCGTTGTGGTTTTAGGTTGATCAAGTTTGAATGTGTTTTCAAAACAGGAAATCCAGAGACTCTGCGAAAGATTCCTGCCTGTGTGTCAGTTTCCTAGGCCAGTTTTCAGCTTGATGCATATACTTTATCTTAAAATTATATAAATGATTTCAGAAAATCTCCTTACATGTGATAACCCTTCATGTTAGGGAAAGAAGAGACTGGCTACTAATAAACATGTTGGGAAAGATAAGTGAAGCAAGCAAGCAAAAAAAAAAAAAAAAACTTCAAGTCAAATTACAATGAAGGTATAATTAAAAAAGCCAAAAAAAAAAAAAAAAAAAAAAGTTCACCACAGCTGATCTAAGAGGGATAATACTGGGAGAACCAGTGTTTTTAGCCACCCAATAGGGAAACATTTGCAATAACGCTTACACTTACTACCTTATAGAGGAACTAATCTTTTTTTTCTATTAAATCTCTTTTTAAGTTTAACCTGAACAAGCACTATAGTACCACAAAATCTTAAATTGATAAACTGATATGCATGTGTGCATACACACAGCAGTCTGTATGTGGGTATATAAAACCTTTTAATATTGACATTATCTGGAATGTCAGTGCAAGAGGAGGTGTTACACCCTTAGCTAGTAGAGAGTCCATTGATTCTTTACATCTACAAGTAGCAAACCCTATTGCTAGGTTAACTGGTTTCTAAAATTGGAACACTGGTGTGACATGTTTCATGGGACAATTGACAAGAACTCACACCCCACCCTGGAGCTCCACCAAATGCCTGCTGATTACCACAGCAGGGTCCCCCATCATGGGGACAGATGCAGACATGTCTGGCTCCCATCTATCTGTTTTTTTAAAAATTGTCTGAACAATTGCTACCAAAGAAAACCATGGCAGCTCTGGCTGTGGAAGACCTGTGGCTGCTTTTGACCTTGTATCACTTAGTGCAAATACTCATTTAATAAATATTTAATAATAACCATCATGACTCACTGGGAGCTCGGCCTCAAGGGCTCAGGAGGTCTGTTGCTAATTCCAACCAGCCTGATTTACGGGAAGTAAATGATCTATGACGTGCCCAAAGAGAATAAAAGTACATACAGGATGCTTCTACTTAGGGCTTTTTTTGGGGAGAGTAAGAAATACACAAGTTAAAAAGGGACAACATTTTCTCTTGACTTCAAGTCTACGTAACTTAAAGGGGGGAGATCCTCCAAATCCCATGAAATCAAACCAAACTGAATTACCCGAGCCTCCCCAAGCAATCCGAGTTTAACCACATCAAGTGAGCCTGGTCTGCTGCAAAACATCACTTAAACTGGAGCTCTGACTTATTGTTCTCTTACTGCCCTAGAGCAATTTTGTTTTGAAGAGCACAGAACACCCTGTTCTGAATGTGGCTGGCACATGAACTCGATGTGCTGACAGCAATTTGTACTCCGATTAAAATGGGGGGTGGGGTGGGGAGGAAAGAGTGCACTGGAGTAAGGAAAGGAAAAAAAAAACTGGAATGCAAGACTCCAAAAACTTGCATTTTGGGTATAATTTGTATTTTAGGAAGCAAAACTGAGAAAGAGGCTCCATAACCTTAAAAAAAATGAAAAAGTGCTGTAATCCCTCCAGCCTAAAGACGGTTAGCTCTGGTGAGTGTTTTTTCCCTTTTCTAATTATAGTAGTTGGTGTCTGATAGCTTTGCACTCATTCCCAAAACAATTACTGGGTCATGGGGATCTGAATGGGAATGTTGTAATGGCATTACTACTAGACAAGACTGGCCATTTAGCCAGAGAAAACCAGGTTGTGACAGGTTACTCCCACTCAGCAAGGATTTTCTCTGCTGCCTACTTTGTGCCAAGGGAGTTTCTCTCTGTCTGCGTCTCCTGCCTAAGAAAGCAGAGCACTCAAGAGACAGTGGGATCTTAATGACCTCCTTGGAGAGGCAGATCCAGAGGTGGGTTTCTCAAATCAGGAGAGGCATATTAATCGCTGAGCAGAAGAGGCACTGCTCCCCCTCAGGCACGGTGGTCACCACCCCCCCCCACACACACACACACTGCTGCCTGTCCTCCTCGCCGTTCTGTCCTGTGATGAACTAATACCATCGGAAGGCTGCTCAAGGCACTGACGGACAGAAGCTAGCTGAGAGCAGGCATGGAACCCGGCTGCCTGAACAGAACAACGTTTATGAAAATGGTTATACGTCTCAGTCTAAACAGGAAGCATACACACAGCAATACATTCTACACCAATACACCTCCTCACCACTCTCCCCTTCACACCAGTACAGCACTTGAGTCACTGCTGGATTCCAGTCCCATTCAATCACTTAATAATTGTGGCTTTAGGCAAGGTCATTTAAATTTTCTGAAGATCAGTTTCCTCATCTATACATTAGGGAAACAATGTTAGCTAACTCCTAATTGTTGAGAGGTACTGAATTAAAGCTTTTAGCCCAATACTTGACATCTATTCATTTATATGTCAGGGCAGCTACTATGTGAAAACACTATTATGTGTGGCTACACAGAGGTGAACTCAATGAACGTTAGCTATGATTATTTTCCTGCAATTAGTGGTAAATTATACCAGATTAAACAAAAATTAGAACTTGGTATGAGAAACCAGTTAATGGCTGCACAGAGAAAGCTGTCAAAATGTTAATAAAATTCAAAGTAGGCAAAGGCAATATCTTACGCTTTTGTACCTCGCAGTGTGTAACTGTGGGTACAACACACAGTTCAGGGCCAGAAAGTAAATATTTACTTAACGATTAATCTGAAAACAGGGCATTAAGGAAAATGGTAGTAATTTTCACTCATTTATAGGAATTTTCCCTTCTGAATATATTAGAACTCCTATTTTTAATAAACATAAGAGCTATTTAAATTCATCACTGATATGGAGCTTTTGTTTTTAATACTATTCTAAAATAAATGGCCCATCAGCTGAATTTTTTAATATACAAAAAGATTGTTTTCTATTAAGATTTTACTCTACCTGAAGATTTGAAGATAACTTTTAGAGCTATATGGGCTTCCCTTGAGGCTCAGACAGTAAAGAATTCGCCTGCAATGTTGGAGACCTGGGTTTGATCGCTGGGTTGGGAAGATCCCCTGGAGAAGGGCATGGCAACCCACTCCAGTATTCTTGCCTGGAGAATCCCCATGGACGGAGGAGCCTGGTGGGCTACAGTCCATGGGGTCGCAAAGAGTCAGACATGACTCAGTGACTAAGCAGCCTTTAGAGCTATGTAAAACCGAAATATCCAAAGAATAAACACTATCCATTTCAGACCCAGGTGCTGTGCTTAGTCATTCAGTCGTGTCAGACTCTCTGCGACCCCATGGACTGGAGCCCGCCAGGCTCCTCTGTCCATGGGATTCTCTCAGCAAGAATACTGGAGTGGGTTGCCATGCCCTCCAGGGGATCTTCCCAACCCAGGGGTGGAACCCAGGTCTCCTGCATTGCAGCTGGATTCTTTACCATCTGAGCCACCAGGGAAGCCCAAGAATACTGGAGTGGGTAGCCTATCCCTTCTCCAGGGGATCTTTACAACCCAGGAATTGAACCGGGGTCTCCTGCATTGTAGGCAGATTCTTTACCAGCTGAGCTACCAGGGAAGCTCTAGACCCAGGTACCATACTACATTACTTTGTGAAAATATCTAATAAAATGGTTTCAAGAACTGCTCTCTCTTACTGGACAAAATTTGCCAGGGCATTAAAGCATGTGAAAAACAAACACCACCAGAAAAACCCTCATAGCTCTATCAGATTTCTTTTTTTAAAGAATTTTTTATTGGGGGATAATTACAATATTGTGCTGGTTTCTGCCATATGTCAACATGAATCAGCCACAGGTATACACGTGTCCCCTCCCTCTTGAAACGCCCTCCCGGCTCCCACCCCATCCCACCCCTCTAGGTTGTCACAGAGCACCGGGCTGAGCTCCCCGTGTCACACAGCAAATTCCCAATGCCTGGCTTACATATGGTGATATATAGGTTTCCATGCTACTCTCTCAACTCGCCCCCGTCTCCTCTTAGCCTGCTGCATCCACAAGTCTGTTCTCTATGTCTGCGTCTCCACTACTGCCCTGAAAATAGGTTCATCAGTACCATCTTTCTAGATTCCACATACATGTGTTGGTACACAACATCTGTCTTTCTCTTTCAGACTTACCTCACCCTGTACAATAGGCTCTAGGTGGATGAACAATAGGCTCTAGGTTCATCCACCTCATTAGGACTGACTGAAATGTTTTTTAAAGCTGAGTAATATTGCATTGTATATATGTACCACAATTTCTGTATCCATTCATCTGTCGATGGACATCTAAGTTGCTTCCATGTCCTAGGTATTGTAAAAATCTCCGCAGTGAACACTGGGGTCCATGTGTCTCTTTCAGTTACGGTTTTCTCAGGGTATATGCCCAGTAATGGGATTGTTGAGTCATATGGTAGTAGTTCTATTCTTGGTTTTTTAAGGAACCTCCACACTGTTCTCCATAGTGGCTGTAATAGTTTATATTCCCACCAACATGCAAGAGGGTCCCCTTTTCTCTACATCCTCTCCAGCATTTATTGTCTGTAGATTTTTTTAATGATTGCCACTCTGACTGGTGTGAGGTGATACCTCATTGTAGTTTTGATCTGCATTTCTTTAATAATAATAATAATAATCTATCAGATTTCAACATGGGCATACATTAAATCTTTCCTCTATTTTCAATTTTTGGACCATTTTGGGTTTTGGTGCTATTTATAAAGAATATATGTATTATTTATAAGGAACACATACCTAGATTTTGTTGTCATCTTTGTGTTAACCTCATGACAATTTCTGCCTTTAATAAATAGGTGACTTTACCACATTTATATTTTTTGTAACAGATGACTTTGATTGATTTTTCCTACCTTATTTTTTATTCCCAACATAATATTTTCTTGTTATTTTTCCTTTATCACCTTTATTAGATCAGTCAAATTTTCCTTGTTCCTTTATTTCCCCACTTCATGCTGGTGGTTTGGAAGTTCTATCTACTATTCTTACTGGCACCTAACATTAAATTTTGAAAAAATCATTTAACACACATACACACATTTATCAATGTGAACTAATTTCAACCTCCTCCTGAGAAACCTGTAGGCAGGTCAAGAAGCAAAAGTTAGAACAGGATATGGAACAACGGACTGGTTCCAAATTGGGAAGGTTGTATATTGTCACCCTGCTTATTTAACTTATATGCAGAGTACATCATGTGAAATGCCAGGCTAGATGAAGCACAAGCTGAAACCAAGATTGCCTGGAGAAACATCAATAACCTCAGATATGCAGATGACACTACCCTTACGGCAAAAAGCAAAGAAACTAAAGAGCTTCTTGATGAAAGTGAAAGAGGGGAGTGAAAAAGTTGGCTTAAAACTCAGCATTCTAAAAACTAACATCATGGCATCTGGTCCCATCACTTCATGGCAAACAGATGGGGAAACAATGGAAACAGTGAGAGACTTTATTTTTGGGGGCTCCAAAATCACTGCAGATGGTGACTGCATCCATGAAATTAAAAGACGCTTGCTGCTTGGAAGAAAAGTTATGACCAACCTAGACAGCATATTAAAAAGCAGAGACATTACTTTGCTGACAAAGGCCCATCTAGTCAAGGCTATGGTTTTTCCAGTAGTCATGCGAGAGTTGGACTATAAAGAAAGCTGAGCACCGAAGAATTGATGCTTTTGAACTGTGGTGTCAGAGAAGACTCTTGAAAGTCCCTGGACTGCAAGAAGATCAAACCAGTCAGTCCTAAAGGAATCAGTCCTGAATATTCATTGGAAGGACTGATGCTGAAACTGAAACTCCAATACTTTGGCCACCTGATGTGAAGAACTGACTCACTGGAAAAGACCCTGATGCTGGGAAAGACTGAAGGCAGGAGAAGGGGACTAAAGGGGATGAGATGGTTGGGTGGCATCACTGAATAGATGGACGTGAGTTTGAGCAAGCTCCGGGAGTTGGTGATGGATAGGGAAGCCTGGCGTGCTGCAGTCCATGGGGTCGCAGAGTTGGACACGACAGAGCAACTGAAATGAACTGAACTAATCAGCAGAATCTCTCACTAAATAAGAAAATCATTTTAGCCAATTTCCTTCCTCTCATTTTCCTTTATTTCCCATCTGCATCTCATTTTGTTAAAATGACCCAGACTGTTAAACAATTACTATTTTTAACATTATAATTCTACCATTTCAGGGATCCCAACTTCAGTTGTCATGATATGGAAATTACTTTTATGCTCACTGATGTTTCTTATGCCTAAGGCTTCACTTCTTGGCTTTATCTTTTGTGATGTTTTCATATATCCTCCCTCCCCCCAAAAAGGGCACAAGTTTGCATACTCCCAACAGTTAATTTTGTTCTTATAGTTAAGTGGGAATTTGGCTGGGGATAGAATTTTAGGTTCAAAATACTCATAGACAATGCTCAAAACGGTCTTTTAGTATTTAGTTTCACCAGGTCATTCTGATTCTTAGTCCTTTGCACAGTTTCTCCCTGGAAGCATGCAAAATTTTCTTTTAAGTAATGGAATTAAGAAATTTCAGCAGATATAAACACAATGGACTACTACTCAACCATAAAAATAATGAAATCTTGCCACTCATGACAATATGGATGGATTTAAGAGTGTATTTATGCTAAGTAAAATAAGTCAGAAAAAGACAAATACCCTCTAATTTCATGTACATGTGAAAACTAAAAAACAAAGCAAATGAACAAGTGTAACAAAACAGAAGCAGATTCACAGGTATAGAAATCAAGAGGGATGCCAGAGGGGAGAGCGGATAAGTGAAACAGATGAGGGAGATAAAGACGTACAAACTAGAAAATAAATGTCAGGGATATAATGTACAGCATAGGGAATACAGCCAGTAATACTATAATAACCCTGAATGATGACAGATGGTAACCACACTTACCATAGTGATCATTTTGTTAATGTATTGGGTTGGCCAAAAAATTCGTTCTGTAAGCCGATGCTGAACGAACTTTTTGGCCAACCCAATCTGAAACCAACATTTTAAGTCTATTATACTTCAACTGAAAGAAAAGAAAAAAGAAAGAGGGAAGGAGGAATTTCATCAGGATGTATCTAGGTGAAAAAGCACTTCTTACTCCTGTGCCACTATTAATTGGCCCTTTCAATCTTAAGATTCTTCTTCCTATAGGAAGATACGTATTATCTATTCTTGATTAATTTTTCATCTCTGGGTTTTTTTCTGTGTTCTGAGATTTTCTTTACCATCTTTTGTATCACTAATCTCAGGATTCTGAGACTGTCCATTTTGCTTTTCAATCCTTCCTTGGTATTCCAGTTTCGATAATCACATTCTTAATTTACAGATACTTTCTTATCGTCTTCATTTTCAGAGCAGCTGATCTTGAGTCATGAATTCAATATCCTGTTAAATATCTCTTAAGATAGTAATTAGTATTTTGAAAGTTTTCTTCTATTTCTTAAGTCTATCTGAGTGTTTGTTTCATGGTATCTGCTAAGGATTCTGTATTGTTTGGCCATATTATAAAGGAAGGATTCAGAAAGATCAAGTGAGTTTAGTTAGCTGACGCAGGTTTTCTAAGCCCTTGGATTAGGTAAACCTTTTCCCAAGAGGGGTGGGCTGATCATGGGGATCTCTGGGTGAAGGGCCCACAGATGTTTATTGAGCATTTACTATGTGCTGAGATGATGTGCACAGGAAGACTGGGGACACCTTTTTCCACTAGCAACATAGGAGAAAGTTTTACTTCAGGAACAATACACTTCAGCTTATTTACTGTTGGGCAGAGTTGCTCTTTCACTTTCTCCCCCTTCAAATCTGTTTTGAAAGTTCAAAGGTACTTTATGTTCTCATTCTGTAGTCCAAGTCCTAACACATGGAGTCTTCCGAGGCAGATCCCTATTTTATTTTAGAAATCTGGCCTTACTGACTTTAGTCTGGGAGCAAAAGTCACAGCCAAGCCCTAGAGTACTAATTCTCAATCCCTGCCTGCAAACTAGAATCACGTGAGAGTTTTTTTTTTTAAAAAAACCCTTATGCCTGGAGTTCCATCCTTTGAGATCTAATATTCTTATTTAACTGGCCTGGACTGAGACCTGGGCATCAGGATTTTAAAAGCTCCCCAGGTAACTCTAAATTCAGCCAAAGTTGAGAACTTGCTACACAAGAGGCCTGCTGGCCCAGCTGTTCCATATTGTTTTATAACAACCCTGATGATTGCCCCATAGCCTGCTTTGGCTCTCTTGCACCAGCTAACCAAGCCTGGAGTTCTGCCCAAGCTTGTGGAGAAGAACAGCATGTACCTCTGCAAAGTCTTTACACCTGTTGTGGGCTGAGTTTCCTGAGTCTAGTTTCCATCAGTCCAATTTTATCTACTTTACATATTCCAGAAATTCTCCATAATTTTTGACATACTTCTTGAAGACTTCCTGTTTTCCACCACTAACATGGATTTCTTCCTCTTTTTTGAAATCATTCTCCACCCATCCCCTTCCCTTCCCCAACTCTCATTTCAGTGGGATTCGTGGAGGGAAAGAAGGTGAGAGGGAAGGGTACTCCCAACAACTCGACTCCCTGTAGATCACTCTGTTGAAATTTTCACATTTGAAAATACTGCCGACTGTCTGCACTCTTTGCATTCAGATGTAGTTGAAAGTACTGTGAGGTAAGAAAGTTTCACAAAGAGAGCATTTTGATGCATGTACTCCAAGCACAAAGTTAACAAATCAGAAGAGGTGAGAGATGGGAGGTGGGGGAAGAGGAGCTGGTAGCTCTTCAGAGCTTTATATCAGTCAATTGGTTTTTCTAAGAAAGCAAAGCTTAAAAGTAACAATGTAGCTATTACTGGCAATGAAACTAAGGTATGATGACTAAAATATCAGTCATCATGATAATATCAATTAGAGGACCTTAGAACACAGTGACTTTTCTTTAATGGAAAAAGGACAACATTGCATAAAAATTACAAGATGGTCATCTTAATGGACATAAAAACACACACTGGAAGAGGATCTATTGATTTGCAACCATTAGCATCCTGAGAGACAGAGTAAAATATCACAATTTCTTTGAGAAAGATTAATATATTTAGAGACAGAAAAGAATAAAATTATATAAAGGATTATTCCAATATATCAAAAATTCTATTCATAGAATATATTAGAATATTACAGGATAGAATTCTATATGGAATATTATATATCAATATAGAATGTTGATAGAATATTAGATATCAATATATCTTCTATATAACACACACTGGAAGAGGATCTATTGATTTGCAACCATTAGCATCCTGAGAGACAGAGTAAAATATCACAATTTCTTTGAGAAAGATTAAATTCTGTCAAATTAATGTACAATTCTCTCTTCCACAAAGAAACCATTAAAAGGAAGCAAAAGATCACAATTCAATAAAAGCCTTTTGATTCCATCCATAACTTTGTTCTTCAAAAAAACAACCAACAAAAATCCTGGGGAAATATGATTTAGGTAAGATTACTAAGAAGGTGTATAATTATTTTGAAGACTGTTACTAAAGACAAACTGATTATGGGTTCCAGATCAACCCTGGTAGAGGAAAAGGATTTGCTGATCAGTTGGCTGGAAGAGTATAAGGCAAAGAGAAGTCAAGGGTTTATTTCCTTAAATCTATTTAAAGGAAGCAAAACATATGATATAAACATAATGTAGAAGATAAAGAAATTGTCTGCCACATTCTAGGCACCTTTCTTCACTTAACTGTCACAACAATCTGTGGGGGTAAAAAATTATTATTCTCATTTTACAGATGAGAAAGGTGGATGCTCAAGCTGATTAAGTAACTTTTCTAAGGTCATAAAAATATCAACTAGTGATTCTGAGATTCAAAAGTTGTGTCTATCACTTCTGAAGCCTGTGGGGCCCCTCCCCTGACTATTCATTGTACCTTTATACATAAAAGACAGAAACTCAGTCATTCTTGTATATCTATAATGACAATATTATAATGGGTGATCACTGTAGTTTTTCTTTCACAACTGGCCTTAGTTCTAGGACTTCTACTTGCTTTTGAATAGTCTATAGTGATGCTACAAAAAAAAGGCACATCAGTCAAGATAAGACTAAGAAGACTTTAAAAGGAACAAGGTGATCTTGGTTTCTGACAGGAACCACTTCTGAGTCAACCTTCTGTCTTCCTCCCACACAGAGTTTCAAAGAGCTTCATATAGGTTTCACAGAGGGAAAGCAGAACACCTTAACCTTGATAACTGACAATACAACAAATTTTTATAAAATTGATTTGTTCCAGAAAACCCAAAAGGGCTTCTGGGAGAAAAAAGAATAATCCATTTACTCTAAATTTCCCAGGAAAATACAAACTAACAAGAGAGACAAAAAAATTAGTCATTGCCTTTTCTTAATATATTTAGAGACAGAAAAGAATAAAATTATATAAAGGATTATTCCAATATATCAAAAATTCTATTCATAGAATATATTAGAATATTACAGGATAGAATTCTATATGGAATATTATATATCAATATAGAATGTTGATAGAATATTAGATATCAATATATCTTCTATATATCAATAGATATATAGTAGATATATTGATATCTAATATTGATAGATATCTAATATTGATAGATCTATTATATATCAATATATATATTAATATATTGATATATAGAAGATATATTGATATCTAATATTCTATCAATATATTATACAATATATAATATATATCAATATAGAATATTGGTAGAATATTAGGTAGAAAAAGAGAATATTATCCTTCATGCAAAAAGGGATTATAAGAAAAAATTAATGTATCTGCTCATTTCTGCAAAAACATACAAGAATAAACCAAGAATTAATGAGACTGGCTACCTATAAGAGGCAGAAATTTAGGAACAGAGTGGAAATAATGAGGTAATGGGGATAGGTTAGTAGGATGAGGGGGATAACACTTCTGAGTGTGTCTTTATATCATTTAGAATCATGGTAATGTTTCATATACCTCAAAAACAAATAATTAAAACCAACCAGAGTGTGAGGGGAACTCCAATGGAAGGCAAACATAACAGATGAACTTGACTGTATTACAAGTGAGTAACATAACCACAATGAAGGGAATGAGAATGAAAGAACTAACCTAAGTTGGAGAATAGTATTTTCAATGTATGCTACAGGCTCAGGACAAAAGGAACTACTTTCAAGATACTTCCTACTTAGGAAATTTGTTTTTCATGGGGGCGGGGGGTGGGGGTGGGGTGGTGTGTGTGTGTGTGTGTGTGTGTGTGTGTGTGTGTGTGTGTGTGTGTGTGTGCGCGCGCGTGCGTGCGCACGCATTCAGTCACTCAATCATGTCCAATTCTTTGCTGTTTTTCATAGGGGTGGGTGGGTGGGTATGTGTGCATTCAGTCACTCAGTCATGTCCAATTCTTTGCAACCCAATGAACTATAGCCCTCCAGGCTCTTTTCTGTCTACTGAATTTCCCAGGCAAGAATATTGGAGGGGTATGGGTTAGCAATTCTGAAACTGCTTTCTGTGTATACTATGATTAAGCAAATAAATAAATACACTGTGGATAATGAGAGACAGGTTTCTCGCTGTAGGAGAAAGCAGGTTCAAAGAAGCAGAGAGAAGGCTAAAACAAATCTGTGCTGGGGTGAAACTGAAAGTGTCAGTACATACCCATGGTTTTTAACATATTATTGACCAGGGGATTTCGGCAGAAACTTAACATCTGTGACCAACAATTTTATATAAATAAATCTTGAAAAGTCTCTGGTTAATAAAGTTCAAGTAACAGAAAAGGTATTAATACATTTCTAGTCAATAAAGAGTTAATACATATACACATACTAATACAGAAGTACACATAGACATGTACAGATGCATTGAAGTACATGTATTTCCTGGACCTGTTAAGAGCTTCTAGAAGCAATAACATTCCATAGCATGAGTATACCTAGCACCCAGATCTTCATTTCTAAATACCATTCTCCAGGAAAGGCAATCAGAGCTCCTTGGAGAAATGGCTGATTCTACACCTGGGGCAGGAAAATTAACCAAATAAACCCTGAGCATCCAGTGGTGTCAAAAGTAAGCGTGTGCTCAAGAAACAGTGTTGAAAGGACAAAGTAACCAAGCTGAAGGAATTCTGAATCACCAAATCTAGGACAATATGAGCAACAAGAATACTAACAAATAATAACCTACAGAATAAAACAATATCCATGGGTTAATACTTATGTAAATAAACAACTGAATAAACAAATAGGGGAGAAGAGGCAGCTCTTCCTTACAGCAGAATTCTAATTAAATGTAGAAGAAACAGTGGAAATAGAAAAGTCACCATTAGGCAAATACCACAGTAATAACTGTTGCATACAAAAATCGTTCATTCAAAAGTGCTAAAATTAGTGTGTGAAGGTGTGATGTAAAAGAGGTTATTCCCATAGTTTCCTAATATTTCCCTCCCGATGAGCTACTCAGTAATTATGGACAGAAAAACAGTAACTTTATCGTGGAAAAACATGGCAGACAGACCCCACCTTAACCAAGTGATCCAAGTTACCACCACCAGCAGTGAGACATCAACGTCATGCACCTCCTGATAACTGAGACGGGCACACAACATCACTTATGTGGTATTTTTCCAAGTATATGTAGCCTCAATCTGATCAGGGGAAAACATCAGACAAATCCAAATGGAGGGGTATTCTACAATCATCGGCCAGCTATCTTCAAAAGTGCTAAAGTCATGAAAGACATAGAAAGATGATAAACCGTCACAGATTGAAGGAGACAAGACAACTAAATTACAATGTTGGATACTGAAATTGATGGTGCACTGGAAAAAGGACATCAACATGGCAACTGGTGACATTAAAATTAACATTTGCAGAATGGTTAATAGCGCAGAATCCGTGTTAATTTCCTGATTTTGACAATGTATTGTGATTAGGTAAGATGGCAACACTAGGGGAAGCTGTGTGAAGCATATGAGGAAATTCTCTGTACCGGTTTTGCAACTTTTCTGCAAGTTAAAAATTATTTCAGTGAAACATTAAAAAAAAAAAGACTCCACTGAAAATATTACCAAAAGCAAGATTTTATTTAATTTAGCGTGTTCCAAAGTTAACTCTTCAGTGTAGCTTTGTAGTATTGCCTATAACTGGGAAAAGTTTTTCCTTTTAATTTAGTTGACAAAAACCTACAGTTTTACTACATAAATTGTTGAGTTAGGGAAGTCACTATAGCATAGGTGAAAAATCCTTTATTTGTATGTTTGAAATTTTTCATAATAAAAATTTAAAATACATGTTATAGACAAGATTTCTAAGTGCTTATTAATACACTGCAGAGAATTTCCTATTATTTCTATAACCTTCATAAACATTTAGAATTTGGTCATAGAATGTTTAGGGCTAGTAGGACCTTAGAAATCAAGATAGCTTTCCTTGTGTCACTGTACACGAAAGAAGCTAAAGCCAGAGAGGCAGCATCCAGTTAGAGTTCTCTCCACACCCTCTCCAGCATTTGTTGTTTGTCAATTTTTGACGATAGCCATTCTGACCAGTCTAAGGTGATATCTCATTGAAGTTTTGATTTGCACTTCTCTAATAACTAGTAATGTTGAACATCTTTTCATGTGCCTGTTGGCCATCTGTATGTCCTCATTGGAGAAATGTCTAGTTAGGTTTTCTGCCCATTTTTTGAGAGGGCTGTTTGTTTTAATGCTGCTAAGCATCAAAGTGTTTATGAATTTTGGAGACTAATCCCTTACTGATTAAAAAAACCTTTTTTTTGGCTGCACCACACGGCTTGCAGGATCTTTATTTCCCTGACCAAGGATTGAACCCCAGGCCATCGCAGTGAAAGTACTGAGTCCTAACCACTGGACCGCCAGAGAATTCCCTTGATTTTTTCATTTTAATGGATGCATTTCTTTATGCTTTCTCACAGCTGTCTTTTTTGAAGTACTTCGGCTCAGTAGATGGAATCTTGCAGAGATCTATCTGTGCAGAAAGCATGTGCTGAACACCAAATGTGTGTAAGGCTCTGTAAGTGACGCTGGAAACAAAAAGATGAAGAAAGGTTCTCGTCCTCCAGCATACACTGTGCAGAGGAAAGGAGCAGATGCCAACTGGAGGCTACAGTGACAAGCGGTGTACACAGTGGCACATGATATGTGTACACCTCCCTCTGGGAGGGAGGAAGCGCACTCAGTTACCCAGTCCTCATCCTATCCTTACACCCAATTTAGCAAATGAAAAAAAAAAACAAAAAACAAAACGGAATAGCTTCAGGTCACTCTATATGACAAAGCAGAACTTGAACCCAGGTCTCCTGACACCGAACAGAATAAATTATTCCCCAGTTTTGATCTGTCTAAAATGATGAACCATTTTTTTATCCTGACAACAGCCTGTGAGATGAGTTTGAGAGCCCTAAACGGCATTACCATCTACCACTCTATTTAGTAAATGTAATCTTGGGTAATTTATGTAACTTCTCCGAACTCACTTCTCTCGCCTAGGGATAATTAACCATACCTCAAAAGGTTACTGTGAGAAATAAATGAGTAAATATATAAGGTAACTAATATGGCTATTGGCACACCAACGAGTCCACAGACTAACAGTCCACGACTAACTAATATGGCTATTGGAGGTCCCATCCTTATTGGATGGGCTTACCTTTTACTCACTTTTTTAAAGAGTTTGAAGAAGCTGGTACAGTTCTTGGCACATATAGGTTGAGTGAATATTTACTAAATGAAGTCATTATTAAATAAATGTTGAATTTAAAACTATTCTAGAGATAAGTATTCAATACATTTATTCTTATAAAGAGTTTAGAAAGGAAAGTTCCACTTTGTCCACATAACTGGAACCTCTCACAGCAGTACTTACTCTCTACTGTCGCTCCCTCATTTGGGTTTGAATACCCTTCTCCTTTTCGTTTGATTCTTCGGATAATACCTCCATCTTCAAATAAATCCTCTCCTTTGAAATCAAGGAGCTCAATCTAGAAAGGAAAAGAGGATCTGGCTGAGAATGGCCCAAAGTCAATTTAACATACTTAAACACTAGGGCAACTATTCTCCTTTCATTTTACAAAACAAAACTCTTGTTTTATATTTATCTGTGCTTCTCAGTTATTGAAAAAGTAGGGAAAAAAGAACACTGCTCTTTTCAATACCTGGAAAGAACCTTCATGTAACGATAATGTCTAGGACCACATCCTGTGGGGCTACACTGCAAAGACAGACAGGAAATACTAGGAAAACTGCCTTGTGGGCAAAACGCCAGAGTGACACAGTTCTGGCCCAAAACTACTTTGTTTAACTCTAGAGGCCACCACTTTTTCACCCCAGATTCATGGAATTCCCTTCTTAAAATGTAAGGTTAAACCCTATGAATCCTGGGTACAATGTTTTAGGCATTTTCCCTCTTAATTTTTTAATTAAATGTGGCCAAACATATGTGACTCAACACAGGATGAATAACATTTTATCACCACCTACTGCTTCTAATGAGGAAGTGAGATCTGGGACAGTTATAAACCTCTGTCATAAAAATAGCTTTACAACTTGCTTTAGGTGTATTTCAACACTTATGTCCCACATTTCTCATCCTGTCCTCTGGTCAGGTCTGAGTACGTCACAACTCACACCGCTGACCAGAACCTTTATTTCTAAGCCTGGTTTCTTTTGTTTATTTGGATATGACCGTTTTGTGCCAGAGACACGTTTCTAAGAAAGCACTGGCACACACCCCTTGGGTTTGTGGGAAACAATTCAAGAAGCCAAGCTCCAAAATAAATAAGTTGGATCCGACTCTCAATAGCAAGCTTAGCTCCTCCTTGCACTGCCTGCCGCTTTGGAGTCAGCGCTGCATACAGCAGATGCTAACACGGCGACATCACACACATACTTGCCTCAAAAAAGAGAGTTGCATTCGAGGGAATTTTGGGGAGACTGCCAGCTGAGCCATATGCATATTCGGGTTTGCAGAGTAAATGACAGATCTCCCCTTTCTTCATGGTAGCCACTCCAATGTCCCATGCCTTGATAACTTGGCCTAGGAGAAAGGAAAAAGTGGTTGAAAGCTATAGGCTATATTTTAAGACTTCCACAAAACAAAAATTCAAACACATTTCCCATTCCTTAAACTATATACTACTCAGCTAGGAAGCAGGAGCTACAAAAAAACTCAGTAAAAGTTACACACTAAGAAACAAATTGTGATTTTTTTTTTCTGAAAGGTAACAGAGAAGATTCTCTACTGAGAAGCATGAAAGTGGTATCAGATTCTAAACTGCTCAAAGACTAAGTCTTTGAAAAATGGCAGTAACATAATCTCTAAAATGTGGCTGGGCTGCAGTTGTTGCTTAATTTATAATTTCAACCATAAGAATAAGTACGTGTTTTCTAGGCAGAGATGGAACAAAAATAGTATAGAAAATGGAATTTGTCCTAAGAAAGCTTATAATTTAGTTGGGTAGACAAAAACAACAAACAAGAAGCAGTCGGAAAAGTATAAATTGCATAAAACGGCCCATGAAACAGATTTCTCCTCAAAGTTTAGAGTAAAAAAAAAAGTGGTTTTTATTTTTCTAAAAAACCAGAATGATGTGTGTCCTCTTCTGCCAAATCACAAGAACTACAGAACTCAGATTTTTTTTTTTTTTTTGCTTACTTCCAGGAAACTAAAAGTTTACTGCTTAACCGTAAAACTGTATTATTACTATTATTTTTTTATATGGACCATTTCTAAAGTCTTTATTGAATTGGTTACACTACTGCTTCTGTTTTATTGTTCTGACTTTTTTGGCCACAGGCATGTAGGATCTTAGCTCCTGACCAGGGATCAAACCCACACCCCTCACACTGGAAAGTGAAGTCTTAACCACTGGACCACCAGGGAAGAAACTTAACCTACATAGTTGTATCTCACAATAAGCAGTCCTAAATCCTTTGGAAAACAACAGAAAATGTACAAAACTTCAAGGGATGATATACAAATTTGAGGTGCTCTGTCAAAGACTTAAGTATTCAAAGTGAGACCAGGTGAGCAATGAACACCAGAAAAAGCAAATTCTGAAGACAGCTGTTATCCTGAACTGAGAGCTGAAGGCAGGATTACAGTAAGGATGATTAGGACAAGGGGAACTCTACACTAGGGTAGGGAAGTAGAGATGGACAAAGCACTTGTGGCTCGTGACTTCAGCTTAGCCTTAAGCATCACAACTTTTCAAAATGTCAGATATACTTATTTTCAAGTACTTATTTTACAAACACCTAAGAGAGAAAAATAGAAGTGAAAAGTCATTCATTCCCTCCTTATAAGAAGCCACTGTTATATTTTCTTTTTGTATCTTTCCAGTGTGCACTGTTGCTTTTTAAAAAGTTTAAAACAAAAAGACAGCATACTATACATTCAGGTCAGAACTGCTTTTTCATTATATAGATTCTTATATACATATATTTTCATTATATATAAATATATGGCATTATAAAATGCTATAAATATGTTTATAATTTATATATGTGTGTATATATGCATATACACACACTTATATCTTTATTCATCAGTTGATAGGAGGATATGAATTTTAGGGGTTAAAAGTACAGCCTGCTTTAACTCCAGACTGTGTAGATTAGAATACCAGGTCTGCCCCATATTAGTTGTGTGACCTTGTACAAGTTTCCTTGTCTGCAAAATGTAGATAATAATAGTACTTGCCATATAGTTGTTGTAAGAATTCAAGTGCCTGGCATACGATATACACTGAATAAGGAACAGTCATCATCATCATCATCATAAATACATACTGACCTACTTCATTCTCAGTGACTTCAGAATATTCCAGTCACTCTACTCTAGAGAAACATTATTATCAACAGTACTCTAATAAGGATTTTTGTCCCTTATGTTTGCCTATTTTGTGCAAGTATATTTGGAGAGCAAATTCCTAGAAGTGCAAAGGTGATGTGCACTTTCAATTTGATAGATATTGCCCAACTGCCCTTCCAAAAGGGCTACATCAGTATATATGCCCACACATGGTTCCAAAGTGAAAACAGTCTACAATCTTCAGAAGAAATGTAAAGTCTGCTTCTTCACAGTCACTGATGCTCCTCAAAGACTGTGACTGGTTTTAGTGTGGTCCATATAGACCTTTTTAAACTCTCAACTCTGCTATTTTAAGACCAATAATACCTTATACCCTCTTTTATTGGAAAGAGAGGAAATCATTATATTGTGGGGGTACTACTATATATATGTTTAAGACATTTAGCCAATAATGAGGAGCAAAGGTCTGTCTAGGTTCTAAAAATTTGAAAGTGGCTGTTCCCTTCTTCCATCTAAGAAGCATGCAACGTAGTCTGGCTAGTGCAGCAGAAAAGACACATGCCCTGTTTTGCTTTTTTAAGTATATGGTGAACACCAACACAGAACACAAATAGTGGCTTTTGTCTTGGGCTGGGGATTGGAGCAATCAGCAAAAGCTTAATTCACAGATGATGTCTATGGTAGGCCTGAGAAGCTGGAAACAGCAGTCTGGCTATTAAATCCACAGGAGCCCCAAGCTATATAAATCATGTCTGTGCCTTTGGCTTTTCTTCTCATTCAGGAACATTTAAGTTTCTCTTACACAGAGCTTCAGATACTGAATGAAACATGCTGAGCAAAGAGCCAGCCTGATATGAACATGGATATGTTTCTAAAACTGTCCCTCTTGGGCCTCTTCATAAAAAACACTTCCCCAATTTAAAAAAAAACAACAAAAACTCATTATAGAACACTTGGAATATATATAAAAACATAGAGAATACAAGAAGGAAAAAAAATCTCTGCAATTTCAGCATCTGGGGTAAATTGTCAATTTCCTGGTTCATTTTCTTCCAATTGTGTATGTCTTTGTTTACATATTAAATTTTTGTAAATACAGTCTTAAAATTCTGGTCATAGTTTGATTTTGTAGCCTACTCTTTACACTTACATTATATGGGCATTTTTTTCTGTTAAAAGACAATATCTGAAAATATGACTTTTAATAAGTATATGCTATTTCATCTTTTGAATATGCCATACTTTCATTACTCTCCTAATAAACATTTAGACTTTTTAATAAAAGCCTCTCATCTGACTCATTAGGACCAAGGTTGTAGGTTAGTTTAAAATGTTGCTTTGAGTGAAGAATCATAAAAAGAACACATACATGATGTCAAACTTTTTTTAAACTTAAAACCTAGCAAGGTGTATTAATTCACTAATTCTGTGTTAGAAGGCCAAGGCCTTGTCTCTGAGTGTAATAAGAGTCCTATTTCATCTTCGCTATATAAATCACACTTACAGTATAGCACTTGCAATTTACAATGTGGATATCTTTAAAGTGGAGTAAGAGCTAGAAGACACTTGTGATCAGTATGTAGAATCCTTCTGGTAAAAATTTGTTCTGAATGGCCTACTTATTTCACCTGGCATTTACCCACCCCTAATTCAATAGCCATTTTAAAAAGACTTTTAGCAATTCACTTTAATAAGTCTTTCCAAAGATGTTCAACTTAGTTTTCATAGAAATAATTCCCCTTTCTTATTATATTACTTTCAGTGTTTCATATACTATTCTAAGGAAACTGCATAATTACAAAAAGGATACTGGATATAAGCAAGTTTAAAGTGATTCTTAGTAAGAATCTGAGAAAGAAAAAAGCGGGCCCTGATGTTTGGAAACTGCCTGACACAGCTTGGCCTTGGTGATTCTGAAATGGGCCCAGGGCACCCAGCTAGGCCATGCTATTCTCCTGTTGGACATAACAATCTCACAAAACATCAACATCGGACAGGGTTACTCTGAGACCATGAAAAAGTGAGACAAAAGAACACTTCAAAATTTTGTCTGAGCATGGACAAAAAACAAGGTCCCTGTGCAACCTACAAAATACCAAACATCCCCCTCTCCTGGTGACAGGAGTGACTGCCACTTCTCTACAGGTACAGCTCAAGCCTCACTCCAGTCAGCCCTCCTCCTAGCATAGGATCTGCTAAGATACCCAAAGAATCATCTGCATTCCCACAATATCAATCCAGAGCAAATCCCTTCTTCCTTAAACTCTTACCAAATCACCTAATACAAGCCCCAATCCTATAGGCCTTTTGAATAGTCTTACTGGGACACCCCCGGCTTCCCATGGTGTGCAGGCTATATGAGTAATAAATGCAACCTGTTCACTACAGTTGTGATCCTAGTGGTCTGTGGCTGAAGGACACTGATGACTCTTAGCTGGCTGAGGCAGAGTGCAGGGCCACACCAAAGAACAGGAAACAAGTGGCATCACTCAGCGTCTTTACAAGAAGAATGGAGAGCACCAGTTACCTTGGAGTTGGTTAAGCAAGCTCCTACCTATTTCCTCAGAACTGTTTCCTAAAAGCAGATTTACAGGGTCAAAGCAAAAACATTTTTAAGATTCTTGATTTTGGGGGATCTTTTGGTCTCTTTAGGGTCTTAATTATAGGTATAATACACCAAGAATATAAAAACACAATTTATTCTCCCACTTGTTCTGGACTTAGTTTTACTATTGCCAAGTACAATTGATCAATTTCAGCAGTCCTATTCTATTAGAAACAAAATATGAAACGAGAATATATACTTAAAACTCAGTATAAAAACAATGCACTGTACTTTTTTCTTCTTTCTGCAGAGCATTATATAATTTTTCTGATTAAAAAAAAAAAACAAAATATAGGTTCAATGTAGGTTCATCAGTTGTAACAAGTGTACCACCCTGGAGGGGGGGGTGTTGAAAAAAGGGAAAGACTAAATTGTGGTAAAGTACATAAAAATGACCATTTCAACCATTAAGTATACAGTTCAGTTAGGTATAGTCAAACTGTTGTGCGACCAATGTCCACAATTTTTCATCTTGCAACACTAGAACTCCACTCACTAAAACTCATTTCCTCCTGCCCCAAGTCTCTGGCAAGATTTCATTCTACTTTCTGTTTTATGAATTGGATTACTCTCAATTTCTCTAGATATTAGTGGGATCATGCACTATTTGTCTATTTGTGACTATATTATTTCAGTTAGTATAACGTCCTCAAGTTTCATCAGTTTTGTCTCATTTGAATAATACTCCATTGTACAGATATACCATTGTAAGTACATTAAGGCATTTTGTTTACCCACCCACAAACATTTGGGTGGCTTCCGGCTTTTGGCTATAATGAATAATGCTACAATCATGGGTGTACAAATATCTCTTTAGGATTCTGCTTTCAGTTCTTTTGGTATATACCAGGAAGTGGAATTGCTGGATCATAGGTTAACTTTTTCTTTGAGAAACTCCCATGCTGTTTTCCATAGTGGCTACACTATTTTACATTCCTACCAACAATGCACAATTTCTCCAAAACCATGCCAACACTTGAGGTGATATCTCATTGTGGTTTTGATTTGTATTTCTCTAATGATTCAGTGATGCAGAGCATCTTTTCATATGCTTGTAGTCCATTTGTATACCTTCTTTAGGGAAATTGTCTATTTAAGTCCAATGTCCATTTAAAAAATTTTTTGTATTGAAGGATAAATGCTTTACAGAATTTTGTTGTTTTCTGTCAAAGCTCAACATGAATCAGCCATGCTAAGTTGCTTCAGTCGTGTCCGACTCTGTGCGACCCCATAGACGGCAGCCCACCAGGCTGTGCTGTCCCTAGGATTCTCCAGGCAAGAACACTGGAGTGGGTTGCCATTTCCTTCTCCATGAATCAGCCATAGGCATACATATATCCCCTCCTTTGGAACCTCCCACCCATCTCCATTGTCCATTTTATAATCAGATTATTTGAGTGTTTTTTAGTTGCTGGATTATAGGAGTTCTTTTAAGATATTAACCCCTTGTCAGATACATGATTCACAAATATTTCTTTCCATTCTTTAAGCTGCCTTTTCAAATAGATTTTTAATTTTTTTCACTTTTATTTTTTATTTTTGGTTGTGCTGGGTCTTCATTGCTATGCGAGCTTTTCTCCAGCTGCAGCGAGAGGAGGTACTCTGTAGTTGCGATGGGCAGACTTCTCATTACAGTGGCTTCTCTTGTTGCGGAGCATGGACTCTAGGGTGCTCGGGCTTCAGTAGTTACAGTATGTGGACTCAGTAGTTGTGGCTTCCAGGCTCTGGAGCACAGCCTCAATAGCTGCGGCACACAGACTTAGCTGCTCTATGGCTTGTGGGATCCTCCCATACCAGGGATCAAACTTCCATCTCCTGTGTTGGCAGGCCGATGCCTTACCACTGAGCCACCAGGGAAGCCCTAGGCTGCCTTTTCACTCCATTACTGTATTCTTTGACACACAGAAGTTTTAAATTCTGATGTAGTCAATTTATGTATTTTTTACTTTTGCTGCCTTGCTTCTACTGTCTTATCCAAGAAATCACTGCCAAATCTAAAATCATAAAGCTTTCTTTCCAAGTTCTCTCCTAAAAAAAACTGTTTTATGTCTCATATTTAGGACTTTGATTCATTTTAATTTTTATATGTAATGTAAAGGTCTAACTTCATATTTTTGCATGTAAATGTCTAGTTTTCCAAGCATCAACTGTTTCCTTAATAAATGGTCTTGGCATCCTTGATAAAATTAATGACTAACTTTTAAATGTATGTTTACATGTGAAATCATTGATAATATTGACATTGTCTTTCTTCTTTTCATACTAAAGTTTTTCCTGTATACTTTTTCCTCATATTAATTTCATCTTATTTTTTTAATGTTTTATAAAAAAAAAAAGGACTCTGATAAATCATCCCCACTCCCTACCAAAAGGATACGATTATGAATTCAACAAACTAATTTATATGTTAAGATTCTTTTAAAGTGTTCATATGTCTTATGTTACATTCTGTTTTTGCCATTGCTCTAATTATTAAGAAAACTGATCACTGGATGATCTTTCCCCATCCTCATGACTTATCATTTCAAAAACAGGGAGAAAAAATAATGTTTTGGGACAGGCTTCATGGTCAACTCTGCCAGGCTAAACTGCTAGATACCTGAAGTCAGGAGTCATGTATTAATTATTTTTTTTCCCCAAAGAACTTAACACCACAATATTATACTTAATAAAGGAACACCATCCATGCTGCAATATCTACATGGAATTAAAAATCTGTTAGCTTCCCCTAGTCAACTTTCACCCATGCCTAAATCAGCTTCTCCTTAATATCCGCTCAGTGATGAAACTGGAAGCATTCTTCCTTCATTGGAAAGTACCAGGTAAAGCCAAAGAAAGTACTGAAAGTTTGTTGTCTTTCTGGCTCTCTCATTTTTGGGAAGGACAGAAAAATTGAATATTTTGGCCTAAAAGTTTCCCCTCCAAATCCTGAATGCTCCTAAACTGCATGTTAAAAAAAAAAAAAAAAGTAAACAGATGTTAAGACTATATTTACAGAGGAGCAAGAGTATCAATAGAAATTTAAAGGGAACATATGGCTAAACCACAAACCACCCACAGGAAGCTGGCTGCATGGTTACCCATTACTAGTAAGTGTATTTTACTAGCTGTAAAATGTTGTCAAGGCCTAAAATATGTTTAAAAGAAACAAACAGGGCAGGAACAGACGCAAACGTAGAGAGCAGACTTGTGGGCCTAGAGGGAGAAGGAGAAGGTGGGCCGGACTGAGATGGCAGCGCTGACATATACCCAGCACCAAGGATAAAGCAGCTGCCGAGTGGGGACCTGGGGCGCAGCGCGGGGAGCTCGCCGGGTGCCCTGTGACGGCCTGGAGGGCTGGGGTGCGGGAGGCGCAGGGGAAAGCGGCTCTATGTAGGTTTTAACTAACTTGATTGTGGTCATCATTTCACCATATATATGTATATCCAAAAATGAACATAAAACAGTAAAAAAAAAAAAAAAAGCCATTTCAAATAAAAATAAAACTAAACATAGGAACTAGGCCCCAACATCAAGCATGTAATAGCAATAATCTTGCTTTTAATAAACCTCATTAACCACGTCATTCCTGTAAGAAAAATGTCTGGTAGACAGCAGGCACGCAGTCAATTCTGCTGGACCAGGACCTACTTTGTTTCTGTACCTAGTTTGGGGCTAGTTTTAAACCTTAAGATCTAATATAACTTGAAAGAGTTGTGGCTCTGCCATAACTGTATAACCGGCTCTGCCACTTACTGTGTAACTTTGGGCTAATTATAACTTCAATAATAATTATTAGAACTACAAATAATAGTACTAATTATAACTTTGTGCTCTCGCTTTACCTGTTTCCTCATATGTAAACAAAAAACCAACTAAAAGAAAACTAAAATAGTTAATTATAGAAGGTACCTAAGACATTTTAAAAAATTGGTAAAGTGAATTTCATTAAAATTGAAAATTTTTGTTCTTTGAAAGACTGATTAAGAAAATGAAAAGGCAAAAAAAAAAAAAAGGAAAATGAAAAGGCAAGTTAAAGACTGGGAGGACACACTTGCAAAATACATATCTGATTAAGTGCTTGTCTTACTGGGTACAACTCAACGAGTACAAGATTTGAACAGATACTTCACAAAAGAAAATATACAAATGTACACTAAGCACAAGAACTCTCAGACCCTGCTGGTGGAAACGCAAAATGGTACAGCCACTTTGAAAACACAGTATGGTAGCATCTTATAAAGTTAAACATGCTTACCATTTGGTCAACAAGTCCACTCCTGGGTATTTACCCCAAAATAAATTTATCCAATATATCCACACAGACAGGTATGTGAATGTTCACTACACTAGTCACAATAGCCCCAAACTGGAAACAACTCCAATGTCCAGTTTTTTGAATGGATGAACAAATTGTAGTTTGTCCATACTTGTAAAATGCTAAATTTAACAAGTATGAATCTCAAAATCATTATGCTAAGTGAAAGAAGTCAAATGCCAAAGATGACATATGATTTCATTTATATGAATTTTTGGAAAACGCAAAACTGTAGTAACAGAAACCAGATTTGTGACTGCATGGCCCAGGAACTATAAGCAAATTTTCAGGGTGAGAAAACTGTTCTGTATCTTGATTGTGCTGGTGGTGGTCATATAACTATTACCCATCAAGCTATACCTTTAAAAGGGTGAGTTTTAATATATGTAAATAGTACCTCAATTAAAAAAAAAAAAAACTCAATCTTAGGCACAGATGTTATTATGACTAACTGCCACCTAAACTATACTAAATAGATTGTACAAAAAAATCTAAAATATACTCAGGAGTGACTGAGTTACTTGAAGATGGCAAGATTGGGAATTTCCCGCTATTAAAAAAAAGGGAGCATTCCAGAGCAAAACTGAATGTAATTATAAAAAAGTAAAATTACATTTATGAATTCTTGAATTGTCCCTATAAATTTTAAATACCTCACACTTAAGTAACAGTAGGGGTTTCCCTGATGGCTCAGTGGCAAAGAATCTGCCTGCCAATGCAGGGGACCTGGGTTTGACCCCTGGTCCCGTGTGCCATGAGGCAACTAAGCCCCGCGCACAACACTGAGCCTGTGCTCTACAGCTTTGGAGCCACAACTACCGAGCCCGCGTGCCGCAACTACCGAGCCCGCGTGCTGCAACTGCTGAAGCCCGCGTGCCGCAACTACCGAGCCCGCGTGCAACTACCGAGCCCGCGTGCCGCAACTACCGAGCCCGCGTGCAGCAACTACCGAGCCCGCGTGCTGCAACTGCTGAAGCCTGTGCACCGTAGAGCTCTGCAACAAGAGAAGCCACTGCAAAGAAAAGCCAGCACACCACAATGAGAGAGCAGCCCTCGCTCAGCTCAACTAGAGAAAAGTCCATGCAGCAACAAAGACCTAGCACAGCCAAAAATAAATAAATTTTTAAAAAAATCTTAAAAAAAAGAATAGGATTGATGTGAGGATTAAATGAGATAATGCATATAAGCCCTTTGCCTTGCACTGCAAGTCCTAGAAAGTATTCGATATTAGTCTTTCAACATATACTTTCTCCCTTTTACCCCACTATGCTAATGAATGACAATAAACATGGATCATGATGCATCTAATGAAATTAGGTTAACGTTAAAGGCAGATCCACTCACATTTACTCCATTACGCTTTACTCTCAACAGTAAGAATAGTAATGTCAAAAATCCAAAATGACTGGTTTGTCTTCTCAAATTGAGGGAAGAAAATAAGAGATAGGATTTTTATCTTCATAATTCCCAACTGTGTTTACTCATATACCAAGAACACCACCAAAGACAACTTCACTGAAATAGCCTTTTTATCAAAAATCACCAGATCTTCATAGGGGTAGGTAAGGAATGAGTGAAGTGTTAGTGTCCTTAGATTTACTTATAAGAACAGAGACAGGTATAATTATTGCAGCCCCTGAACCCATCTCTTCCCAATTTTAGTGATAGCATATTTGCTGGAGGGAGAGGGAAAGAACAAAAGCCCTATTACAGAAGTATACTTGAAAATCCTGAGTCATTCTTATTTTAGCTTTTTTAAAGATGGGTTATGGAACAGTCCTCGGGATTCAGAATATGTAATAAAGATTTAGTTTAAAAAATTCAATGAGGGAAACCATCATTGTTTCATTCTAATTTCTGTAACATACTCTGTAGTGGTAATAACCAGCTGTCTTAGATTGTTCCAGTTCTTGTTTTTCCAGACTTTCTGGGGCTAAAAAAGATGCTTAAGCATTGTTTCAAAAGGTCTATATGCAAGCATAGTAAACAGGAGTGAGGACCCAAACTGCTGTAACACAGTTCTTGCCCCTCCATTGTAAAGCCAGCCAGTAAGTCCAGTACATAAGGGATCAAGAGAGTTCACTGAACAATATTTATGCTGCAGTCCATTTGTATTATTTTTCTTCATTATGATGAAGTAGTTGCTGCCATAACATATAGGTATAAAACTAAGCTGCCTAGCCAATGTTTGTTTTAAAGGCAACTGAACACATTATGTTATAGAAGTTTTACCACAGTGATACTGCTCTAGCCTCATATTCCTAATTATCATCTTCAGGGGTCCTTCTAAAGGTTTTTGTTTTTGTGTTGCATTTAATCCTTTACAGTTTTTGTCCCTGTACTCTTTACAGAATATACAAGAATAGAATCTCAAACTCAGAACTAATCTTAAAGCTCTTCTACAGACGCTTCTTTTTGTAAGAGCAGGGAAGGTTAGGTGACCTATTCATGTTAACCTACCACAGGGAAGAACAAAGACAGGAACCCTGGCTTCCTAACACCCAGCTGGATGCACTCCCCATGAGACCATGACCTCTAGATAGGTGTGCCGAAGGTACCACGTCAACTGAGAGCTGCCTCTTCTCTGCTCAAAATTCCAGGAAACATAAAAAACTGTCCAAAAGTCTGTTCTTTATATCTCCACTGCTGTCCTGTAGATAGGTTCATCAGCACCATCTTTCTAGATTCCATATATATGAGTTAATATATGGTATTTGTCTTTCTCTGACTTACTTCACTCTGTATAATGGGCTCTATGTTCATCCACCTCATTAGAACCAACTCAAATGCATTCCTTTTTATAGCTGAGTAATACTCCAATGTGTATATGTGCCACAATTTCTTTATCCATTCATCTCTTGATGAACATTTAGGTTGCTTTCATGTCCTAGCTGTTGTAAAGTGCTGCAATGAACACTGGGGTTCTATTTTATGGAAATAGAGTCTTTTCAATTATGGTTTCCTCAGGGTATATGCCCAGTAGTGGTTTTATTCCTAGTTTTTAAAGGAATCTTCATACTGTTCGCCATAGTGGCTGTATCAATTTGCATTCCCACCACAGTGCAAGATGGTTCCCTTTTCTCCAAACCCTCTCCAGCATTTACTGCTTGTGGACTTTTTGATGATGGCCATTCTGACCGGTGTGAGGTGATACCTCATTGTAGTTTTGATTTGCATTTCTCTAATAATAAGCCATGTTCAGCATGCTTTCGTGTACTTATTAGCCATCTGTATGTCTTCTTTGGAGAAATGTCTGTTTAAGTCTTCTGCCTACTTTCTGATTAGGTTGTTTGTTTTTCTGTTTTTGAGCTTCATTAGCTACTTGCATATTTTGGAGATTAGTTCTTTGTCAGTTGTTTCATCTGTTATTAATTTCTCCTGTTCTGAAGGTCGTCTTTTTACCTTGCTGATAGTTTCCTTCATTGTCTAAAAGCTTCTAAGTTTAATTAGGTCCCATTTGTTTATTTTTGTTTTAATTTCCATTACTTTCACCACAGTGCACTTTACTGAGAAAATCTGGGTACAGAAGGTGGTTGTATAAATTCTCAGCAATTCTTCAGTCTACTTGCAAAGATAACTGCTGACAGAAGCCCTATTACCTTAAACCTACCAACTTCAAGACAGACATTCAAAGGGGGAGCAGTGGGAACAAAGAGGTCTGATGAGGCCATTTACTCCGGGGTCTTCTCAATTAAACAATGATGCCACAGTCATGCTGGTGGCCCTGGAGGTTCATATCCCTACATCAGCAAGAATGAAAAAATGTTTAACCATTGTCACTTTCTGCTATGTTAAGAAAAAAAATCTGTACTTGACTGTGATTGCTGTCTTACTAAATACAAGATTAATCTCCCATGAGCCATCAACTCACTGAGGACCCAAAGGAGAAGTGGGCAGTGACCCAGCCAGCATTAGAGCTTGAAGACAGGACTGTTGGACAGGAAGCAGAAGTCGCCATGACATACAAATGCCTATGGGTACAAGGAACGCAGAAACTCAGAAAGAATTTAACTCCTTAGTTACTTGCTATTTCCCTTCCCAGATCCTTGCTTAGCTAGCAACTAACGTGTAGAGTCGGAAAAAAGAATGAAATTATTCAAAACTGAGGCATGCTGGTGAATGGGATGGGAGGGGATTGCCTCCCTTCTCCTACACTTGGCCTGGGAACAAACTAAAATCTGCTCTATCTGTGACAGATAAAGCTAAAAGGACTTTGTAATTCAGCCACTAACTTCCAACAAGTCACATGGTCCACGAAGTTCAATTTGATGTATGGGCTATTATTTTTCCAAGATTGAAAAAAAAAAAAAAAGAATACTATACTAACTGAAGACGTTTAAAAGTATTTATAAAGAAATTAGTAAAAAATCACATTTAAGATTTTCAAATAGTGGTTCTCAACTTTTTTCCTTAGGACCTTATTACATCTTTACCAGTTCATTTAAAATAACAATAGATTCATATGTTAGCATAAGTTATTTTTATGGAAAATAATTTCCCCCAAACAAACAAACAAAAAAAACAGTGAGAAGAGTGGTGTTGTTTTATAATTGTTACAAATGTAAAATGTGTCTGACAAAAAAAGACAATCTGATTCTCATAAATACTTTTGGATTCATCTACTGCAACGGCAAGTTTTGGTTGAAGTATATGGAAAAAATCCAAATCCACAAAGGTAATAGAAAAGACAGGAGTTTTTTTTAACAGCCTTTTCAGATAATCATGAATATAATCATCTGATACTACATTAAAATTGGACAGATATTAGTTTCATAAAGGTCAGGTCCAATGTGGAATCTGAGATCATATCAATGAACTTTTCATATGATGTTACATTAAAATCCACTGGTCTAACTTACACATCCAATGGACCTTTTACTCATGAGTGACTTCGGTAACATCTTGCATGGGTCCCTGGGAAAACACTGTTCACTGAGTCACACAATCTTCCGAAAGTTAACACTTTCATTGTATCACATCTTAAAGCATACTCATTCACACTCACTGATCTCATCAGAAGCCTTTCACGTCTGGGAAGCTGTCCAGCTCTGAGCAGCAAATACACATTTTCCCAAACTGCCCTTCTCACTTGGAAACTCAATGGTAAGAAATGTTGTCACTTGTCCTGGAAGTGACAGGCTCACGGCATTAATCTGCAAGAAATTATCTTCCAAATACAGAATAGTCAAGTCTGAATAATCACAGCTTGCCCTTTCAAATAAAAATGATGCTTCACAGAAACAATTCAGCCAGTTCAGTTCTCAACCAAAAGTGCACAAGTGCTTCCCCTTGAGATAACCTCTCTGTGTGCTGGGGGAGGAGGGGGGTGGTGTGGCGGGACCGGGGGTGGGGTTGCCGAAATGCTTTGTGTGTGCTTTCCCATCTGTCTCAAAATACCAATACAATGTGAAACTCAACGATTAGGGTTTAATAAAATTAATATTTTTTTACACCGTATCAAGGACATTCTTAAGTGAAACTGGCCTTCCTCCTTCTTTCTTCTTTAAGCAGTGCGGACAGGAAGAACACACTACTACTAGTGTAGTCTGATGTCACTGCCTAGATTCGCGCTGAGGCTCCAGCAGCTTTTCACCACTGCAGCTTAGAACCATCAGTGCAAATGTCAACACAGTAAAAGTAATATATAACATCTTAGTATTTGAAAACAATTTTGACACTATGGACCCCCAGAAGAATCTCAGAGACCCCACAGGCATCCATGGACCGCACTTTGATAACTACTGCTCCAAAATATCTTCACTTTTGGCAAGGATAAGATCCACTAGCTCCCACATAATATAAACAGCAATAAATCTAAGCAAATCACAACTCAAAAAAAAAAAAAAAAAAATACCCTCTTACCTTTGCCAAGACTAAAGACAAATGGTTCATTTCTATCATGACTGGAATCAAACTTCTTTCCATTTGACAATTTCCCTTTGTAATGGACATAAACTTTGTCTCCAATCATTGGTGTTTCCTCACTATTTCCCACTCTTTTGACAATCTAGGAAAGACAAGCGTCAAGAAAAAAGGAGGTTAAACACTTTACTTTTAATCAGAGAATAAAAATGTCACACAGTCCATGCCACATCATGCAGGCAGATTTGTAAACAAATGTCTGTCCTTTCTAAAGGCCTCCCTCCCAGTTCTTGCAAAAACCTTCACTGTTAGAAAACTGTCCTATACCACTAAATATTTAATACTATATTTAATTGTACTGTTAACCACACTATTCTCTCAAAATAATAAACCAATAGAGCTTGTTTTATTGGTTTAATGCCCCCTGTTTTAACACTAAAATCTCTGAAAACACAGAGCTAGTTCATGTACAAACTGAATTAGGCCCAAAAGATTAGTGGACTTTCAAAAACATTCAAAAGTAAGTCTGAAGCAAAGTTTCAAAGGTAAGATTTTTACTTCTCTCTTTTGCTAAAAACATTAGCTTTTGACTAGATTCCATTAGTTTGGTTTTATTTCAAAAGCCCAATTTTCTGATATAACAGGTTATATTTCCTACTATCTGAAGAATATGCAATGTGTGAAAATAAAAAAATAAAGTTTGATATGATACTGAAAAACTTGTGTTCTAGTAAAGGAAATGCCAGAAAGTTCCAAGTTGAAAAATATTTAACTATCATAAAACCAGTATATTTATTTTGTTCTTGGCAGAGCAAGACACTAATAGAGTTGGTCAAGTTCTGGGAAAAGAAAATCAAATCCAGGCATGTGGTGTATAATTTATTCTGTCAATCATTTATGCCAAATTAATCATTTTTGCTAGATAACAGAGGATGGTAATTAAACATCTTTTGTGGGGAAAGGTCTGAGTTTTTATCTGAAGAATTATTTGCTCCTGAATTCTTTTCTTGAGATATAACCTCCTTGTTCCACCCTCATATCATCACATAAACACTGTGAACTAAGATTCCACAACTTTCTTAGTTCAAAAGCCCAGACATTCTAAATGAAAGAAAAAAAAATTATTGCAACTTCATAAAAAACTGAACCTAATGAATTCAGTAAAGTTGCAGGATTACAAACTCAACATACAGAAATAAGTTGTGTCTCTACACACAACAAAATATCTGAAGAGGAAATACTGTAGACAAAACAATCCCAGAAATGCAAATGAATCAAAGCGGCAATTATCAGAAAGACAGAAATCACAAGTGTCCGTAAGGATGCGGAGAAAAGGGAGCCCTTGTGCATTGTTGGTGGGAATACATACTGGTAGTGCCATCATGAAAAGCAGTATGGAGGTTCCTCAAAATACTAAAAGTAGAACTACCATGTGATCCTACAATTCCACAAAAGAAATGAAAGGTATTTACACAAAAGAAATGAAAATACTAACTGAAAAAAGATATATGCAACACCATGTTCACTGCAGCATTATTACATTAGCCAAGATAGGAAAACAGCCTATGTTCACTGATAAGCGAATGCATAAAGAAAAAAAAAATACACATAAATGATGACTTCCCTGATGGTCCAGTGGCTAAGACTACATGCTCCCAAAGCAGGGAACCGGGGTTCAATCCCTGATCAGAGAACAAGATCTTGCATGCCACAACTAAGTCCCAGCACAGTCAAATAAATAAATAAACATTAAATATATATAAGTATGTTTGTATACACACACAATGGACTATTATTCAGTCATAAAAAAAAGAATTAAATCTTGCCATTTGTAACATGGATGGACCTTGAGGACACTATGCTAAGTGAGACAAGTCAGACACAGAAAAACAAATACCATATGACCTCACTTACACATGGAATCCAAAAAAAGAAAAACCACCACCAAATTTACAGATACACAGAACGGAAACAGACTGGTGGTTGTCAGAGCTCAGAGTCTGAGGGGAAGGTGGGAGAGATGGGCAAAGGGAGGCAAAAGATACAAAATAAATGAGCCATGTATGTAATGCACAGCATGGTGTGACAGCTAATAATACTGTGATGCCTACTTGAAAGCTGCTATGAGAATAGATCTAAAAAGTTCTCATCACAAAAAATTTTTTAAACTATGTATGGTGAGAAATATTAACTAGACTTACTGTGGTGACGATTTCATAATATATACCAATGTCAAATCATTATGTTGCACACCTGAAACTAATAAACTGTTAAATATCAATTATACCTCAATAAAACTCAAATAGCATCAAAAACTATAAAATAGTTAGGAATAAATTTAATTGAGGAGGTAGAAGATTTGTACACTGAAAACTGTATGATTCTAATGAAAGGAACTGAAGAAGACACACATAAATGGAAAGGTAGCCTATGTTCATGAATCACGAGAATTAAAGATGTTAAAATGTCCATACTACTGAAAGACATCTACAGATTCAATATCAAAATTTCCCATGGTATTTTTCACAGAAATAGAAGAAAATGCTAACATTCGTTAAGGCCCATGAAAGACCCCAAATAGCCAGAACAACTGCAAGAAAAAATCTGGAGGCATATTTCCTGATTTCAAACTATATTACAAAGCTACAGTAATAAGTACAGACACGTGGACCAATGGAACAGAATCAAGAATCCAAAAATAAACCCCAGCATACACAGTTAATCCTATTTGACAAGGGAGCCAAGAATACTCAATGAGGAACAGATAATCTCTTCAATAAAAAGTGCAAGGGAACTGGATAACCCTATGAAGAATAAAATTGGACCCCTATCTTACACCACTCACAAAACCTAACTCAAAATCAATGACAGACTTAAAACATAAGATCTGAAACTACATAAAACATGTAAAAGAAAACAAGGGGAAAACCTCCTTGATATTAACCTTGGTGGCCATTTTTTTGGATATGACACCAAAAGCACAAGCAACAAAAATAAATAAGTAGAACATCAAACTAAAAAGGTTCTGCACAGCAAAGGAAACAATCACCAAAATGAAGAGGCAACCTATGGGGTGGGAGAAAATATCTACAAACCATATATTTGATATCCAAAATATATATGGATAACTCATGGTTATTATCAAAAAAATTAACAAATAACAACTGTTAATAGCATTTGGAGAAAAGGAAACCCTTGTGCACCACTGACAGCGATGTAAACTGGGCCAGCCACTATGAAGAATAGTATGAACTTTCCTCAAAAAAGTAAAACTAGAACTACCATATGATCCAGCAATTCCACTTTGGGGTATAAATCCAAAGGAAATGAAAATTACTATCTCAAAGAAATAATGAATAAAGATGTGGTACATACATGTACTGTGTTGTTAGTCACTCAGTTGTGTCTGACCCCATAGACTGTAGCCCTCCAGGCTCCTCTGTCCATGGGTTTCCCAGGCAACAATTCTGAAGCAGGTTAGTTATTTCCTTCCCCAGGGGATCTTCCCAACACAGGGATCAAACCTGGATCTCCTGCATTGCAGGCAGATTCTTCACCATATGAGCCACTAGGGAAACCCACATATATGTATAACAGAATATTATTCATTCATGAGACAGAAGGAAACCATACCATTTGTGACAACATGGATGTACTTTGAGGACATTATGCTAAGTGAAGTTAGAGAAACACATAATTGTGTGATATCACATATATGTGAGTCAAGGCTATGGTTTTTCCAGTGGTCATGTATGGATGTGAGAGTTGGACCATTAAAGAAAGCTGAGTGCTGAAGAATTAATGCTTCTGAACTGTGGTGTTGAAGAAGACTCTTGAGAGTCCCTTGGACTGAAAGGAGATCCAACCAGTCCATCCTAAAGGAGATCAGTCCTGGGTTTTCACTGAATGACTGATGCTGAAGCTGAAACTCCAATACTTTGGCCACCTGATGTGAAGAGCTGACTCATTTGAAAAGACCCTGATGCTGGGAAAGATTGAGGGCAGGAGAATGGGACGACAGAGGATGAGATGGCTGGATGGCATCACCGACTCGATGGGCATGAGTTTGAGTAAACTCCGGGAGTTGGTGATGGACAGGGAGGCCTGGCATGCTGTGGTTCATTGGGTCACAAAGAGTCGGACACGACTGAGCGACTGAACTGAACATATATGTGAAATCTAAAAAAGCTGAATTCACAGAAACAAAGCAGAATGATGACTGCCAGGGAAAGGGCATGGTGGAAAATGAGGAGATGGTGGTCAAAGGCTACAAACTTCCAAGTCATAACATGAATTAAATTCTCGAGATCTAATGTACAGAATGGTGAATGTAATTAACAACAGTGTATTATATACTTGAGAGTTGCTAAGAGAATAGATCTTAAATGTTCTCCCCACAAAAAAGAAATGATAATTATCTGAGGTGAGGAAGGAGCTAACTAACCCTTTTGTGGTAGTAATTTTGAAACATTTAAATGTATCAAATCATCACATTATACACCTTAAACTTACATAATGTTATATTTCAATTTTATCTCAATACAGCTGGGAAACAGTTATAATTTAAAAACTAAAGAGCTAATTAAAAAAAAAAAAAAAAAACAGCAGAATCATTACTGCCCTTTTAGGGCTCAAGGTGGAAAAAATGTTTCCAAAAACGTTAATCTAAGAGAAATCTCACAATATTCTGAAAAGTGCTCATGTTCATGAACTGCATGCGGTACTGGGGAGCCTGGGCTGCCTGAGGCAGCTGCATTTCTAGGACTATAACCAAGTAACTGGTCCGATGGTGTGAGGGGCACCCAGGGAGTCAGCGCTGTTCACATCCACAAGTAATACTGTGGTGTCACTTCAGGCTTCCCCAACAAGTTGAGTTTAGTGCCTAAATCTGGAGTTGTCTTAAGAATACAATCTAGTCTCAATTCAGTTTAAAAATGTAAGCTCCATAAAGAAATTTTATATTACTGGGCTAGTTTCTGATTTCTCAGATCGGCCTTGGTCTTAAAAAAAAAAAAATTATATATATATATACATACACACGAGTTCATAAGACTATTACAAACATGGCACTGTATTAAATGCTTTATATAATCTTAATTCTGTGAGGTAGGCAGTATTATTATTCAAATTTTACAAATAAGGAAACTTCATCATAGATATGTTACTAAATTGCCCTAGGTCATGCAGTTAATAGACCTATTCAATCTTCTTCTTTTTTTCTTCTCTACTTTCTGGCCACTGTATAATCATAAGGGATTTGATTTAGGTCATACCTGAATGGTCTAGTGGTTTTCCCTACTTTCTTGAATTTAAGTCTGAATTTGGCAATAAGGAGTTCATGATCTGAGCCACAGTCAGCTCCTGATCCTGTTTTTGCTGACTGTACAGAGCTTCTCCATCTTTGGCTGCAAAGGATATAATCAGTCTGATTTCAGTACTGACCATCTGGTGATGTCCATGTGTAGAGTCTTCTCTTGTGTTGTTCGAAGAGGGTGTTTGCCATGACCAGTGCATTCTCCTGGCAAAACTCTGTCAGCCTTTGACCTGCTCCGTTTTGTACTCCAAGGCCAAATTTGTCTGTTACTCCAGGTATCTCTTGACTTCCTACTTTTGCATTCCAGTCCCCTATAATGAAAAGGACATCTTTTTTGGGTGTTAGTCCTAGAAGGTCTTGTAGGTCTTCATAGAACTGTTCAACTTCAGTTTCTTCAGCATCACCGGTCAGGGCATAGACTTAGATTACTGTAATATTCAATGGTTTGCCTTGGAAATGAACAGAGATCATGCTGTCATTTTTGAGATTACATCCAAGTATGCATTTTGGACTCCTTTGCTGACTAAGAGGGCTACTCCATTTCTTCTAAGGGATTCTTGCCCACAGTAGTAGATATAATGGTCATCTGAGTTAAATTTACCTATTCTAGTCCATTTTAGTTCGCTGACTGCTAAAATATCAACGTTCACTCTTGTCATCTCCTGTTTGACTACTTCCAATTTGCCTTGATTCAGGGACCTAACATTCCAGGTTCCTATGCAATATTGCTCTTTACAGAACCGGACTTTGCTTCCATCACCAGTCACATCCACAACTGGGTGTTGTTTTTGCTTTGGCTCCGTCTCTTCATTCTTTCTGGAGTTATTTCTTCACTGATATCCAGTAGCACATTGGGCACCTACTGACTTGGGGAGTTCATCTTCCAGTGTCCTATCTTTTTGCCTTTTCATACTGTTCATGGGGTTCTCAAGGCAAGAATACTGAAGTGGTTTGCCATTTCCTTCTCCAGTGGACCACCTTTTATCAGAACTCTCCACCAAGATCCATCTGTCCTGGGTGGCCATCATGGCATGGCTCATGGTTTCATTGAGTTAGACAAGGCTGTGGGCCATGTGATCAGACTGGTTAGTTTTCTGTGATTTGTGGTTTTCATTCTGTCTACCCTCTGATGGAGAAGGAAAAGAGGCTTATGGAAGCTTCCTGATGGGAGAGACAGGCTGAAGGGGAAAGGAGTCTTCTTCTGATAGGCGGGGCCATGCTCAGTAAATCTTTAATCCAATTTTCTGTTGATGAGGGCTGTGTTCCCTCCCTGTTGTTTGACCTGAGGCCAAACTATGGATGAGGTAATGAAGATAATGGTGACCTCCTTCAAAAGGTCCCATGCACGGCTGCAATCAGTGCCCCAAACCCTGCAGCAGGCCACCGCCAACCCACGCCTCCGTCGGAGACTCCTAGACACTCACAGGCAAGTCTGGGTCGGTCTCTTGTGGGGTCACTGCTCCTTTCTCCTGGGTCCTGGTGGGCACAAGGTCTTGTCTGTGCCCCCCAAGAGTCTGTTTCCCCAGTCCTGGGTAAGTTCCGGCGGCTCTATGGTGGGGTTAATGGCAATCTCCTCCAAGAGGGCTTATGCCATACCCAGGTCTACTGCACTTAGAGCCCCCGCCTCAGCAGCTTTCCACTGCTGACCCACACCTCCACAGGAAACACTCACACGGTTCTGGCTCAGTCTCTGTGGAGTCTCTGGCTCCTGGTGCGCACAAGGCTTGTCTGAGCCCTCTGAGTGTCTCTGGCAGGTATGGGGTTTAAGTCTAAACACAATTTCACCCCTCCTACCGTCTTGTTGGGACTTCTCCTTTGCCCTTGGATGTGGGGTATCTTTTTTTGGTGGGATCCAACATGCTCCTGTTGACAGTTGTTCAGCAGAGAGTTGTTTTTGGAGTTCTCGCAGGAGAAGATGAGTGCATGTCCTTATATTCTGCAATGTTAGTTTGTAGAATCCCTTACGATTATACAGTGGAAGTGAGAAATAGATTCAAGGGATTAGATCTGATAGAGTGCCTGAAGAACTATGGATGGAAGTTCAGGACATTGTACAACAGGTAAAGATCAAGACCATCCCCAAGAAAAAGAAATGCAAAAAGGCAAAATGGCTGTCTGAGGAGGCCTTACAAATAGTTGAGAAAAGAAGAGAAGCTGAAGGTAAAGGAGAAAAGGAAATATATACCAATTTGAAGGCAGAGTTCCAAAGAAAAGCAAGGAGAGAGAAGAAAGCCTTCCTCAGTGATCAATGCAAAGAAACGGAGGAAAACAATAGAATGGGAAAGACTAGAGATCTCTTGAAGAAAATTATAGATACCAAGGGAGCATTTCATGCAAAGATGGGCACAATATAGGAGAGAAATGGTATGGACCTAACAGAAGCAGAAGATATTAAGAAGTGGCAAGAATACACAGAAGAACTATACAAAAAAGATCTTCATGACCCAGATGACCACGATGGTGTGATCACTCATGGAGAGCCAGACATCCTGGAATGTGAAGTCAAGTAGGCCTTAGGAAGCATCACTATGAACACAACTAGTGGAGGTGATGGAAGTCCAGGTGAGTTATTTCAAATCCTAAAAGATGATGCTGTGAAAGTGCTGCACTCAATATGCCAGCAAATTTGGAAAACTCAGCAGTGGCCACAGGACTGGAAAAGGTCCGTTTTCATTCCAATCCCAAAGAAAGGTAATGCTAAAGAATGTTCAAACTACTGCAAAATTGCACTCATCTTACATGTTACCAAAGTAACACTTAAAATTTTCAAGCCAGGCTTCAGCAGTACGTGAACCCTGAACTTCCAGAAGTTAGAGGAACCAGAGATCAAATTGCCAAGATCCGCTGGATCACCAAAAAAGCAGGAGAGTTCCAGAAAAACATCTACTTCTGCTTTACTGACTACACCAAAGCCTTTGACTGTGTGGATTACAACAAACTGTGGGAAATCCTGAAAAGAGATGGGAATACCAAACAACCTGACCTGCCTCCTGAGAAATCTGTATGCAGGTCAAGAAGCAACAGATAGAACTGGACGTGGAACAACAGAGTGGTTCAAAATTGGGAAAGGAGTATGTCAAGGTTGTACTTTGTCACCCTGCTTATTTAACTTATATGCAGAGTACATCCTGCAAAATGCTGGGCTGGATGAAGCACAAGCTGGAATCAAGATTGTTGGGAGAAATATCAATAACCTCAGATATGCAGATGACACCACCCTTATGGCAGAAAGTGAAGAAGAACTAAAGAGCCTCTTGATGAAAGTGAAAGAGGAGAGTGAAAAAGTTGGCTTAAAACTCAACATTCAGAAAACTAAGACCATGGTATCCGATCCCATCACTTCATGACAAATAGATGGGGTAACAGTGACAGACTTTATTTTGGGGGGTTCCAAAATCACTGCAGATAGTGACTGCAGCCATGAAATTAAGAGACACTTGCTCCTTAGAAGAAAAGTTATGACCAACCTAGACAGCATATTAAAAAAGAGAGACATTACTTTGCCGACAAAGGTTCATCTAGTCAAAGCTATGATTTTTTTCAGTAATCATGTATGGATATGAGAGTTGGACTATAAAGAAAGCCGTGTGCCGAAGAATTGATGTTTTTGAACTGTGGTGTTGAACACTCTGGCGAGTCCCTCGGACTGCTAGGAGATCAAACCAGTCCATCCTAAAGGAAATCAATCCTGAATATTCATTGGAAGGACTAATGCTGGAAAAATCCTGATGCTGGGAAAGACTGAAGGCAGGAGGAGAAGGTGACGACAGAGGATGAAACAGCTGGATGGCATCACTAACTAGATGGACATGAGGTTGAGTAAGCTCCGGGAGTTGGTGATGGATAGGGAAGCCTGGCGTGCTGCAGTCCATGGGGTCACAAAGAGTCGGACACGACTGAGCAACTAAACTGGTTTTTTGGCCATGATGCACAGCATGCAGGATCTCAGTTCCCTGACCAAGGATCGAACCTGTGCCCCTGCAGCAGTCTGGTGTCGTAACCACTGGACTGTCAGGGAAGTCCCTACACCTATTTAATCTTAACCAAAATCCCTATGGTGAAACCTAAAGCTTTAGACAGTGATAAATGATAAGATTTAAAGGGTTTACAATCTCAAATGTTTCTTACAGGCCTAAAAATCTTAATCAATTTACTCCCTAGAACAAAGCAGGGCCTGAGGCAAGTTGTTCTCTGTACCAGTGCACTGAAAAGATAAAAGAACAGGAAGATAACAACCTGCAGAATTTCCACTGTCTTGAGAGGCGTTCTGGAATCTGGGATGAGTAATTCACAGAACTACAAGGTTGAAAGCCCTCTGAATGAAGATAGCATGATACACATCTATAATCCTAAAGTCTTTATTTTGCAAGTCTTCAAACTGTGGCTTGGCATGTAGCAAGCTAATAGTAAAACACATATATTCAGAAGAGATTCAAGTTTGTGAATATGTGTAGAAAGCTTTCAGGTAAGCAAGATTAGCCAAAACAAACAAACAAAAATCTCTTTTGCTACTGATAACATAAAGTAAAAGTGAAAGTGAAGTAGCTCAGTCCTGTCCAACTCTTTGCAACCCTGACCCCATGGACTGTAGCATACCAGGTCCCTCCATCCATGGGATTCTCCATGCAAGAATACTGGAGTGGGTTGCCATTTCCTTCTATTAAAATTCAGCTTATTGATAATACTTAAAAAGTTTAACATAATCTTTTCAGCAAAAAAAAGTAACCTTACAAAACCTGAATACATCAAGTGTAGGAGAAAAAAGAACTTAATATGACTAAAGCCATTTAACCTCTCAAATATATGGAATAATAACGCATATATCTTCCATACATAAATGGGAGAATCAAATGTGCTCTGTCTCAAAAAATCACTGTGAGGTTTTAAAAAAACCACATGTAAACATAATCAGAGAGTGAAAAAAGTGTTTTTAAGGAGGAATACTAATTCAAAAGTGAGATACATTCTCTGATTAAACCTCAAAAAAATATTTTCATTACACACAGGAACTCTATTTGTATGTAAAAAACAAATCCTTCTGAACTTTGCGAGTTAACTTTTTTTTGAGAAAGTCTTTTAAATAGTCATTAGCTAGCTTTAATATACTTAAATATTAAAATAATCGCCCATTTGTACTCTGTGAGAACAGAGACAGTCTTTTTAGAGTCAGACATAACATAAATCCTCAGACCTGCATTTACTGAGATATATGATTTGGGGCAAGTTAATTTGCCTAGCTGGTTCTCAGCTTTACCATCTATAATCTGGGATTGAAAATAAACCTGCCAGTTATAAAGACCAAATGAGAATTTAGCTGTAGCATTTGGTACTTAGTAAGCCTCAATAAACATAATCCATCTCAATGCTCAGTTATGTTTGACTCTTTGCAATCCCATGGACTGTAGCCCACCAGGCTCCTCTGTCCATGGGATTCTCCAGGCAAGAATACTGGAGTGGGTTGCCATTTCCCCCTCCAGGGGATCTTCCCGACCCAGGGATGGAACCCGCGTCTCTTGCATAGTCAGGCAGATTGTTTACCACTGCACCACTTGGGAAGCCCCAATCCATCTCCACCTCTAGCCAAAAACAAAAAACAAAAAAAGATTTTTATTAACAATCTTTCCAGATATCAAATTTCCTTACATGTCATGGCCTCACCTTTAATACTCCTCTATCTTTTTTGGAGGTAATATCCTCTCCCTGTTCAGCAACAGCTGCTGCAGGGCTTTCTCCATTGTTCTTGGCAGCTTCATCAGTAGTCATTGTCTTTTTAAAAGTAGAAAACCTGCTGAGAAGAAACATATTTTAGCTAGAAGAAGTATCACTTCATTATGTATCTTAAAATACCCCTAGAAACAGAGCTTTACCTGACCCAAGATATACATAGGGCAAATAAAGTTAAATACTGAAAAAGAAAATAAAAACATTTGCTATGAGCATGTACTGATGTCATGAGGCATGTAAATAAAACATCACCCAAATCTTCAATTTCCCATCTAGCTCTGGTCCCAAATTAGAGAGTAGCACAAGTCAGACTTGGCAGTGATTATATTCCTTAGCATGATTACACAGTGAGAAGTAGTCCTTTCAGAACTTGAGAATGTCCTTTTCCTATAGCCATATTCTTGACAGAGAATTAAGAACTTATCAGGTGATCTGATAAAAAAAAAACAACAATCTATCACAGTGGAAAATAGGACAAGGCTTTGGAAAATGACAGATCCCACTCTGAGCCTCAGCTCCAGCCATATGTTTGATATTTGCCAACCTCCTTAAGATCACCGAGCCTCAGTTTCACATCCATAGTTCACAGAGTTACTGTGAGGCATTAGTGAGATAACAAACATTAAGGGATGAGCACAAAGTCACAACTTAAAAATGTAGACATTTATCGTGATGAGAGTCACATTTTTCATTTCTTGCTCAAATTTTCCTACAGAATGACGTTCTTCTCCACCACGGCACTCAGCGCCTTCCACAACATGACCCTAACCTATGTTTCGGGTCGAGCCTCCACTGCTTTCTTCACTGTCTCATGTGTGGCTCACACTCTGGCCAAACCAGACCAGGCTTCTCCTGCAACAAGTCCTGTGCCTTCCCATCTCCATACTGTGGGCATTCTTTTCCTTTCCCGTTCTTCCCACTCAAACGCTACCTTTCACTGTACCAACTTTAACCTTCTATGTTGCAGTTGTCTGCCCTTTACTTTCTCAGCTCTTCCATTGATTTGTTTTCTATAATATATTCATAAGAAGACACATGCATTGGATTTAAGAGATCTTTCTTAAATTTTTTAACATGTATATTTCACTGAAGTATAGTTGACTTAACGGTGTTTCAGGTGCGCAGCAAGGTGATCCAGTTATACATATACATATATATTATTTTTGAAATTATTTTCCATTTTAGGTTACTACTAGACACTGACTATATAGTTCCCTGTGCTATACAGTAAACCTTTGTTGTTTGTTGCATATCTATTTTTAAAATTAGAAATCTAGCATTCTATTCATACTAAGTCAAGTGGAATCAAAATGTCCTAAAATTTATAGTTAGGCAAAAATTCATAAGTTTTCTGAAATATATATATTATACACATTATTTATATATATATGTATACAAAGTTTTACTACTACAGTTGATAAAGGCTTGAGAAAGAACATCAAACAAAGAAAGAAGAGATGGAAAAACTGGAAAACAAACTAAATTAAATGGGAGCACTGAATATGAAATAGAAAAAGTGGAACAAACTAGACAAAAATAAAAGATCATCATATAGTTCAGTTGTTTTCAAACATGGCTGCTCATTAGAAACATATCTGGGCATTTTTATTTTTCAAAATTCCAATAATTCTGATATGCATCTGGATTTTAAAAAGTGATTACAGGTTTTTCTATTAAATGGTAGCTTTGGTGATACAGAGTTCTATTGTTTTTCTTTTGACCAATCATAATACAATGGCATTAAGTAATAGTTGCACAATCACAACAGTAAAAGATGTTTATCTGTTTTCACTATAAAAACAAACAAAAAGAACAGTTTTCACACTCAATAACCAGACCAAAAGTAGAAGATTATTACAATTGCGAGTCATAACGGAAACTTGACTAACCTGACAATATAAAATAATTATATACAATCTGGGGGGGTGGTCAAGCAGAGTGAAGTGGTAAGTAGAACTGCATACATGCACATGTTTTCATGTGCCCAGCCAGTCTATGTCTGGTGCATTTAATCCATTTACATTTAAGGTAATCATCAATATGTAAGATCCATTACCATTTTCTGAACTGTTTTGGGTCTATTTTCTGCAGATCTCTTCCTTCTCTTGTATTTCCTGCCTAGAGAAGTTCCTTTAGCATTTGTTGTAAAGCTGGTTTGGTGGTGCTAAATTCTCTTAACTTTTGATTGTCTGGAAAGCTTTTGATTTCTCCATCAAATCTGACGGAGAGTCTTGTTGGGTAGAGTATTCTTGGTTGTAGGTTCTTCCTCTTTCATCACTTTAAAGTGCCATCCCCTTCTGAACTGCAGAGTTTCTGGTGAAAAATCAGCTGATAGCCTGATGGCAGTTCCCTATATGTTGTCAGTTTTCCCTTGCTGCTTTTAAAATTTTATCTTTGTCTTTAATTTTTGTCAGTTTGATTACTATGTCGAGACATAGTAATGTCTCGGTGTGTTCCTCCTTGGATTTATATCCTGCCTGGGACTGTGCTTCCTGGAGTTGGTTGACTATTTCCTTCCCCATGTTAAGGAAGTTTTCAGCTATCATCTCTTCACATATTTTCTCAGGTCTTCTCTTTCTCTTCTCCTTCGGGGACCCCTATAATGTGAATGTTGGTGCACTTAATGTTGTCACAGAGATCTTTTAGGCTGTTCATTTCTTTTCATTCTTTTTTCTATATTCTGTTCTGCGGCAGTGATTCCACCATTCTGTCTTCCAGGTCACTTATCCATTCTTCTGCCGTAGGTATTCTTCTATTGAGTCCTTCTAGTGTATTATTCATTTGTCTGTTTGTTCTTTAGTTCTTCTCAGTTCTATTCAGTCGCTCTTTTGCATTCACCTCTTTGTGAGCCCATGGATGTAGCATGCCAGGCTTCCCTGTTGATTACCAGCTCCTGGAGCTTACTCAAACTCATGTCCATCGAGTCAGTGATGCCATCCAACCATCTCATCCTCTGTCGTCCCCTTCTCCTCCTGCCTTCAATCTTTCCCAGCATCAGGGTCTTTTCCAGTGAGTCAGTTCTTCACATCAGGTGGCCAAAGTATTGGAGCTTCAACATCAGTCCTTCCATGAATATTTAGGACTAATTTCCTTTAGGATTGACTGGTTTGATTTCCCTGCGGTCCAAGGGACTCTCAAGAGTCTTCTCCAACACCACAGTTCAAAAGTATCAACTCTTTGGCACTCAGCTGTCTTTACGGTCCAATTCTCACATCCATACATGACTATTGGAAAAACCATAGCTTTGACTAGATGGACCTTTGTCAGCAAAGTAATGTCTATTTTTTAATATGTTGTCTAGGTTGGTCATAGTTTTTCTTCCTAGGAGCAAGCGTCTTTTAATTTCCACGAGTAATCTCCACAATAACCATGGCACCAATTAACAAAGATCAACACGACTGCAGTCACCATCTGCAGTGATTTTGGAACCCCCAAAAATAAAGTCTGTAACTGTTTCCATTGTTTTCCCACCTATTTGCCATGAACTGATATACTCGATGCTATGATCTTCGTTTTTTGGATATTGAGTTTTAAGACAGCTTTTTCACTCTCCTCTTTCACCTTTACCAAGAGGCTCTTTAGTTGTTCTTCACTTTCTGCCATAAGGGTGGTGTCATCTGCATATCTGAAGTTATTGATATTTCTCCCAGCAATCTTGATTCCAGCTTGTGCTTCATCCAGCCCAGCATTTTGCATGATGTACTCTACATATAAGTTAAATAAGCAGGGTGACAATACACAGCCTTGATGTACTCCTTTCTCAGTTTAGAACCAGTCCGTTGTTCCATGTCCAGTTCTATCTGTTGCTTCTTGACCTGCATACAGAAATTTCTCAAGAGGCAGGTCAGGTAGTCTGGTATTTCCATCTCTTGAAGAATTTTCTACAGTTTGTTGTGATCCACACAGTCAAAGGCTTTGGCATAGTCAATAAAGCAGAAGCAGATGTTTTTCTGGAACTCTCTTGCTTTTCCGATGATCCAGTGGATCTTGGCAATTTGATCCCTGGTTCCTCTGGCTTTTCTATATCCAGCTTGAACATCTGGAAGTTCTTGGTTCACATACTGTTAAAGCCTGGCTTGGAGAATTTTGAGCATTACACACTTGAGCTAGTGTGTGAGATAAGTACAATTGTGCAGTAGTTTGAACATTCTTTAGCATTGCCTTTGGGATTGGAATGAAAACGGACATTTTTTAGTCCTGTGGCCACTGCTGAGTTTTCCAAATTTGCTGGCATACTGAGTGCAGCACTTTCACAGCATCATCTTTTAGGATTTGAAATAACTAGCTGGAATTCCATCACCTCCACTAGCTTAGTTCTTCTAGGTATTTGAGATAAACGTTTCTTGTATCTTCTTCATTGTTTCCCCAAGATTCTGGATTATCTTCACTATCACTACTCTGATTTCTTTTCTGGAAGGTTGCCATCTCCACTTCATTTAGTTGTTTTTCTAGGGTTTTACCTAGTCCCTTCATCTGGAACTTTCTGTTTTTTCATTCTAATGAACTTTCTGTAACGTGCTTTTTGTTTTAGCCGCTGTGGGACCGTAGTTCTTCTTGCTTCTTCTGTCTGCCCTCTGATGGAGGAGGCCAAGAGGCTTCTGCAAGCTTCCTGATGGGAGGGACTGGTGGTGGGAAAAACAGAGTCTTGCTCTGGTGGGCAGGGCCTTACTCGTAAAGCTTTAATCCAACTATCTGCTGATGAGTGGGGTTGCACTCCCTCCCTGGCAGTTGTTTGGCCTAAGACAAACCAACCCTGGGCTCCACAGCACAGTTAATGGGACCTTCAAAAGGGCTTACACCAAGGGAGACCATCTCAAACTGTTGCCACCACTGTCCCCTTCCCTGTGGTGAGCCCCTGCCAACCCATGCCTCCACAGGACAACCTCCAACACCAGCAGGTAGTTTTGGTTCAATCTCCTGTGGGGTCACTGCTCCTTTCCTCTAGATCTTGGTATGCACAAGATTTTGTTTGTGCCCTCCAAGACTGGAGTCTCTGTTTCCCCCAGTATTGTGGAGGTCTTGTAATCAAATCCTGCTGGCCTTCAGGGTCAGATTCCCTGGGGATCCCCAGTCCCTTTGTTAGATCCCCAGCTCACCCACCTGGCAGGTATGGGATTTGATTTTATCATGATTGCACCCCTCCTACCATCACGCTGCAGCTTCTTTGTCTTTGGACATGGGATATCTTTTTTTGGTGGGTTGCATCATCCTCCTGTCAGTGGTTGTTCAACAGCTAGTTGGGATTTTGGTGCTCTTGCAGGAGATGAGCACATGTCCTTCCAGTCTGCCATCTTGAACCATAAGGCCCGGATTTAAGAGATCCTTAAAAGCAGGGTCATGGTTTATCCTTATTTAGATTCTCCAGAACACCTCTATCTTTTAGACTGGTAAGACAGAAAGGGCAAGGAATTTGGAGCTCCTTACAAGCTGTGTGATGCTGCTTACTTTTAACTTCTCCAAGCCTTTTTTCTCTACCTGTGTAATCAGAATAAAAATAATATCTACTTTCACAGTGTGACCTTCTGGATTAAATGGTATAATGTGTATGTTAAAAGTATACTAGCTCTTATTATCATCAATCATCTAAAATGATAGACACCTTTTCATGCAAGGCAAATACTGAAAAGCTAATCAACAGACAAAACAAAAAAAACCTCACTACCTGCTGTCATGATGAATTCCCTAACAGCTCTCGTGGCTGAGCAGGAAAAGTCAAAACTTAGTAACATCCACAGTTATTCGGTATTAGGCTAATAAGGAACGTTAAGTCACTGTGGGATCCTCTTGCCTACACAATCAAAAAGAACTATTTTATACTTGTGACAAATGTCTTATTGATAAAACTGACGATTAAACAACTAAATGTATCTTAACTCACTTCCAGTTGACCTAAACTTACTTCAATATCAACAAAGACACAAATCAAAAACTTTGCTGTATCCAAAAATCTTCAAAGAGAACACCAAAAACCAGCAGCTAAGCCCCTTTGCTTTGTTTACTAGTACAGTTTATGCCAGACACCAAAGATCCAAATGCTTGGCTCAGGGTAAGGGAAAGGTCAGAACAAAGTGTGCTCAAACAAACAACAAAAACTAAGTACCTAGTTGTTGTATGTGATGCTGGGCAAGACAGTTAGGAAAATTAGATGAATAAGATTTGTTCCCAAATTCCAGTAACCTACCACTCACAAAACACTTCTTTCATGCACAGAAATTTGCAGAAAGCACTTCAAACACAGGGAGAAAAGATCTTTTAAACATTTTGGAGGTCATGGACCATATCCCTTCAGAAATACATATACAAAAAATATTTCCTGGGCCTTTACAGATACATTGACATCCATCAGTAAACCCCTAGGGAAACCATCTCAATAAACAAGTTAAAACCATCAACAGAAAGGTTATTAGGGAACAGGACAGTCAGAGGGTCTCAAAGCCATGACCCTACAGACTATTTATACATTAAAAAAAGGACAAGGGCTTTCCAGTGGAGTGGTTTGATCACACAGGTAACCTACATCGTGACCAAACTCTGCACCTTCTTTATTAACACAAGCTGGCATCACTGTGCCTCCTGCTGTGATGTAACAGGAAGTAAACAAGTAGTATTTCTACCAAAAATGTTTAACCTGAAACTAAGCAAGAAGAAAAGACAAAATTAGGGTGTGGAACATTCTACAAGACAACTGGCTTAGACTCTTCAAAATGTTAATGTTATAAAAGAAAGAAAGGTAAAGAAAGGAAAGAAAAGGGGCCTGTTCTGGTTTTAAAAAGACTAAAGAGACACAGCCACCAAATGCAATGTGTGATCCGTGGCTGGATACCAGATTAGGAGGAACAAAAATTTACAGAAGCAAATTTTGAGGAGAATTAGGAAAATTTGGAAAAACAGACTATATATTACCTTATTATTACTGTATAATGTTAGCTTTCCAGAGTGTGATATAGCATTGTGGTTCTGTACAGACTAATCTCCTCATTCTTAGGGGAGACATGCTAAAGCATTTAGGGATGAGGTGCCATATGGGTGCCTCTTACTTTCAAATGATTTGACAGCGTGTGTGAGCACAAATATCACAAACAGCTAAAAACAAAGCATTCAGAAAGCATGAATACAACACATCCAAAGGCAAGGCCTTTCTTTTGAACGTTCGTCATTTGGTGATCAGCTAAACTTTCAGATGAAAACTGTGATTAAAAAAACATTTTCTTTTGGTTCTAACCCTCCCCTTTGGAAATAGTGGCTTGCTCAAATTCAAATAAAGAGGGAAGTTGTATACATTGATTTGCAAGGTTTACAAATCACATTTGATAAAGGAATTTGCTCTTCAGTTTTGGTTCTAACACTTGAAGGGATACAAATAACCTTTGTGATCTCAAAATGATTTTGACCAGTATGGAGTCCAAATGAAAAGAAGTAGCACAAATAATTAAAACACAAAGATCAAAACCAAACTAAAGCTATGTTGAACTTTCAAAGGCAGATGAATCTGGAAGAATAAATAAATAAACTGAACTTTCCAAGTACTTACCCTTAATTCCAGTTATGCCATCTGATACAGATTTTTGTATCAGACAAAACAAATAAATTAAAGAAAAACTTCTTTGATCCAGTGTTACATGACAAAAAGGCTGTAAGAACAGATAATTCCTAAAAAGCAACTGGACATGTTGAGGAAGTTTCACTTTTTGTCGTGAGAGAGCTGTGTCTCTTCCCTACCCTACATTTATTCTGGGTTTAAATCACCCTGTAGCTGTGGACGTTAACCTATGACGAAGCTCACTGCTCAGAACTGTCCAGGGGGAAACTGCTGCCCAGTGCCTCAGAGAGAGAGCACGCAGTCCATCCTGTTCTGGATAAGCAAGCACTCTCCAAAGTGCTGGTCCGCAAACACCTGAGACAGCGCAGAAAAAGGAGATCACGCTGAGCATTTCATCAACAGTGTACTGAAAACTTCAATTTACCTAACTACACTGTCATACTCCCCCAAGTGAGAAATCACTCTAAAGGTTTATCCACTAATTAACCTGGCATATTACGTACTCTACTCATTGCTCTCTTTGTTAAAACATAGGTATCTTGTATCAAAGATTATCCTACTGTCTAGCAAGAGTTTTCAGAAAGAAGGCAGAAAAGACTAGAGAAACTGGCTACTTTGGTAGGAGCACAGAAAATTACATTTTTAAGTACCACATATATCTGGGGCTTCCCTGGTGGCTCAGACGGTAAAGCGTTTGCCTACAATGTGGGAGACCCGGGTTCGATCCCTGGGTTGGCAAGATCCTCTGGAGAAGGAAATGGCAACCCACTCCAGTATTCTTGCCTGGAAAATCCCATGGATGGAAGGAGGAGCATGGTAGGCTACAGTCCATGGGGTCACAAAGAGTCAGACACGACTGAGCGTTTTACATCTACATCTACATGTCTGGGCCATAAAGGTTCTCAGTCTCCTAAAACTAAAGCACAAAAGAAAGAAAACACAGGAAGGGCTTAAGACTGAATGCAGTATAACTGCATCCTAATTTTGAGAATATTCATGTGAGGATGAACTGGTAAGCCTGCATTTACTTTCAATTCCAGGCCAGTAACATTCAGGTCCAGTCACAGAGGAGTGTCGGGAGGAGTTATCTCTCTATAGACAATGAAAATGAAAGTGAAGTCACTCAATTGTGTCCAATTCTTGGCGACCCCATGGATGGTAGCCTACCAGCCTCCGCGGTCCATGGGATTTTCCAGGCAAGAATGCTGGAGTGGGCTGCCATTTCCTTCTCCAGGGATCTTCCCAACCCAGGGATCGAACCCGGTCTCCTGCATTGCAGACAGACGCTTTACCCTATGAGCCACTAGGGAAGCCCTTCTATAGATAATACATACATACAAAAGAGAGGATATACATGCACGCACAGGAAACAAGACCAAATATATAGACTATACGTCTATATGAGATCGCACACTGTATTTCTTCACCTATGTCCCTCCAGTTATTTGCTTCTTTACACTGGGGTGGGTAATGAAGAGATGACAAAAACACTCTAAGATACACTCATACATTCACCTTTCCTCCTTTATAAAAGACACCTGCTAGAACATATGCAAACAACCAATAAGTACATGAAAAGATGTTCAACATCATTATTCATAAAGGAAATGCAAATCAAAATCACAATCACAAAATCACTTCACACCCATTAGGATGGTTATTATCAAAAAAGGGAAAGTGTTGGTGAAGATGTAGAGAAATCAGAACCCTCTTGCACTGCTGGTAGTAATGTAAAATGGTGCAGTTTCTGTGGAAAGGTTTGGTGGTTCCTCAAAATATTAAACATAGAATTACCATAGAATTCAGCCATTCCACTCCTAGGTATGTACCCAAAAGAAGTAAAACCAGAGACTCAAACAGGCATAGCAGTATTATGCACAAAAGCCAAAAGCTTAGAAAAAAATCCAAGTGTCCATAAACAAAATATGGTTATGTGTGCAGTATGAATTATATATTGTTAAAATGAATATTATTTGGCCATAAAAAGGAATGAAATCCTGATACATACTGCAACATGGAGGAACTTGAAAATGTTATGCTAAGTAAAAATAAGACACAAAAGGACAAATATTGTATAATTTTACATATATGAAGTACATAGAACAGGCAAGTTTACAGAGACAGAAAATAAAACAGAGATTACCAAGGGCAGGGGGAGCAGAGACTAGAGAGTGGCGATTTAATGGATACAGAGTGTCTTTTGGGGGAGATATAAAGGTTCTGGAAAAGAGTGGTGATAACTGCTCAGCAACATGAAGTGCATAACGCCACAGCCCTGTACATTTAAACACAGCTCTCTCCTTAGTCCTCTGGCCTTCCCCTTAATTGAGGATGCCTTCTGCATTTCCAGTGCAATCCCAAAGTTCTGAGTCGAGCCTCCAGAAGTGTTGTGCATCAGTTCTGGAGGGAGAGACCAAAGACTCTGGGATGCCCAATCATAAAGACAGGAGAGGAACGAGAATCCTAAATTGAACTACCGCTTGATAGCTACAAATTGCTTCCTCCTTTATTGTCTCTCTCAGATACAAACAATGCTTTGGTAAATTCACTTTTCCCAGTAATTACTGAAGAAAGCAAAGTTAATAGACCAAATTTATAATTACTCTTGTCACTAACCATTTACTTGGATAAATTACTGTTCTTAAATAAGTAGAAGGCAAAGAGTTAAATTAGTATTAAAACAAAACAAAAATCTAGAAAACACGAGAACATCCAAATGCCAAATGTTGAAAGACAGGACCAAGGTCAACTTTCTCCCTGAGATGGCACTGGAGAGACAGAAAACTTATAAAACTCTGAGCTTGAAAACAAGAAAAAGTATATCACTGAACTAGAATGCAGAAGAGATCGGTCCCAAGGAGAGAACAAAGAGCAAACTGCCTTCTAAACACTAACTATAACAGCTCTTCCCAAGGGAACCTGGACAATCTCCCAAAGAGCAGAGAAATTAAGCAGAGCCCCACCTGGGGGACAGCAGATACGGTGTTCCATCAATCAGACAAGGCAGGTTTCCCTCCCTCCCAAATACACAAGGTGGCTTCCATTTTCTTCTATAAAGAGGTAAAAAAAATTTTTATTCCAGGGGTTCAGCTGTACCATTAGGATATATATGGTATTTGTCTTCTTTCCTTCATCCGTGCAAGGGCCTTAACATCCTGGTCCTTCAACACTGAAAGCAAGTCTCTGGGGATCTCAGGGAAGTACCTGCTATTTCTTTTCCTTCAATGTCTGTCCTCTGCTTCCAGAAGTATTATTAGACAGACTTGGGCATATCCTATGTTATATGCTTCAGGTCTCCTAAACATGTTTCTGGGATAAATATCAGAAGTACCAAAGAAGCTTTAAAAAGTCACTGTTGCCAGTGGACCCACTTTCAGAGAGTCTGGATGTAACTGGTCTGTGGTCAGGATACCCATGTTTTTAGAAAGCATCTCAGATGATTCTAGTGTGCACAGAGGGTTGAGAAACATTGGTCTTTCCTCTCAGATTCCATCTTTGTCCTGTTGCTCTATCTTAAAAGATATCTTTTGACGAAATTTCTAGATCACCTTTTGTTTGTCAGCCATGTCCACTGTGTCACTTAATTTGTTCAAAGGATTTTTTAAAATAATGTTTATTTCTATATACTCTTATTATCTGATTGCTCATTTTTTCTTAGCATGTCCTTACTTTATGGATGCAATTACCTCCCAACTGTTTCTGAAGATTCTTAGAATAAAATGGGACACCTCCCATGAATATATATGTGGCTAAAAAGTTTTTAAGGAAAACAAATGCGGATTTTATGTATCCCCTAGTAACTCCCAAAGGCACTAGGCAGCAGTGAAGACTGAGAAGTTAAACGGAAAGGAGAGAAAGGCAGCATACGTGAAGGTAAAGTAGAAGGGTATGCATAAGATGCAAAAGGGACAGGTGAGAATTCTGATACTCGTATTATGCTTACAAAGGGAAACAGTAAAACGCTTTGGTTAAAAGGGGACTAAAGAGTGAGGGCTTAAGAATAAGAAAGAACTAGACAAGCTTAAATACACAGGGGTAAAAGTCACAGGGAAACGAAAAAGTAATGATTTGAGAGTAAAAACACAAGCATAGATTTGTTCATCAATTAAACATTTATAGATTGCTTAACTTACAGCAAGAGTGAACGCTGACATTCTAGGAATCAGCAAACTAAAATGGACTGGAATGGGTGAATTTAACTTATGACCATTATATCTACTACTGTGGGCAGGAATCCCTTAGAAGAAATGGAGTAGGCATCATAGTCAACAAAAGAGTCCGAAATGCAGTACTTGGATGCAATCTCAAAAACGACAGAATGATCTCTGTTCGTTTCCAAGGCAAACCATTTAATATCACGGTAATCCAAGCCTATGCCCCAACCAGTAATGCTGAAGAAGTCGAAGTTGAACAGTTCTATGAAGACCTACAAGACCTTTTACAACTAACACCCAAAAAAGATGTCCTTTTCATTATAGGGGACTGGAATGCAAAAGTAGGAACTCAAGAAACACCTGGAGTAACAAGCAAATTTGACCTGGGAGTACGGAATGAGGCAGGGCAAAGGCTAATAGAGTTTTGCCAAGAGAACGCACTGGTCATAGCAAACACCCTCTTCCAACAACACAAGAGAAGACTCTACACATGGACATCACCAGATGGTCAACACCGAAATCAGATTGATTATGGTCTTTGCAGCCAAAGATGGAGAAGCTCTATACAGTGAGCAAAAACAAGACCGGGAGCTGACTGTGGCTCAGATCATGAACTCCTTATTGCCAAATTCAGACTTAAACTGAAGAAAGTAGGGATAACCACTAGACTATTCGGGTATGACCTAAATCAAATCCCTTATGACTATACAGTGAAAGTGAGAAATAGATTTAAGGGACTAGATCTGATAGAGAGCCTGATGAACTATGGACGGAGGTTCGTGACATTGTACAGGAGACAGGGATCAAGACCATTCCCACGGAAAAGAAATGCAAAAAGGCAAAATGGTTGTCTGAGGAGGCCTTACAAACAGCTGTGAAACGAAGAGAAGCTAAAAGCAAAGGAGAAAAGGAAAGATATTCCCATTTGAATGCAGAGTTCCAAAGAATACCCACGAAAGATAAGAAAACCTTCCTCAGTGGTCAATGCAAAGAAATAGAGGAAAACAACAGAACGGGAAAGACTAGAGATCTCTTCAAGAAAATTAGAGATACCAAGGGAACATTTCATGCAAAAATGGGCTCAATAAAGGACAGAAATGGTATGGACCTAACAGAAGCAGAAGATATTAAGAAGAGGTGGCAAGAATACACAGAAGAACTGTACAAAAAAGATCTTCACGACCCAGATAATCACAATGGTATGATCACTCACTTAGAGCCAGACATCCTGGAAAGTGAAGTCAAGTGGGCCTTAGAAAGCATCACTACGAACCAAGCTAGTGGAGGTGATGGAATTCCAGTTGAACTATTTCAAATCCTGAAAGATGCTGCTGTGAAAGTGCTGCACTCAATAGCCAGTAAATTTGGAAAACTCAGCAGTGGCCCCAGGACTGGAAAAGGTCAGCTTTCATTCCAATCCCAAAGAAAGGCAATGCCAAAGATTGCTCAAACTACCCCACAATTGCACTCATCTCACACGCTAGTAAAGTAATGCTCAAAATTCTCCAAGCCAGGCTTCAGCAATACGTGAACCGTGAACTTCCAGATGTTCAAGCTGGATTTAGAAAAGGCAGAGGAACCAGAGATCAAATTGCCAAGATCCGCTGTATCATCAAAAAAGCAAGAGAGTTCCAGAAAAACATCTGCTTCTGCTTCATTGACTATGCCAAAGCCTTTGACTGTGTGGATCACAATAAACTGTGGAAAATTCTGAAGGAGATGGGAATACCAGACTACCTGACCTGCCTCCTGAGCAACCTATATGCAGATCAGGAAGCAACAGTTAGAACTGGACATGGAACAACAGACTGGTTCCAAATAGGAAAAGGAGTACATCAAGGCTGTATATTGTCACCCTGCTTATTTAACTTATATGCAGAGTACATCATGAGAAACACTGGGCTGGAAGAAGCACAAGCTGGAATCAAGATTGCCGGGAGAAATATCAATAACCTCAAACATGCAGATGACACCACCTTTATGGCAGAAAGTGAAGAGGAACCAAAAAGCCTCTTGATGAAAGTGAAAGAGGAGAGTGAAAAAGTTGGCTTAAAGCTCAACATTCAGAAAACTAAGATCAGGGCATCTGGTCCCATCACCTCATGGGAAATAGAAGGGAAGACAGCGGAAACAGCGTCAGACTTCATTTTTGGGGCTCCAAAATCACTGCAGATGGTGACTGCAGCCATGAAAATAAAAGACGCTTACTCCTTTGAAGGAAAGTTATGACTAACCTAGATAGCATATTAAAAAGCAGAGACATTACTTTGCCAACAAAGTCCATCTGGTCAAGGCTATGGTTTTTCCAGTGGTCATGTATGGATGTGAGAGTTGAACTATTAAAGAGAGCTGAGCACTGAAAAATTGATGCTTTTGAACTGTGGTGTTGGAGAAGACTCTTGAGAGTCCCTTGGACTGCAAGGAGATCCAACTAGTCCATCCTAAAGGAGGTCAGTCCTGGGTGTTCATTGGAAGGACTGATGCTGAAGCTGAAACTCCAATACTTTGGCCACCTCATGCAAAGAGCTGACTCATTGGAAAAGACCCTGATGCTGAGAGGGATTGAGGGCAGGAGGAGAAGGAGACAACAGAGGATGAGATGGCTGGATGGCATCATCGACTCGATGGGCATGAGTTTGAGTAAACTCCGGGAGTTTGTGATGGACAGGGAGGCCTGGCGTGCTGCGATTCATGGAGTTGCAAAGAGTTGGACATGACTGAGCGACTGAACTGAACTGAACTAACTTACAGTTAAATTAATATGGCTAAATAAAAGTAAGGTTTTCCTCAAGACGAATGTTTAAATGAAAATTGACAAATTCACACCAATAGAATATTATGTAGTCTTTGAAAAGGATGAGATAAATCTAAAGAGGATATTGAGCTAAGAGTCTAAACATCAAAAATATCAAAACAAATGAATTGAGAAAGGATTCTGTAGATGTCCATCCATTAAAAAAGAATACCACTGTAATAAATGAAATGTTATAATGCATAGTGCCCAATGATTTGGTTCTCTGGGCTGTAAACAAAACCAAAGTCACTTGATGATGTCACAAAGGAACAATATATGTGGTACAGACAATGTGGTATATATCACAATTACTTGCAGTAACCAACTATGGTTCCCAGTATAGATTTGGTGTGTATAACCATTTTGGAGTACTGGATTACAATTATGCAAATATTACATATTACATGCCAAAATGTCTCTTTCATCATTGTTCTTTCCTAGAGTTAAGACAACTAAATTCTAAAAATATTCATAGGAAACAGGTGAGGTCTTAGCTATTCTAGATAAAGTGAAAGTCACTCAGTCATGTCCGACTCTTTGCAACCACATGGATGATATAGTCCATGGAATTCCTCAGCCCAGAATACTGGAGTGGGTAGCCTTTCCCTTTTCCAGGGATCTTCCCAACCCAGGGACTGAACCCAGGTCTCCTGCACTGCATGAGGATTCTTTAACAGCTGAGCCACAAGGGAAGTCCTTATTCTAGATAAGCAATCTTCTAATAATGACATGAAAGTTGGAACCATGTCCAACATGTACTATGAAGTGAATGGGAAGCTGCAGAACAATTAGTATGCTCCTATTTTTTTTTTTTATCCTATTTTTAGGAAGAAAATGGTACACATTTACCAATATATACAAGAAATGTATATTTAACCACTGTTAAGACAGTGTTACCTCTGGAAAATGAAATTTAGGAGGGTAAAAACGAATTTTCACTTGTAAAATTTTTTTATCATTTAAGTATTAACACTAAGTATATATTTCTTTCATAAGTTTTTTTAGACTTAAGACAAGTTTTTTTTAAAAAAAGATGAAATGATGACAATACTTCATTGCACTCATCAGGATTTTTTATTCTTTCTGTTCAATTTAATTCAAACATGGTGGAGTGCCTCCTATGTAGAGGAAGCAAACTCTGGTTGAGTGAGAGGTGCTTGTAAGAGATCCAGAAGGCAGTCGGGAGATGAAGCCTGCACTCAGGAGAGCTCTGGGTGACAGTATACATTTGGGAGTTAGCAGATTCTACAAGGTAATTAAGATAAAAGTATAGGGATGCCCCTAGTTGATAGTCCAGTGGCTAAGACTCAGTGCTCCCAAGGCGGGGGGGGGGGCTTGGTTTGATCTCGTCAGGGAACTAGATCCTGCAAGTCGCAGCTAAAGATCTTGCGTGCCTCAGTAAAGATCAGAGCTGCAACTAAGACCCTGGTCACAGCCAAATAAATAAAAACAAATATTGTTAAAAAAAAAAAAAAAAAAAAGATAAAAGTACAGTTGCAATTGCTTCCAGAAAAGTGAAACTGTCTTTCAAACTTTTAATGTCCCAACCTCACTTCTGATTACTATGTCCTGTGGCAGTACAGATGAAATAATTTCCATGGAACTTACATGCTGCTAAGGATAAATACAGGAGTGAGACTTTCTTCATGTTTTGATAGAAAAATTAAATTTCTACCTGTGCCACAGTAATATATTATTGAGTTGACTCATTAGGATCAAACAGTCGGATTCCAAGTCTGCTGATGATTTCTAAAACAGGACAACAAGGTAACGTATGGCAAAAGGTCTGTACCATCATATAGGCAGAGTGTGTCCTATTCATTTTTCAACCCCCACCAACTAGTGTAAATGGACATACAAGAGGCACTAGATAAACTCAAATGAATTGTGATATTCAAAAGCAATCAACGTAAACATAAAATAGTAGACAGTATAAGGCATCAGCAGTGAAATTTAATTATCAGTGGACTATATTCCTTCTCTAGGTCTACTCTGAAAAATCTAACCTGGGGAATGACACCATACCTAAGACAGGACCTTCCAAACTGACAAGTAAACCTAAGTGAATCCTGTCAGCTAGATAAAGATTTGTCTATCTTTCTAAGTAAACACCCTCTTTGGAATGACTCACATATTCCATGTTTCCAGAACAAGTTTCTAATTAGAGGGCATGTATACAGTAGAGTACTGCCCTGTGCCTAAATTTAACCTCAAACCTGTTGTAACTAAGCTACGGGATCTTTGGTTCTTGCTCAGTTTTCCATTTCTCTATCTGTAAATTGGGGGTGGGGGGGTGGGGGTTAAGACTAGAATGATAAATTTAAGGTTTATTCCAACTGTTAATTTTTTACAAAAATTTATTTATTTTTGGTTGCGCTGAGCATTCAGTCCTGCACACAGGCTTTCTCTAGTTGGAGCAAGGGGGGCTACTCCTCGCTGTGGTGACTTCTCTGGTTGCAGAGCACCTGGGCTCAGTAGTTGCAGCACACGGGCTGAGCTGCTCCAGAGTGTGTGTGATCATCCTGGACCAGGGATCGAATCCATGTCCGCTGCCTTGGCAGGCGGATTCCTATCCAATGCGCCACCAAGGAAGTTCCCCAACTGTAATGTTTTATATCTAGGATTAATTTTTAGTGAGTAAGTGCATGTTTTACCTTATAGGAAAATGAGGTTTGATATGTGGAATGGAAAACAGTTCCCAAGGAATGGAAAGTTATTCTGTTATCACAGAGTTCACTTTCTACTGCAACCTTCTGGTAAAACTTTATTAATTCTGAGGGTTATCCTCTTAGATATTTTCTACAGCTGCCACAACAGTCACCAATGTAATGGCTTAAACAATATGCACTTATTATCTTACAGTTATGGAGCACAGAAGATAAAAATGGGTCTCACTGGGCTAAAATCAAGGTGCTAGCATGGCTGCATTCCTCCTGGATGCTCTAGGAAAGAGTCTCCTGCTTTTTCCAGACTCTAGAGGCTGCCCATCAGCTCAGTTCAGTTGCTCAGTCGTGTCCAACTCTTTGCAACCCCCATGCACTGCAGCACGTCAGGCTTCCCTGTCCATCATCAATTCTCAGAGCTTGCTCAATCTCATGTCCATCGAGTCAGTGATGCCGTCCAACCATCTCATCCTCTGTCATCCCCTTCTCCTCCCTCCTTCAATCTTTCCCAGCAGCAGGGTCTTTTCCAATGAGTCAGTTCTTCACATCAGGTGGCCAAAGAATTGGAGCTTCAGCTTCAGCATCAGTCCTTCCAATCAATATTCAGGACTGATTTCCTTTAGGAGTGACTGGTTTGATCTCCCTGCAGTCCAAGGGACACTCAAGAGTCTTCTCCAACACCACAGTTCAAAAGCATCAAATCTTTGGCACTCAGTTTTCTTAACAGTCCAACTCTCACATCCATACATGACTACTGGCAAAACCATAGCTTTGACTGGACGGACCTTTGTCAGCAAAGTAATGTCTCTGCTTTTCAATATGCTGTCTAGTTTGGTTACAGCTTTTCTTCCAAGCAGCAAGCGTCTTTCAATTTAATGGCTGCAGCCACCATCTGCAGTGATTCTGGAGCCCAAGAAAATAAAGTCTGTCACTGTTTCCACTATCTCTCCATCTATCTGACATGGAGTGATGGGGACATATGCCATGATCTTAGTTTTTTGAATGTTGAGTTTGAAGCCAGCTTTTTCACTCTCCTCTTTCACTTTCATCAAGAGTCTCTTTAGTTCTTCTTCACTTTCTGCCATAAGGGCAGTGTCATCTGCATATCTGAGGTTATTGATATTTTTCCTGGCAATCTTGATTCCAGCTGTGCTTCATTCAGCCTGGCATTTCTTATGATGTACTCTGCACATAAGTTATATCAGCAGGCTTATGGCCCACTTCCTCCATTTCCAAAGTCAGCAACATCATTTTCTCTCTGATCATCCTGCTACAGTCACCATCTTCCTCTGGCCACAGATGGGGAAGTTTCTCTGCTTTCTTAAGAATCATTATGCTTAACAATGATTATGCTGGGCTCACCTGGATAATCCAGGAAAATTTCCCCACCTCAAACTTTTAACCTTGATCATATCTTCGAAGTCCTTTCTACTCTGTAAGGTAATATATTAATAAATTTCAGGAGTTAGGATGTGGGCATCTTTGGAGGGGTCTTTACTCTTCTATCTACCTTAGATGCCTAGCCATCCAAACAAGATCGTAAGAATGTCTCCCAAGCCTAGAATTCTGTTGACTTCCATCATCTTCCACTCAGCATTCTTTCAACATTCCTTCCTCTCTCTCATTTATCATCCAGCTGGATTACAGTGTTCTAATCTGATAACACAATTAAATCTAACATTTGATACATCATTATTATAAAAAATTCTTCAGAATTTCAGAAAGCCCAAATTGGAACATTTATTCAGTTTCTTGATTTTGTAATAAGTTAAAAATTATAAACAAACTTGATAAATACAGTGCATGTTTTCTCACCTCAAACTTAATCACTGAAAAATTAGTTTAAAAACTGAGTCCCTTATCTGATTCTGAAATTCAAGCAGCTTACTATCCCCAAATGTTGAACACACAAAATTTTTTTAGCAGAGTTGACAATAAACTGCATATATTTAAAGAATATACAGTTTTTAAGTTTTGACATACATATATGTATTCATAAAGCCATCACTGCAATCAACATAATGGATACATTTGTCAGCCACAAATTTTCTTTCTATCTCTTTATGATTCACGTCTCTTTCGCTCACATCAGAGCAATCTCTGATTTGCTTTCTGAATAGTTTCTATTTTATAGAATTTCACATAAACAGAATGTCTTTTTCCCCCCTGAATTCTTTCTCTTACTTTAATAGAGAATAAAATACATTGTTGCAGTATCAGTAGTTCATTCCTTTTACTGCTGTGCAGTATTCCATTTTATGAGACAGGGCACAATGTCTGCTGTTGACGCACACTTGGACAGTTTTCAAGTTTTGCCTGTTACAAATAAAGCTGCTATGAATATTTGGGTAGGAATCTTTATGTGGTCATATGCATTCATTTCTCTTAAATAAATGCCTAGGTGTGGAAAGGCTAAATCACAGAGCAGGTGTACATTTTAGGTCTTTAAGAAAGTGGCAAACTGCTTTCCAAAGTAGATGTACCATTTTGTACAGAAGTGTGTAAAAGTTTCAGCTGCTCCACATCCTCACTAACACTTAGTACTGTAGGCCTTTTTAACTGAAGACATTCTAACATGTACATAGTGGTATCTTATTGTGATTTTAATCTGCATTTTCCTAATGAGTAACGGTGTTGATCATCTTTTCATGGGCTGACTTGCCATCTGTGTATCTTCTTTGGTGAACTGTCCAAATCTTTTGCCTATTTTTGACTTAATTTTCTTAAGTTCTGAGAGTTCCTTATATAATCTGAATATAAATCTTTAATCAGATGTGATCTGTGAATATTTTCTCCCAGTCTGTGACCTGTCCTTTTATTCCCTTGAAGGTGGCTTTCAAAGAGATGTTCTTAATTGATACAGTCCAATTTATATTTTTCTTCTTTTATAAATCATGCTTTTGGTGTTGTACCTTAAAAATCTTTACCAAACCCAAAATATTTTCTTCTAAAAATTTTATTGATTTGGACCTTACATTTAGGTCTATGATCAATTTTGAATTAACTTTTATACATAAGGTATGGAATAAGGTGTGGATTTAGTTTTTTGTATATGAATATCAAGTTATTCCCCTACCATTTGTTGAAAAGACTAACCATTTTTCTATTTAATTGACTTGGCACAAACACAAAAACTGACCATATTTTCTGTTCCATGGGTCTACGTATCTTTACATCAATATCACAATATTATTGTAGCTATAGTAAGTTTTAGAAATCAGATGGTTTTAAGTCCTCTCTATTCTTCTATTCTAAGTGAAGTGAAAGTCACTCAGTCGTGTCCGACTCTTTGCAACCCCATGGACTGTACAGTCCATGGAATTCTCCAGGCCAGAATACTGGAGTGGGTAGCCTTTCCCTATTCCAGGGAAACTTCCCAACCCAGGAACTGAACCAGGGTCTCCTGCATTGCAGGCAGATTCTTTACCAGCTAAGCCACAAGGGAAGCCCTCTTCTATCCTAGGACATTTGCATTACCATATAAACTTAAAAACCAACTTGACACTCTCTACACATTGCCAGCTGAATTTGATTGAGGTTGCACTGAATCTATACCTTTAGAGAAAACTGACAATATTGAGTCTTCCAATCCTTGAATATAGTATATCTTCACTTATCTGAGTTTTCCTTAATTCCTCTCAGTAATATTTAATAGATTCCAGTGGAGAGATCTTACATATCTTTTAGGAAATTTATCCTTAGGTACTTAGTATTTCAAATTTTACTACAAATGGTATTCTTTTAAAATTTCAACTTCTGGCTGTTTGTTTCCTAGTATATAGAAATATAGTGGACTTTTCTGTATTGATCTTGTATCCTGCAATTTTGCTTCTTGGTGTTCAGTTGCTAAGTCATGTCCAACTCTGTGACCCCAAGGACTGTGGCACACCAGGCTCCTCTGCCCTCTACTATCTCTGGGAATTTGCTCAAATCCATATCCATTGAATTGGTGATGCTATCAATCCATCTTATCCTCTGGGGCCCCCTCTTCTCATCCTGCCTTCAATCTTTCCCAGCATCAGGGTCTTTTCCAACGAGTCAGCTCTTCGCATCAGGTGGCCAAAGTACTGGAGCTTCAGCAAGTCCTTCCAAAGAATGTTTGGAGTAGATTCAGAACTCTTCGCTATTACTCATCTGTCTTGGATGCCCCTGTAAAAGCATGGCTCAGAACTTCACTGAAATATGCGAGTCTCTTTGCCACAGGGTGTGATCCATCAAGGGGGCCACTTTGCTGAGTGCACTTACTTCTAGTAGCTTTTTTTCTTTTTAAAGAAATCATAGGCAATCATGTCATCTGTGATAAAAAGTTGTTTTACTTCTTCTATTCCAATCTGAATGCCTTTTATTTCTTGTTCTTATTTGACTGCGCTGGCTGTAAGTTCAAGTACAATCCTGAATAGAAGTTGTGACTCACGGTGGACATCATGCCTTGTTCCTGACATTGGAAGGGAAGGATTCAGCCTTTCAGTGGTATGATTTCAGATACTAGTTTTTCATGGATGTCCTTTATCAGACTGAGAAAGTTTCCTCCTTTCTCTAATTTGTTGAGTTTTTAATGATGGATTTTGTTAAATGCTTTTTTTGCATCTACTGAATTGATCATATGGTGTTTTTACTTTACTGACATGGTATATGATAATTGATTTTGAAATGTCAAACCAACCTTGAATTCCTGTGACAAATCTCACTTGGTCACTGTATTCTTTTATCTTTTTATATGTAGTTGGAGTGTATTTGCTAAAATTTTGTTAAGAGTTGTGCAACTGTGTTCAGGAAGGATACTGGTCTGTAACTTTTTCTTGTAGTGTATTTGGTTTTAGTATTAGGACAATGCAATTGTTGTAGAATGAGTTAAGAAGGAGTCTCTCCAACTTAATGGAAGAATTTGTGTAAATTTTGTATTATGACCTCCAAAAATATTTGCTAGAATCCATCAGGGAAGTCATCTGGGCCCAGAGTTTTCTTTGGGGGAATTCAATTTCTTTAACAGACGTAAGATTATTCAGGCTATTCATATTTTCCTGAATGAGCACTGGTACTTTGTGTCTTTCAAGAAATTTATCCACTTAAGTGTCTAATGTACTGACATAAAGTAATTCATATCCTTCTTTTACATAGCCTTTTAAAGACTACAATATCTGCAGCTTTGCTGACTCTTTCATTCCTGATACTGGTAACTTGTGTCTTCTCTTTTTCCTGATCCAACAGGATAGAGGTTTATCACTTTTATTGGTCTTCTCAAAGAACCAGCTTTTGATTTCATTAACTTTCTGTTTTTCTATTTCATGGTTCTGGCTTTGATCTTCAGTTCATTTCTTCTGCTAACTATGGGTCTGATTTTCTCTTCTAGTTTCTTAAGGTAGAAGCTGAGGACAATGATTTGCTCAACTTGGCTTTCTCTAATGTAGGTATTTAGTGAATTTTCCCCTGAGCATTACATTAGCTACATCCCACAAATTTTGATATATTGTGTTTTCATTCAGTACAAAATGCTTTCGAAATTCATCTTTTGTTCCTTTGACTCATGAGCTTCTTAAAAATCAGTTAGTTTCTAAATATTTAGAAGTTTTCCAGATATCATTCTATTGTTGACTGTAAATTTAATTCCCTTTCAGTTAGATAACATACCTTTTATGATTTAAGTAATTTTAAATTTATTGATATTATTTTATGGACCAAAATGTGTTGGTAAATGTTCTTTTGTGCAACTGGACAAAATATGTACTCTGCTTGTATTGGCTAGGATGTCATATAAATGTCAGTTTAGTCAGTTGGTTGATAATAGTTTAACTCTTCTAAATCATAACTAATTCTACTTATTCAGTTATATGTGATGATGGCTTTTCACTAAACTTATTGTGGCCATTTTAAGATGTATGTAAGTCAAACCATATGCTATACACCTTCAAATAATACAGAGCTAGAAATTAGTGAACAAAAATAATGTTTTTGTCCACTAGTTCTATCACCTGTGTCATTTCTGGATCTGTTTCTAATTTTTAATTTTTCTCCTCAAGGACTGCTTCCTTCCAAGTCTGATGCTTTTGCTTCTCATTTTGGAGACCAAATGTGAATCCTACCTTGGCACTATCTTTTTTCCCTCTAGTTTTCTGAGATATAATTGACTTCTAGTACTGTGTAAGTTGAAGCTGTACAGCATATGATTTACTTACGTACATTATGAAATAATCACAACAATTTTAGTGAACAGCCATCATCTCATACAGATACAAAATTAAATAGAAATTCCCTTGCAGTGAGAACTCAGTATTTACTCTCTTAACAACTTTCCTATATAACACAGAGCAGTGTTAATTATAAGTATCTCTTTTCATGAAGATGGTGCCAAAGGCGAAGAAGGAAGCCCCTGCCCCTCCTAAAGCTGAAGCCAAAGCAAAGGCTTTGAAGGCCAAGAAAGCAGTGTTGAAAGGTGTCCACAGCCACAAGAAAAAGCAGATCCAGACGTCAGCCACCTTCCAGCGGCCCAAAACACTGCGGCTCAGGAGGCACCCCAAACATCCTCGGAAGAGCGCCCCCAGGAGAGACAAACTTGACCACTCTGCCATCATCAAATTCCCCCTCACTGCCAAGTCAGCCATGAAGCAAATAGAAGACAGCAACACACTGGTATTCACTGTGGATGTCAAGGCCAAGAAGCACCAGATTAAACAGGCTGTGGAGAAGCTCTATGACATTGACGTGGCTAAGGTCAGTAACCAGGCCTGATGGAGAGAAGAAGGCATATGTTCGACTGGCTCCTGACTATGATGCTTTGGATGTTGCCAACAAAATTGGGATCATCTAAACTGAGTCCAGCTGGCTAATTCCAAATATAAAAGTTTTCACTATGTAAAAAAAGAAAAAAAATTATATGTATCATGTTGTGCATTATATCCTAGTACTTATTTACCTTATAATTGGGAGTTTGTATCTTTTGACTGCCTTCACCCAATTTCCCCTTCTCCTGCCCCTGCCTCTGGTAACCACAAATCTGGTCTCCGTTCCTATGAATTTGTTTTCGAATTATAATTGACCTACAACACTATGTTAGTTCCATTAAACAACATAGTGGTTCAGTATTTCTGTATATTTCAAAATGATAATCACAGTAAGTCTAATGATCACCACAGTAAGTCTAGTCAAAACAAGTTACCAAAGACATGCATAGTTACTGACTATATTCCCCACACTACCTTTCAGACCCTTGACTTTTTTTTTTGGCAACAAGAAGTTTGTACTTCTTAATTTCTCTGACCTATTTCTTTCTTTCCCTTATTCCCCTCCCCTCTGGCAATCACCTGTTTGTCCTCTGTTTCTGTTATGTTTGTTCACTGGTTTTGTGTTTTGAATTTCACATGTAAGTGAAATCACACATTATTAATCTTTCTGTCTGACTTAACAACTATATAAAGATATCACATCTGCTATATCCTTTCCTCTGTTGATGGGTAATTAAGTTGCTTTCATATCTTGGCTATTGTAAACAATGCTGCAATGAGCACATATGGTTACATATATCTTTTCTAATCAGTATTTTGTTTTCTTTGGATAAATATCCAGGAGTGGAACTGCTAGATCACACAGTAGTTCTATTTTAATTTTTAGAAGAATCTCCACACCCTGGCTGTACCAGTCTACATTCCCACCAACAGTTGCACAAGGGTTCCCTTTTCTCCATATCCTCACCAACACTTGTTATTTGTTATCTTTTGGATAACAGACTGCTAGTTTTTGTATAACTATACATTTTGAGCTTTGTTCTGGGGTGCAGTTAAACTACTTGTAAATAGTTTGATCTTTTTTTTCAAAATGGTGTCAACAATGACTGATTTTTTTATTGGAAGTAATTGCTTTACAATCTTGTGTTGGTTTCTGAGAACTTTTTGAGTCAGTCCTAATGAGGTGGATGAACCTAGAGCATTTATATAGAGTGAAGCAAGTCAGAAACAGTTTGATCCTTTTGAGGTCTATTTTTAAGCTTTGTTAGAAGGGATGAGGGCAGTCTGTAGTTTAGCACTGCTGCTGGGGCAATACCTTTCTGAGTACACTACCCAATGCCCTGTGACTTAGAAGGTTTATTCCCTTTGGCTGGTGGTAATGCACCCTACTTTAACCTTGAAAAAGAATCAGGGATTACTCCCTCTCCTCTTTTCAGGTGGTTCCTGGCTTTAGGTAGCTTCAATACAACATATGCACTAATTATTACTCATCTGAAACCTTAAGGGGGAACACTCTGCAGACCTTTTAAGTTTTCTTTTTGGGCTCTCTCTTTTCCAGTCTATAGCCTCCCCTACCTCCAGCTTTGTCTCCCCTACTAGAGAGACTGCTGGGCTGAGGCTGGGTTCTCCCTCCTTATGCTGCAGCCTGGAAACTCTCTCCAGGCAGTAAGCTACGATAATTGTAGACTTCATCTGTTTCTGTTTTCTTGGGAATTATTGTCCTTTGCTGCCAGTTTTTCAGTGTTTGAAACTTCATATACTTTTTTCCGGGGGTTTTGTTTGTTAGTTATGTGATTACAGCCGAGAGAGTAAATCCAATTTCTGTTATTCTATGTTGGCCAGAAGCACAAGCCCGCAGGTATATTTTTAAGCAAGATAAAGGGAGACATAGAATTATGAACGGAACTTAAAACAGGGAGAAAGTATTTTATAAAATAAGAATTATTTAGAACTAAATTTTATAGTCTGAAATCTGAAGGATATAGTTTTTCCATAACAATACAAAAGCCAAAACCTATAACTGGCAGTAAGACATCTCTCTCCTAAAATGGCAGGTATTTGATTTTAAAACAGTGTCAAAGCTATGGCTTTGCAAATATTTCTGAAAACCTTCAGAAAACTTCAGTATCTCATTTTTCTTTAACATATGTAAGAAGTTTAAGCCTTACGAGAATAAAAAAGTATGATTTTACATTTCTAAATGCAATTAATAAATATAACACAACTTTAAAAAATCCAGGTTAAAAATCCCCTTATTAATTCAACTAAAAATACAGTGCAAATCATCTTAATATTTCAAAGTCTTAATACTACAAAAATTTGGCCTGTGGTTGACACTGGTATTAATAGTTTTTAGCAGGTCTGTAAAACTTGCTTTTGTTTTGAAACAAACTTCAAATGGACACTTATGATACACAAACCTATCAAGTATTTCAATATACTGAGATTTTAACACTGCTTCAACTGGAAAGAAAGTCCCCAGACTATTTAGAAGACACACACTCTGTAGTGGTACTGACAAACACCACAGGAAAAACAGTCTGTCACTGAGGCAGTCACAGGCTTGCTTCTCTGTGCACCTATTTAAACTTTTAACTAGCCCTAGCACCACCTGCAGATCTCTACCCTCACCATGATTTCCTAAGAAAACAACATACACAGATACAAAGAGTTGAAGGAACAAAAGGGCAGAGAAGTCAGTAAAGAACTCTGCTTGGATGACTTCCCCCTGCCCATTTCTCAAAATCAACTTCCATCAAAGTGACTTATGCAGCTGAGACTGCATTATCTGGCTCCCTGCCCTAATGCTACTCAATCATCATTCATTCCATTTATAGATGGCAATTATACAGACTAGCCAGATTCCAAAAATTTCACCTAAATATTTGGAGGAAAGTCTTAGTTAAGGTGAGAGGGAAGGTTTTTAATGGAGAGTGAGATGGCAAAGAAGGAACTGACGGGAAACTGACTGGAGACAGAAAGGTGCATTCATGGAGCTGAGTGTTAAATCTGAGTCTGGCTCATTCTAACCATAACCTTATGCCCCAGCTCTTCACCTTCATACATTCTTCCTGGAAAGTTAGGTTACTCTGGTTTTTAGCTACAAAGCTAAGAGTTGCCTGTTGAGTTTAAAAAAAAAAGAAGTATTCTATTAGCCAAACCATAAAATAAAAAATTTTAAATTCTAAATATAATATAGTTATACGTTACAGCAAGTTTAGAAAATGAAGGAGGAAAGAAATCACCATAATCCCAACATCATAATTTAGGAGTCCTTTTTTAAAACCAGATTTTTTACAGCAGTTATAGGTTCACAGCAAAACTGAATAAAACAGTTAAAACAACCTTGAAATGAACAAAGTTGGGAGGACTCACACTTCATGGTGCCAAAACTTACTACAATGTGACAGGAATCAATATAGTGTGGTACTAAGATGAGGACAGACACAAAGATCAATAGAACAGAATTGAGAGCTGATAAACAAACTCTTACATTTATGGTCAAATGATATCTGAAAAAAGTGCCAAGACAATTCAGTAGGAGAAATACCAGCCTTTTCAACAAATGGTTCTGGATCTCAATACACAAAACATTATGAAGTTGGACACTCTACTTCACACCGCATACAAAATTAACTCAAAATGGACCAAAGACCTCATCATAAGAGCTAAAACTATCAAACTCTGAAGAAAACACAGGAGTAAATCTTCACTGACCTTGGATTAGGCACTGTTTTTTATGTGAAACTGAAAGCAAAAAAAAAAAGATACATCAGCCTTCATGAAAATTAAAAACTTTGTGCTACAAAGGACACCATCAGGAAAGTGAAAACACAACAGGATAAAAGAAAAATTTTGCAGATCAAATATCTGATAATGAGATTGTATCTAGAATATACTAAGAACTCCTTTAACTCAACAATAGAAAATAACGGGCTTCCCTGGTGGTCCAGTGGTTTAAGAATCCACCTTGCAATGCAGGGTACACAGGTTCAATCCCTGGTTGGGGAATTAGGATCCCACAAGCCATGGAGCGACTGATCCCACACACCACAAGTAGAGAATCCATGTGCCACAATGAAAGATCCTGTGATGCATCCAAATAAATAAATATTAAAAATAATAATAATAATAATAATAATAGAAAATAACTCAGTTAAAAGGGGGCAAAGGATTCAGACATTTCTCCAGACAAGATTTACAAACAGCAAATAAGCACACTAAAAGATGCTCAACATCATTAGGCATCAAGGAAATGCAAATCAAAACCACAATGAGATAGCACTCCATAACCACAAGGATGGCTATTAGCAAAGAGATCGATAACAGCAAGTATCATCAAAGATGTAAAGAAGGTGGAGTACTCATACACTGCTAGAAGAAATGCAAAAGGACGCAGCTGCTTTGGAAAATAGTCTGGGAGTTCCTCTAAAATTTAAGAGAGTTATCATTTGATCAACAATTCCAAGAAAAATGAAAATATGTCCACACGAAAACCTGGACATGAATATTCATAATAGCTAAGGAGTAGAAACACTCCAAATGTCCATTAGCCGGACATGTCCATTAGACATTAGTCAGAAATGTCCGTTAGATAAAAAGTCATATATCCATATGTTAGAATATTATTCAGTGATGAAAAGCAATGCAGTACTATTAACATGCTGCAACATGGATGAACCTTGAAATAGTATGCTAAATGAAGGCCAAGCACAAAATGCCATATTTTATACAATTCCATTTATACGAAATGTCCAGAATAGGTAAATCTATGAGACAGAAAATAGACTGGTGATTTTATTGGGTAATCAGGAAAAGGGGGTGACTGCTAATGGGTATGAGATTTCTTTGGGGGTGATAAAGTGTTCTGAAGTGGGGTAATGGTAACAGTTGTGTAACTGTGAATATACTGGAAACCACCGACTTGTAGACTTTAAAGAGATAAATATGCTAAGTGAATTTTATTTCAGTAAAGCTATTAAAAGATTAATCTATTGAATGGATGAACTATAATTAATGATATACATTGCTTCCAATTTATCTATTCTATGTAACACTGCTGTGAATAGTTTTGTGCCTAGGCTTTTATCACATTATAAAATTAGGGGTATGAATTCTGTTTGTAGGAATTTTGGCTTGACAACATAGCAGCAAGTCAGTTAGCTTCTTTGTGCCTCAATTTCCCCATACATGACATGAGATTACGAGCATCTATACGTCTTTGGATTCTGAGAAATAAAGTAATGCATGTAAAGGGCTTTATATGGTGCCTGTCACACAGTAAACTTTCAACATTAGTGGTAGAGGTAGTTATTGTAATTGTTACTCTAGTTTGCATTATTTTCTGAGGACGATTTACAGAAGGCATATCACCAACTCAAAAAAAACAAGGACATTTATGCCTGAATACATTCTGCCAAACTACACATATCAAAAGGGGCGCACTAATTTTTGGCAGTAGTATCTAACTATATGAGAGAATCAGAGTAACCATGCCATCATCAACATTATGTTATAATAAATTTGTTTTCTTAATAGGCACCTCACTTTAACTGTTCATTCGTGCTGCTTTTGAAACCCAATAGCTTATCAGCTTGAAACCCAACAGTTTTTCTAATTATCATGTAAATCCTACATACCCTGAGCATCCATTTAATGTGAAATCTGTGTAAGACACCATATTGGCGGCTACAACAGAAACTAAAAATGAGTCAAGCCGAGGATTCTGTGTGAGGTAAGGCAGAGAAGCATTTTAATTCAAGATAATTATGATTAAGTGTAACAAAGCTACAAAGTATTTATAAGGGCAGGTTTATAAAGGGGAGAAAAGATGGCAGGGTTTGAGCTGATTCTTGAAGGATGGGCAAAATTTCAACTGGCAAGGGTGTGGCAAGAGCGAAATCAAGGCTGGTAAAAGAACACAGCACATCACAAGACTCGGCAGCAAAGTGGCCAGGGGAGGGGCGGTGAGAGAAAAGGTACAGGGCGCCCTGGGAGCACAAAGAGGGCCCCCTGAAACAGAGCCATGACCACGTGAGCTGAGGGGGAGAGAGTCTCCCAGGACAAGCAGCGTGCAGAAAAACACCAAGACACCAATCACTGTGACCCAGGCAGGGAACTGCACGTAATCCAATTTGGCCAGAGTGGAGGGTACAAGTGGGAATGAGGCAGATGATGTTAAATGGGCAGAGGCCTGACTATGAAGGACCCTGTGTGCCAGAAGAAAGCATTTGAACTTTTATTCCAAAGGAAGTAGAGAGCTGAAGCATTTTTAAGGAAAGAAGTGACAATCAGAATGACTTAAGAAATAAACTCTGGCAATACTCCCACAGCTTCCCATCTCCCACAGAATAAAGCCAAATCCTTCTTATGCTTAAAACTCTACACGGACACTGTCGATGCCATCCATAAAGCAGGTACAGATGAGAACCCGCCGGAGAGCCCAGGGCACTCTCTCAGTGCGCTGTGGGGGCCTGAACGGGGAGATTTGGAAAGGAGGGCGTGTGCACATGCACAGCTGATTAACTCTGCCGGACAGCGGAAACTAACACTGTCAAGCAGCTGAACTCCAGTAAAGGCTTTAAAAAATGATAAGAATAAAGGGGAAAAAACCCACATGCTGGTCGGTGGCTATCTTTCAGAGATAGATTATTTCCTGTTGCCCCTCCTCTCACTCTGCCTTTGTGATTCTGGCCTTCTTGCTGCACCTTCAATACGCCGCCGCTCAGGGTTTCTGCACTTGCTGTCCCCTCCACCTGAAACTCTTGCCCCAGATCAGCTTCCTCACTGGTCTCTGGTTTGCCTCCTCACTTCCAGCAGGGCTCTGTTCAAACACTTTCTTATCAGGCAGACCCTCCCTATTACCCAATATAAAAGAGCAAGAAACAATGACAATCAATCCTACCATTATTTTCCTTCACTTACCACCTGGCACATGTATTTATTTGAAAATTTCCAGTCTCTCATTACTAGAATGTAAGTTCCAGGATGGATCTCTTAATTACCCTGATATAGGAACTATTATTAGCATGTCCAGATGGTGAAATTCAGGGGCGTAACACTGCTCACGTGCGGTGGAGCCAGACAGGATGACTCCCGAGCCTGCATTTGAACCATTTCACCTACTGACTCTGGTGAAGTCACAGGTCCCTGGCTTTGACTCTAGATTATTTCCTGTGACTAGGCTCCATCCTGACAAGCAACAGGACAGTACACTCTAAATTCACACATGTTCTGCTAAAAAAAGATACTCATTCTTATCATTTGTTATTAGCTGAGTTTCCAAAGCCAAGAAACATTTTTTAAATGATCAGTTAAAATGCACAAGGTATCTGGACTGTATCTAGTCAATAATAAGCTGGCTTTTTTTTCCTTGTGTTGGACCCACAGATATTAAAACAAAATGAAAAGGTTTTATGAAACTACACAAAGAAGGAGCATAGCACATGACACCAAAACTACTTTTCCAAGACCTTTTTTCAAGTGTAATAGTCAACTTCAGGAATAAAACTAACTCCAACTTTAAAATACACACAACAAAATTTTCTGAGGTATTACACCAAAGGAAGAACATGGTAGCTACCTGAAAAACATCCAGTAAACACAAAATCACATGTAGAGCAAAAAAATGAAGGTGAGGGACTCCCCAGGTAGCCCAGTGGTAAGACTCTACATTTCCAATGCAGGGGCGGGGGTTTGATCCCTGCTCTGAGACTAAGATCCCACATGGCTTGTAGTGCAGCCAAAAAATTAATCAAATTAAAAAAATAAGGCCGTTAAGAAAAAAAGGTGAGTTCCCAGTAAGATTTCGCCTGATTCTTTTCTTGTTTCTCAGATTACTGACTTCTTTTCTTGATTGCTCTTTTCATCATCCCATCTCCTATTACTGCAAGTTGTTTAGTCACTAAGTCGTGTCCGACTCTTTTGCAACTCCTGGACTGTAGACCAGCAGGCTCCGCTGTCCATGGAATTTCCCAGGCAAGACTACAAAAGTGGGTTGCCATTTCCTTCTCCAGGGGATCTTCCTCATCCAGGGATCGAACCCACATCTCCTGCATTGGCAGGCAGATTCTTCCCCACTGAGCCACCTGGGAAGCCCATCACTGCAAGTACCTCTTTTCAAAATGTAGTTTTCAATCAACAGCTTTTCCCCTGTCAACCACTTCATTCCAGAACTCATCCACTCTTTTTTTTTCCCCAGAACTCATCCACTCTTTTTTTTTTTTTCCTCATCCACTCCTAATTTCAACTTTACCTGCAGATGACTTCCAGATCTAGCTAGTTTCTCCCTCTTCCCTTCTCCAGTTTTTTAATCTCTCCTGAATTGCCTGACTATAGATACTTAAGAACTTTTTTATAGCTTTACTTTTATTTTTTTAAAAAGAAAATCAACTTTTTCAAAATTGGCTCCTTCCCTGTTTACTTCATCATCTGTATTGTCTGGCTATTCTCCTACAACTTCAAAAACTTCATTTTTCTCCGCTTAATCAACAGGACCCACCAACTGTGCATTGTTTCCTACTATCTTAACTTTTCAATGCCACAGCTATCACCACATTCTGGGTTTTCTTCCTTTCCTTCCTGAGTCACCACAGCCCTCCAGCCTATTCACTCCCTTCTATTCATTCAGTACATACCACCAGTAAACCTCTCTCACACAGCACACGCCCCAGTTCAAGGACTTAAAATCGCTCCTAAGAACAATGAAACCAAACTTCTCAAACCAATGCTCAGGGCCTTCCATCCTTTCAGACGGTCACTTGTAAATGTTGAGCTTAAACATCCCAAGGAGACATAACCTTTGAAAATCAACATTTTGATCTTTCACATCTGGATCACTGTAACGTATACTCTAAATTTGTAGAAAGGACAGGCTACCATCTTCCACTTGACTTCAACTACTTATGTCAAGCAATGGGAATATTTGGTTTAATCCTTCTACTGAACCACTCAAATTACCAGAAGGAGGATTCATTTTCAAAAGTTGAACTCTTCTAACCCACAAAATGAAAGCATGTAGTTATCAGAGAATAACACCTCATGTCCTTAATGAATGCAAAGCAGTATACTATCTTTAAGGGGGAATTTTCCAACATCTATAAAAAGTGGTAAGAATACACAGAAGATCTATACAAAAAAGATCTTCATGACCCAGATAGCAACAATGGTGTGATCACTTACCTAGAGCCAGACATCCTGGAACATGAAGTCAAGCAGGCCTTAGGAAGCATTGCTACAAACAAAACTCATGGAGGTAATGGAATTCCAGTTGAGCTATTTCAAATCCTGAAAGATGAGGCTGTGAAAGTGCTGCACTCAATATACCAGAAAATTGGGAAAACTCAGCAGTGGCCACAGGACTGGAAAAGGTCCATTTTCATTCCAATCCCTAAGAAAGGCAATGCCAAAGAATGTTCAAACTACCGCATAATTGCACTCATCTTACATGCTAGCAAAGTAATGCTCAAAATTCTCCAAGCCAGGCTTCAGCAGTATGTGAACTGTGAACTTCCAGATGTTCAAGCTGGATTTAGAAAAGGCAGAGGAACCAGAGATCAAAGTGCCAAGGTTCGTTGGATCATCAAAAAGGCAAGAAAGTTCCAGAAAAAACATCTGCTTCTGCTTTATTGACTACACCAAAGCCTTTGACTGTGTGGATCACAACAAACTGGGGGAAATCCTTAAAGGGGAATACCAGACCAACTGACCTGCCTCCTGAGAAATCTGTATGCAGGTCAAGAAGCAACAGTTAGAACTGGACATGGAACAACAGACTGGTTCAAAATCAGGAAAGGAGTACGTCAAGGCTGTACATTGTCACCCTGCTTATTTAACTTATATGCAGAGTACATCATGCAAAATGCTGGGCTGGATGAAGCACAAACTGGAATCAAGATTGCTGGGAGAAATATCAATAACCTCAGATATGCAGATGACACCACCCTTATGGCAGAAAGTGAAGAACTAAAAAGACTCTTGATGAAAGTGAAAGAGGAGAGTGAAAAAGCTGGCTTAAAACTCAACATTCAGAAAACTAAGATCATGGCATCTGGTCCCATCACTTCATGGCAAATAGATGCAGAAACAATGGAAACAGTGACAGACTTTATTTGTTGGGCTCCAGAATCACTGCAGATGGTGACTGCAGCCATGAAATTAAAAGACACTTGCTCCTTGGAAGAAAAGTTATGACCAACCTAGACAGCATATTAAAAAAAAGCAGAGACATTATTCTGCCAACAAAGGTCCGTCAAGTCAAGGCTATGGTTTTTCCAGTACTCATATATGGATGTGAGAGGTGGACTATAAAGAAACCTGAGCACAGAAAAACTGATGCTTTTGAACTGTGGTGTTGGAGAAGACTCTTGGAGAGTCCCTTGGACTGTAAGGAGATCAAACCAGTCAATCTTAAACGAAATCAGTCCTGAATATTCGTTGGAAGGACTGATGCTGAAGTTGAAACTCCAATACTTTGACCACCCGATGCGAAGAACTGACTCACTGGAAAAGACCTTGACGTTGGGAAAGATTGAAGGCAGAAAGAGAAAGGGACGACTGAGGATAAGATGGTTGGATGGCATCACTGACTCAACGGACATGAGTTTGAGCAAGTTCCGGGAGTTGGTGATGGACAGGGAAGCCTGGCATGCTAGAGTCCATGGGGTCGCAAAGAGTTGGACGTGACTGAGCGACTGAACTGATAAAATGTATTAGTGCAAATATCCTTTAGCCCTCTAATAGCACTTCCAGGAAATATCCTGTAGATAGTCTCACAGAAGAAGGTTATTAAACACAATATTGTTGAAATGGTAAAAAAAAAAAAAAGGGGGGGGGGGTTGGGCACACTCCTGAAACTTCCTTGACTATTATTATACATCTTCACAGTGGAATATTATGCAGCAATTACAAATAAAGAAGCAGTTACAAGGACTTCCCCGGTGGTCCAGTGGCTAGGACTCTGCACTCCCTGTGTAGGGGGCCCAGATCCAACCTCTGGTCAGGGAACTGGATCCCACATGACGCAACTGGGAGCTTGCATGCTGCAACTAAAGACACCAGAACTAACACCCACTGCAGTCAAATAAATAAATAATTTTTAAAAAATCCTTATAAATGGAGCTGTTACATGAGTTGACATGGAAAGACGTTTAAGGAGGGAAAAAGCAAGTTATATAACAATGTAAAGTATTATTTTATTTGTATAAAGAAAATGCACATATATTTGTAAATGCAAAAAATATCTAGGGAAAAAATACCAGTCATTAACAGCAGCAAATTCTGGAGAATGGGATTCAGAGAAAGAAACAAGGGAGTTTTACTTTTTGTATGGTGTGTGTGTGTGTGCGCGCGCACACATACATTATCTTTTTAAAAAAATCATCTTAACTTTCATTTTTAAAATAGGACTGAGCACAGCAAAGACTCCTAATTTTGGATGAATGTAATTGAACTTGATTATCTATAGTGCAGGAAATATGAGCTACTCAAAGTGCTTAACGAGAAACTCATCCATTCATTCAACAATTACCTATGGAACACTAACTACATGTCAGGCATTGTACCTGATGATACTAACATAATGGTGAGCCAGAAGGACCTCCTCCCTGCTCCATTTTTCCTGTTTGCCTTGTAAGAACCACTCTGACTTTCAGGTTTGTGTTCTTGTTGTGCCTACTGTGCTACAGTTTCCCATAAAATAGATACAAATTAATAGAATAATTACATCAAAGAAAAACAAGTGCTTTAAATGTTATTAACTCTTAACTCCTTCATAATTAACTGAAAAAGTTATCAGAGACACACTTTGTGAAAGAACAATTCAACAAGCACCATTTCAAATAAATTTTTAAAAGTAACTTAGATGGTAAATGAAATTTAAGGGAAATTAGCTAAGAAAATTCAAAAGGAAAGAAACATTATAGGAAATTTTTCTTTTCTGTACAGATTTATATATACTCACTAAATTCTTCTACAATAAACATGTACTCTACCATAAGGAGAAAGTAAGAGCTGTTCTTGAAAAGAACCCTTTGTTGCAAAAACAGATCAGCTATTGCCTAAAGTTCACCGCCCTAACTCACTATACCAGGCCCTGTATGGTCTGGCCTGGTCTGGTCGAGGTTGTTTTTGTCAGCCTGGAGCCCATTCCACCCTCTACTGCAAACAGCATTCTGGGACTTTCCACTAGGGAATCACTGCTCCTCACCCTGGGGGTGAGCCCATCCCTAGCCCCACCAGTCAGCTCTTTCTAGCCCCCTGGCCATCCCAATGGTTCAGAGGCAAAAACATGACAGATCCAAATCCAATCAATTCTGAAAAAAGGCTGATTTTAATGAGGCTTTTTTTAATTAAAATGATAATTGCTGACATATAATACAGCTAAATTTCCTAGAAGAACTCTGTAATAAGTAGAATTCTCATTTAATGTGGTCCCTGAATATTTTGAGTGACTGTAACTTCAAATCACAAAACTGGAGTCAAAGAATCATAACCGACCTCTTTTGTTGAAATGGAACAACAACAAAAAAAAACAGTATTAGAAAATTCCCATTTCTAAGAAGCTACTAAAACTTCATGCTGTTTCAAACAATAAGAATGTTGAAACCATATAGATCACATCCTGTTAAAACAGCTAAGTATAGAAACAGTAAGAAAACAGGTTACCCAGCATATACGTTAATCACATGTCCTGTGACAGAAATCTTCTAAATCACTTCAAAAATAAAGACCCCAACATGACGCACCTAAAATGCCATAATACCTAAAACAAACAAACAAAACCCAAACACTTGAAATGTACAATAAACAATTATTTATTTTTTAAATAATTTAAAAAAATTTTTTTAATTTTTTTTACCTGTTAACCATTTTCTTTTCAAAACTAAGAAAATATAGAGTATATTAATAAATTACAAGGGAACAAACTTCAACCCAATATGAGAAAATAAAACTTAACCATTAGAATTTCCAGAGAGTGAAATGGATTATCTTGTAAAACAGGGACCTCTCCTTCCCTGGAACTAAAACCAAAACCAACACTCTGTAAGTCTCTGAAAATAAGACATCCTCGAAGAATTCGACTGCTGTGCCAGCTGTTTCATTTCTTGAGAGTATAGCTGAACACATATAATAATCTGTTGCATTTTTTCTAGCATTGCACAATTTTCCTGGCACACAATGTGCATGCTGTATTTATTATCATGTTTAAGCATCTGACAACATTGTAAGAATCCATAACATTATTCTCTAACTAAATGCACACGTAATTTTTTAGTCTTCAAATGGCCATGGATTTCAGTAAAGTATCCTATACATTCTTTCCACAAAGTTTAAACACATTTCCTGAACTTTCAGCTTTCAGTTTCCTGTTCATCAATGGCTACAATTCTAGAGGCAATATATAAACACACCCTAGCCATGGTATTTCCACTTTTGACAACAGTGGATATAAACTTAGTATGATCAAATATAACCACAGTACATATGAATGATATTTGACAGCTAACACAGCAACAGCAGTAATTAGTTAAGGTGTAAAAATGGAAATATAAATATAATCCTTATTAAGAATTCACATAACAACCTCTTTTTTAACTTAGAACTCAGAAAAGGTTTCTCTCTCATTAAAAACTGGTAAGTTTTCTTTATTAAACAATAACGATGAAACCCATCCTGTTCCCTTTTTTCTCTTGCTTACCAGGAGGCTCAGAGCTAAATTCAATGTTTAAATACAGAAAATATCTTGCCTCAGATTACTGATTTAAAGATTTCTTTCCACTCTCATCCTGCTCATAATTTCTCAAGTATTTTATGCTTGAATTCTGGTTTTTATAGTGCTTGCCTTTTAATTACAAGATATCAAATCTTTTCAATGAATATAGAAGAAACAATTTAAAAGATATACCTTTATATCACTAAATAATCTGTTAATCCAATTTACAAAAAATATAGGTCCTAAAATGTATATTTGCTTTCCCCTTTTAAAGTTGTTTCACACATTTCATGATTCATTTTTTAAAAAGTCATTGGTGAGTTCTCAAAAGACTGATAAAATGACAAAAGGATCAAAGCAAATTACTAAATTAGGGACACTAGATTAAGAGAATTATTAATTTTTAAACGTTTTCAATTTTCTAACAAAATTGGTCTGGCAAAGCTAGATAACTGTCATAAAAAATTAACTCACATAAACTGTACTAAAATTTTATTTACTGTTATCGGCATTTTAGATGCAAAATAGACAACAGGTATAAAAATACTTAGGAATCTTAAAGAAAGAGGAAAACTCAGTCACATTTGTTTAGCAGCTATAGACACACAAACACAAAAATATTCAGCACATGGTAATACCAAATAGTTTATTAAAGGAGATATTAATAAAATGAACAAAAACAATATGAAGATGAACTACAACTCAAACTGACAAATCTAACCAAAAACTAAACAAAAATATACCATGAGTTGAACAGAAAATCTAAACAGTCATATTAAAAATGAAAAAAGAAATACATTCATTTTGTAACAAAGACTACAGTCTATAAGAATGTATAATATTAAAGCTCTCCACTTACAGAAGCCACAAATAAAAAATGGAAAATAATAAATGGAATAAGCAAGACAGCCAAATAATTTATATAAAAGTTACAAAAACCAATTGTTCCTTTCTCTCTGATCATACGAGAATTGGAAGGCTTAGACCCAAAGCTAAATTAACATATACTATATTTATGCTATATATTACATACATAACATAGTATTATACACAGTGCACATATAATTATACACAATATAATTTATATAGTACTACTACTGTATAAATTCAGAAGCAAAGGCTAGAAACCACTCATAAAATATAATTTAACAAATTTCTTTAAAACAGTTTACAATAAAAAAATTTAAAAAGAGAAAACAAACTCCTATAATTTGAAGAAAGAGGTTAAGAGAAACTTACACACATAGCTATCAAAAAAATCTAAAATTTAATTTTGAAGCATTTCTCTTTCCTATTAGCATAAATAGAAGCTATAATTTGCTATAAAAAATAATAATCTAAATACAAAACACAAGTTGCAGATCATAAGAGAAAAAAATCCTTCTCAGAAAAATGAAGAAGACAGGAAAAAGAAACGAAACCACAGACAATACAACTAAGGGATCTGATGCAAAGCACTGAGGACACGGAAAAAACCTTCTTTGTGCACTATACAATTCAGCTTCATGGTGTTCGAAATGATAAAGAAAAGTAAGTATTTCCGTAAAAATGAGTGTGGTTAGAAGCCTTTTTTTTTAAAGGGATGTGGCGGGATGAGCAGAGAGGTCTGGGGCATCTTTACGTAACCCATGACACTTATTCTTTCTTTCATCTTGGGGAAGGATACATAACATGAAAATATTACCCGCTGTGAAATAATTTTATGATAAAACTATGCTTAAAGTGACTAAAAAAGTGTTTTCACATCACACAAGTTTTCAAAACACAAGAAGAGCATCTTGCCAAAGTTAAAATAAGACATTTTAAGAACAGAAAAGTGGTGTGACAGTGATTTGGAGATTAGGAACTGACATTACTGAGAAAAAAAATTATGTGCTCTGTAAAAAGTGAAGGAAGCATTTACTGAGCAACTAGAGTATCCTGACACTATATAAAGATTAGGGCTTTATAAAATACAGTCTGTCAGATTACATCTAGGTAGAAAAACGATCTAGAAGAGTACAGTGCTTAAGTTTCCCACCTTTACGTGTGGCATATGGTAAAATGTAAGAGACTGAAGAAGATGTCAGCTTAGAGATAACCGTCCAAGCAGAGGTACAGGTTTGGGGGCTGTGAGGTCAAAGTACAATAGTTCCCAACGTTTCATGCTAACCTTAGGGTCCCATCCATCACTCTATAAAAGAACCTGTGTTCCACCATGATAGGAACAAAATGTCCACTTCTTTGAGAATGTTATCTATATAACACTATTACATTTATAATTTAAAACTTTAAAAATAAAAGAAACCCTTTTCTTTCTAAAGCAGACTTTGGAGTTTGGTTTTAAACATTAAGAATAGTAATGCTAGTCTAAGAAGTGTAATCATGGACTTCTCATTAAGAATAGAGTGAATTATTATGACATTATTCCTAGTAGTAAAATTATTCTTACCTTGGGTCTGATAGTTTTTAGTAGAAATATTATTAATGATACTACTCTAACGCCCACCCAGATGGTTAAGAATCATACTAGGATGACAGTTAAAAAAAAAAAAAAAAAAAAAAAACAGCCCTTGTTTAGCTCTGAAAGATATAGACTGCTAATTATTAGCTGTGGATCTTTAAGTAACTTCCTCTGAACCTCAATGTGCTCATCTATAAAATAAGACTGCTGGACTAGAGAATATTTTCCCACTTTCCTCACCGTTTTGCCCTATTCCTTTCTACTTTGTGACTTTGGTGATTTAGGATCTCTACTGGGATTTTTGAGGGTAGAGAGGAAAACAGCAGAAACCCACTAAACTTTGAAGAAAAGGAATAAGCATTATGTAAACAAATAGAGTAAGGAGAGAAACAGGGAAATTTAGCCAAAACACATGTTTACAAAAAGAAATGGATAGGTTAAAGAGCCATAATGGTTCAAAGTAGAGGATCATGAACTTCATTGTCAAAATTAGTATGAATAGCAGCTTCAGTTATACTGAAATCAGGAAAGACAGTGAGAAATGCAAGAGACATAAGACTTAGAAACGTTATTGATAGCACATAAGAATGCTTTACAAATAAGCCAAAAAATTTCCCCAAGTTCCCCCAAAATATATGGAGAAGATGTCATACTCCCTGCTTTAATCACTCATAATTCTGCCCCAACACAATCCCCCACTATTTTCCACACATTATACCCTCGAATCCATTTGGCTTCATCATTTCAAACAAATCTACGATATCTCCCCTTCGTTATCATTCAATGTTCTACCTGAAATGCATTCTCCCTTCTCTCAATTTATAACAATAATTGATCATGCTCTAACTACGTGGCTTGTTTCCGGTTTTTTTGGCTTATGCTGGGTCTTCTAACCACATTTGAGGCACTATTCTAAGCACTTGGCATGTATTAACTCATTTAATTCTCTCAACAGTCCTAGGAAGGAGATCAAGTAACTTGCTGAAGATTACACAGAAGCAGAGTCAGGATTCTAACACAGGCAGTCTGGATCCAAGGAGCCTATCTCCTTAACCTGCTGACTAGTCCTACAAAGCTCAGGTGGAGTTCTGTCACCTTCCTGAAATTCTCATCTGCTTAGCAATTACTTCTGCCTCAAGAGTTCTTAAGTACACCACTCATTTGTCACTTACCACAGGATTTGGGTTGTTACTTATCTTTTGTGTACATGTTCTATCTTGTCTAAGAACAGGATCTTGTTTATTCTGTAACAAGACTACTTAGAACCTAACAACTTATTATCCAAACACAAAATTGCTTATTAATGAAAGTATAATTGTATTTAATATTTACTGAAGACATATGCCTGGTTCTGGGCTAAGTACTTTGTATGTATTTGTCTCATGTAAACCTCACAACCCTTAGGTAGGTATTAACACTGCATGCACCTCCCAAAATTACAGATGAGGAAACTGAGGCTCAGAGAGAAGCTATGTATCTTGTCCCATATCACAAAGTGGTGGTGACAGTCTTACCTAAGGGTCCAACCAGACTCTTGATCTCCACCCAACCACAGAACACCCTGAAGACAAAATCAGTCCTAACAACTCAACTCAACTTTCACTTACTCTGCAGCACTATGCTGAACACCAAGCATTCCGAATTAAGGGGCACAGCTGCTCACATTGCACTAGGACCTCAGGGCCAAATTCTGATACCACAGGCAGAGCCGCCATCCCCAAAACTTCAGGAAGATTTTATCTTACATTTTAAACCAAAATAATCCTTGGAAACTCTTCCATCCCATTCCTTCTCCCTTCAGGCTCCCCCACTCCCTATACCTTAGGACTCACCTCTAGTTTCTGTACATAGAGAAGGATCCCACTATCCTAACAACTGTAACTTGCCCAAGATCATGTAGCAATACTCCTCATCCAATGTCTATCCCCAGCATAATAGCCTTCCTATAAATGATGTAATTTTCTCCTCCATTTTCCACTCTTAATAACCATTATTTTCTGCATAAGCATCTCAGAATCCCTGTATTATTCCTACTTCCCACAGAACAAAATAATCAGATATACTGGATTATCTAAAACAGTATCAAATTTTATTCTCTTTTCCCTGACTCAGTAATGTAAAATTGCATCTTGTAAAATTTCCACCAGAAGGAAATTCAAACAATTCCCAGAAGAGCAGAAAGAAGAAAGATCTCCATAAACTGACCAAAGGCAAGCCAAGTTGATAAGCTACAATCCATCCGGAAAGGACTCAGGCCCAAGACCACTGGAGGCTGGCTACTGCTCATGCGAAGTGCAAGAGACATCACTTACTTTCCCACTTCTATTTTATATCCTCTCAACTAACCTCAGGTTCCTATCTTTCTGACAAACCTCAATTGTAGGAGCCTGTAAAGAGAAGGGAAAGTAATGAGATAAGAGTGTCAGGTCACTTTTGGCATAATAGCTTTTTGATGAGAACTATCTTGGACAGGAAATTTGCCACCACAGAAGCACAAGACATCCTGAAAATGTGTTATATACACTCAGTGTCTCTCCCACTTCAGAGCACCTGCAGACACCCTGGGCTAGAAGGAACTCATCTGGGCCATTGCTATGGTCTAAGAAAGCCTGCTGCCTAGACTCCTGCTGGCCATCACTCACTAGGTTGAGTGGTTTGGAAACCATCTACGTCACCTTGGTTCAAATATAGTGATTTCTTAGGCCTTAAAAATTATGTATTTGTTTGTAAGACTGAAGCCTCTCTAAAAGGGAAGAAAATGCTCTATTTTACTTTAGTAATATATCTTAATTTTGATATATATCAAGTTCATTATAGATTAAGGATAACTTCCTGCTAACATGTTACCCAAATTAGGACAATTAGGAAATGAAAAGGACAAAAAAGCATAAATTTAGAAACAAAATGATTTAGTGACTCACTGAGCTTAAGCAAAGGAAGAGTAAGAAAAAAAAAATGACCAGTAAGAATAACAGTGTCACGAACAGCGAAAGAGGAAAGTCAAGAAAGTGTTTGACTGGGGGCGGACGGAGCACGTGCTGGTGTGCAGCTGCTACAGAGATGGTATTTACACACATTGAGTTTCAAGACACAGGTGAAAATCTGGGCCTCAGTTTTGGAAGGCCTCAAAAAGATTTAGATTTGGAGCCTAAAAATGCTCAGCAATGACTTAGTTTTTAGAGAAAGAAAAAATAATAGCCAAAACATTTAAACAAAAGCATTCCTCAGACACTACATTTTGAAGATAAGCTAACTTTTCAGATGAATAGTATTTTATTCTATAGAGTATTTGGACTAATTTACTAAAAGGAAAAGCTAAAAAATTTCTTTCTTTTCCAGGCTATGAACTGACAGAAAGGAACTAAGAATAAGAATGGTTTCAGAATTACTGATCGTCTAAAGCCAAGTCTCTGAGCTAAAACACACTGCTTTTCAGCAGTGTACAACAAAATTTGGGGGGGGGGGGGAATCTGGTATACTAATACTACTGCTTTACAATATTTGTGAGAATGTAACAGTTTTAAAAGCACTTTAACTGAACTGTTGATAATTAATAAATCTGGAGAATAGGTATACAGATGTTCATTATACTGGTGTCTCCAGTTCTGTGTATGTTCAAAACTTTCATAATAAAAAATCTAAAAGAAAAGTTACCTATAAGTATTTTTAAAGTTCTACCTGCAGTTAAGGCTTGACAACTCAAAACAAAATTCTTAAAACTTTTCAAATAATGTTTTATTCATGCTCAACAGACCAGTGAAATTTAGTGTCTAAAAAAGGGAGAAAAGGCCCAGCCATTTCAGAGGAACATGAGTGTGTTCACTAAATGAAGAAAGTCAGTCCTATTACCCATGTTGGCCAAGTTCGACATTTGTCATTTTTCTCGTCAAAGAACTTAACATTTGTTAAAGAAAAAATTTACAGACAATATATATGTACAGTTCTGGTTAGTAAAGGCAACATAAGTGTTTATCCCCAGTCATCAGTGATTAATTTGTTGAGCCTGTTGGTTAGTTCTCCTGTTACTTCAAATCATCTTCCACCCTAGCAAATAACCAAACAAACTTCTTAAGTAGATGCAAAAAAAAAAAAAAAAAAAAAAGATGAAAAGTGAATATCCATAAATAATGCCCAATCCTAAATTGTGAAGAACACGTATTTAAGCTTACATAAAATAGCAAATCAAGAAAAAAAAGTTGAATGTCTTTAACAACTGACATATTTTAAGATATGACTTAAATAAGTTTAACTCAAATCAAATCACTCTATGGCAGCACTAAAACTAATAGAGAGCACCAAATTCACCACTTCGATTTACCACTTACCTATGATCAAGATTAGTTTATATGGTTTGTAAGCACCACTCCTTCTCCCTATTATAAATACCACCCAAAAAAGACAACCAAATTTGTTTCCCTCTTCTTTGGTGAATTCTAGGACAGTAAAGATTGTACATGTTTGAGAAAAACCTAGCGCACTGAAGACGTGCAACTCGCTTAGCGGGAATTATCAGTACCTTTCACTCCCAGGACGCTATCACTAGGCAGCAGTCTCACTCCCTAGGTGACTTACACAGCATAACAAAATAAACCAGTTTCCTTGCTGGCAGTTGTGCCTTGAATCATTTTCAGGATTCTGTTTCTTCTAACAGAAATATGTTGTCATGAGACTTCAGAGAGAAGCAGCACAGATACATATACATAGAGACAAAAGACATGTCAGTAATTCTCTTTTTCTACATTATTATCAAAGCACTGCTCATATTTCAAATTGAGGTATTTCACTTTTTTCAGATAACAAACTCATTCTCCTCATCTTCAACAAATTTTTACAGCTTTTTTCCTCAAGAAAGTAAAAGTTACATACCATAAAATGCACGGATCTTAAGTATTCGGCTTGGTAAATTTGAACAAATGTATACACCACCAATTGATGAATCTGGAAGTTCCGTGTACTGGTCTTGAAACTGTTCTGTAAGTTAAAAATATATGAAAATTAAAAATTACCCTGAAAGCATATACATGAATTTCATCACTCGAATCCCAAACCAAGCTATAGAATATTTCTATCACCCTAAAAAGTTCCCTTTTGGGACGTCCGTGGTGGTGCAATGGCTAAGACTCCACTCTCCCAATGCGGGGGGCCGGGGTTTGATCACTGGTGAGGGAACTAGATCCTACATGCCACCAAAAAAGACCCAACAAAGACCCAGCAAAGTTAAATTAATTAATTTTTTGAAAACTGAAGAGTTTCTTTACAGAAAATGTTCGCCTTTGTCTCTTTCCAGTTATGCACAGCCTTTACCCAGAAACTGCTTTCATTTCTAACACCATACCTAAGTTTTGTCTGCTCTTGTATTTTTTATAAATGGCATCTAACAATACATACTTGTTTTGTTTCTCTTACTCTGAATAATATTTGAGATTCTTCTATGTCATTGTATGAATCACTACTTTATTATTAATGTGAAGAAGGATTCTATGAACATTTTTATCAGTTTCTGTGTGGACATGTACTTTGTTCCTCTTGATGAAGCAAGATTTCATTTGAAAAAAAAGAATTCACATATAAATAAGCCTGTGAAGTCATATAGATGATTTATATGTATACATACAGTAAACATATAATATGCAAATACATATATAGATATTTATCTATATATATACATATATAATGCAAATACATATAGATATTTTATCTACCTACCTGTGTGTATGTATTTGTGTGTGTGTGTATATATGTGTGTGTACACAAATGGACTCAGAGGTCTACCTAGGAATAACCCCAAAGATACATTAAATAAACTTATAAAGTTCACACTGAAAATACATTTAGATGACATTTCAATTCTTTTTAATAAGTATATTATATTTTAACCCAGGTATAATTCAAAACAGAAACAAATTTCTCTCCATGTAAGTTACTCTATTTCACATCAATGAAATACCATCTTCTCACAACAAATCCCCTTTCCAAACTAGAATTTCATAACATTAAATATGACCATCCATCATGAAGTAATTTTTTATGCTGGGGGTAAAATCCAAAATATGTTAAGATTACAAGATTTTATTTTATTGTCTTGCTTTTTTAAAAAGTTAAACATGGAAATAATTCTATTGGTTAATATTTACATGAATAAAGACCATTTCATCCTTATTCAGAAAAAGACCTCCATTCCAAAAAGCAACTTACTGCAGCACTGCCTGTGACAGAGACATTCTGACCTTCAAATTCCTTGTGTAATTTTCAGCAGCTAGAAGGATCTTTAATTTCCAAAGACAGGAACATTGAGAAACATACACACAAATCTGATTTTTTTTTTTACAAATCTGATTTTTGATGAGATCAATTTGAAATCCCCAACCCTGTTTTTGATAATCAGATGATCATTCGGGGGACTAGAAGTGGTTCTTCATTTAACATCACACATAAACTGCCAAGACTACAGACTGAACATTACAAATGGTTCCAAAAATTTACCATCGCCTGCTATAGCAAAGGTTTGCAAACTGCAAAAGGGAAAAAAATCCCTCTTCTAGTCTTTGATCTTTCTCCATCTTTTATTCCTCCTTCCAAAAAATGAGCAATTTCAAGACCATACAACTCAAATGGACTGTATTTTTAATCTTAAAAAACATTCTTAGCATTTGGATGTTCCCTAACTTTCACAGATGTGGAACTGTTTACTTAAAAACCCATTATTTCACCCTGAAAATACATAATTTTTATTTTTCTAGTAGCTGTACCTTTTTCTAAAAAGAAAAAAACAACCTTAAGTGTTACAAAAATGACAGCAGTTTCAAAGAGCTACAATTCCCAACTTTCAGTATCTTTTTGCCTGACTGTTTTAGAGAACTAAAATTTTATTCCTGTTTTTTAAAATGTTTCTCTTCCAGACCAAGAGTAGAAAATAGATTAAATCAAATGTGTAGACCCCATACTCCCTCTGGTGGTCCTTCACTCTTATTAACTAGGTGTTTTCCAAAAGACTAGAACACTAAAATAAGTGTAAAACCAATTTGCCCCATTTAAGGATTACAGCCTTACATGTTCGAGTTTCAGCTGAATGCAGGTCAAGTCTCATCATGACAAAAATGAGGTAAATAATTTGAGTGCTTGAATTTTAGTGTTTCAAATACTACTGAAATATCCTTAGGAACTTGTTAGTTACGTCCACAAGGTCCTGCTATAAATTACTTTAACCTGTCTCATTTGGAAGAACTATCTTTTACACAATAAATAAGCATCTTTTTGCAAAAAAAATTTAAAAAAAAACTCCACACTTAAGTGGCTACTGTTTTTAAATCAATAGTTATATGATTTACCTACCAACTTCCACCTGGTCTCAAATGAGTGTAAATTTAATTTTCCTTAAAATTTTAATTTTCCTGACATAACGTCAGAAGTTAAAAATGCACTAAAAAAAATTCAGAATGTAAAATAATGAAAAACAAAATCTAATTACTAATTGGCTACATTAGAAAGTTCAAATAGTTTCAGAATTATAAAAAGTATAAAATAGTAACTGTTCAGCATAAAATAAGTACAGAATTCAGTGTGTCAAAATATGTACAATATAGATTCTGTTAGGAATTCGGAAAAATTATATTAAAGGCCTACAGAAAATATTCTTCATAACAGATACAGCATGCATTTTATTGTTAAATAAAGAAGTACTATTATCTAACAATATCATGTGATTTAGCCTCAAACGTAGCTTGTTTCACATGTGTCCCTGTTTTTCTATAGCTTGGTTTAATCAAAAATGTTTGCCTACCTCCAAATTCAAAAGGAGCCACACCTGAGGGTAAGTGACTTAAAAATACTCCCAACATTTATTATGTAGATGTAAGAATTCAACTTAATTTTGAAACCATAATGTGGTTGACCATTTTATGATACGGTCTACCGCAAGTTAAAAGTGTACAAAAATCAGTAATTAAAACATGAAAAAAATTGAATTTGAAAACAGTATTTTAATCAAAGGCACTTTTACAGTTAAAGTTCCCAAAACATGCTTTTGTAAATGAAACTATGAAATATGGCTTTAATTTATGGTATGTGGTACATTTAAGCATCATCACAAGATAAAAACTATAAAACTTTTAATTATACACAGTAGTTAGACTAATATACTCCTATACACTTTAAACAACAATTATATAGATCACCCGTAACCCTAGTTTCATAAGATTCCTCAGAACTACTTATACAGAACAAAACCCACTCTGCACAAGTCACTGCTCAATCTACCTTCACTAAGCACTGAAAAGCCAGCTCAGCTTTCAACAGTAACAACTTCTTCTACAGCTATAGAAAGAGGATGTTCTTCCTTCTCTAGACTGATTGTTCTAAGCTAAGAAGACTAGGAAACAAAATAACCGAAATATGTTCTTTTTCCAATGCAAGAATAAACAGAAAATTGAAGACTTCACTAGTAGCCTAATCCAATATTTCAAAATGTTCATGTTTGAAAGACAAAGAACTCACAGCAGATAAGCCTGTTGTTTTACAGAAATAAAAAATTTTTTTATAAAGACCATCTTTGATTTAAAAAAAAAATCCTGAACAGTCACAACTAGCCTATTGGTTAGAGTGCACCTTTCAAAGATGTTACTAATTAACTATGTGACTAAAATTACCATTCAATGAAACACTAATAAAGTAACATAATTAAATCAAAACTGTAACTGTTCTTAAGTTACTTATATCTCTTATTCAAAGCATATCCAGCACATTTAAAAAAAAGACACATAAGAAAAATCTGAGTTATCTAAATCAACTGTTCCTCACAAATGAATGTTATCAATAACCTTCATAATATATTTTAAAATAAATTTTAAAATAATTATATATTATTTTTAAACCTTTTTTTTTTTAATAGATGCCCTAAATTGGTCAGGGCCATAACTGTAGATTTTAAGTGAGGTCAGCTGGTAGAGAGGGAAACAGAAAATAAGTGAAAGTATAACATAAAAACTTCCCACAAAAATAAGAAGTTTTTCAATTCTACCCTCGAATTTTAAAATAAAAACTCTTATGCGGGGCTGGGGGGAAGGGCGGGGGGAATGGGTGAAGGAGAATTCCCATAGACTATTAGAAATACTAAACCAAAATATGCCTTAACTTTTCTCTTGTCTACAATCTAACAAAACGAGAAGACAATGAAAATAAACACTCCTGTGTGCCCTCAGAGAGGCAAAGAAAGCTCCCATTCAAAGCTAAGCCTTATTCCACTCTTGTAAAGTAAATCCAAAACCACGAGTTCAAACTGCTTCATGCAGAATTTACTGAATGGCGGCCAAACGTTGTACACTCTGTCCTGAACCACAGCGAAGGATATCTCGAGCTCTGCATTCTCCATTTACAACTTGTACCTTACTATGCATGCTTTCACCACCACTGCAGAAACCGATTTTTAAACTAAGACGTTCCTCCTGGCCAAGTCAATGGAAAGAAGGCAATCTACACGCGGGCGACACTCCCCACCTTCCCCACCCACCCCAATCAATACTGGTTTTTGACTCCTATACTGCAGTCAGCACACCTTAAAAAAAAAAAAAAAAAAAAAAAATCACATGGGAGAAGGCGTTACAAAGCCCCCGGAGTGAACTGAATTACCGAACCCTGAAACAACTTTTCAGTGACTCTCACCTGACACTTGAGATAATCACCTGTTGGAACGGCGCTGCCCCGGTCCCCTCTACCGGCAGTCGCGGGGAGGCCGTGTTCCCACTCACTGGTCCCCCTCCCGGAGCGGCAGGTGAAAGGCGGCGAACGCGCATATCCACACCCACCGCCCCGGGAGCGCAGACCGAAAGCCGGGGACCGCGGCTGCGGCGGGACGCTCCGTTATCCCTCCCTCGGCGGGCCCGCCAGGTGAGCGAGGTTCCATCGCGCCCGCGATGCGTCCCGGCGCACGGCTCTCCGCGGGCCCACTTCTCCCGCCGCCCGGGCCCGGGAGAGCGAAGTTTCTCTCCCGCTCGCGGCGGCGGCGGCGGCGGCTCACGGGCCGCCTGGTTGCGGGCGAGTCGGAGGCCGCCGAAACGAGAGCCGGAGCCGGGACCTGTTACCCAGGGCGGGAAACCAAAAAAAAAAAAAAAAAAAAGAAAGAAAGAAAAGCCGAGTGAGGACCAGCGGGGCGCGACCGGCCTCGCCTCCCGGAGGGAGAGCGCGGCAGGGGCGGGGAGCCGCTCCCGCGGCCGCCCGGCTCCGCGCCTCCCAGAGGGGAAGGGAGCCCCGGCCCCGCTCGCCCGGCGGGACGCAGAGGATTCCCGCGGGGGAGCCTGGGCGCCTCTAGCGCGCCCGCTCCGAGGCGTCCCGGCCCCGCCGGCCCCGCAGCGCGGTTCCCGGCGCGGCGGCGGCAGGACCGTAAAGGAGGGAACGCGGCTCCCGGGCCCGGGCGGCCACCCCACCTCATCCCCCCGTGGCCATGGCGCCGGTACCTGTCGCCGTGGCGGCTCGCCCGCTCTGTCGCTCTGCCTCAGCCGCGCGCCGCCGGCTCCTCAGCCCGCCCAGCAGGCCGCCCGCGCGCCGGACGCCGCAGCCGGAGACTGGCAGCGCCCGCGAAGCGGCCTGAGTCCCCCAGGGCAGCGCCCGGCGCAGTCCCGCCCCCGCGGGCCGCAGGACCCGCCTCCCATAGGGCCCTGGGGCTGTCAGTCCGCCCCCAAAAGCCGCGCGGGCTGTCGCTCCTCCCGTACCGATTGGCGGCCGAACGCCGTCCATGCAAATAAGGCCCCGCCCCCGGTCATTTGCACCTCCGCCTCGGTGTAACCTCCGCCTCCCCCACGCCAGCCCACGTGTCTGGCCCTTGCCCTTTTGTGGGGGCTGCAGGGAAGAGAGGGAGGAAACTGACCGACGCCCCCTCACGCCATCCCTTACCTCCGGGGAAACTAATGCCCAAGCAAGCTAGTGGACTTCACAGTGGGACCTCCCTCTGACGGTTAGTTCTGCCCTCCTGTCTGCCCATCCGACCTGATCCGGGGATGGAGAGGGGCAGGCCAGACTTGTTTGCGTCAGGTAAGCAAGCCCGGTTAGCCCCGGGAAACAATACCAGGGGAACCGGTATTGTCCATTTGGAACTGAGGGAAAAAATCCCATCTGGAGAACCATAGCACGTAGCACTTGCCTCTGGACACTCAGGGACTGTTAAGACTAGGCTTTCCCATGGCTTTCTGCCTTTCAAACATGAAATCCCAGGTGACTGAGACAGCAGAGGATGTCTGTCTGTGTTCTCTGCCACCTGCCAACGGGTAGGCCTGCTGAGCAGCTGGACTTCAGGAGGGGGTTCAGGCCCCTGGAGTGAAATGGCCACACCAAGATGCAGATGAAGGGGACTGAGCTAGCAGTTCCTGGGCCTTAGGGAGTGGCTCTCTCAGTCTCCTCATTTTTGAGGAAACAGAAATCTGAAGTCCCACAAGCTATGGAGCTTAATAATTACCTATGGAAACCTAACTTCTCCTAACTCCACATCTGGTCTCAGCACTATATCACCTGGGGTCATTTAAGTATTTATGAAGAGCTTCTACAAATAACCACCCCTGCCTTCAAGAGGTGCCACCTGCAGAAGCAACCACTGGAGCCGACACTGAAACCGCCTCAATGAGGGCAAAGGCCCTGCTTCAGTGCCTAGAAGCTTACCTTTTTACCAGATGCCAAGGAGTGTCACTGAAACAGTTTATTTGTGCATTAATTCTGTATACTAACACCAATCGTTTAAGCATCTACTGTGATTTTAATGGGGCTTCTCAGGCGGCACGCTAGCGGTAAAGAACCCGCCTGCCAAGTCCTGAACTTCAAGAGTCACAGGTTCAGTCCCTGGGTTGGGAAGATTCCCCTGGAGGAGGGCATGGCAACCCATTCCAGCATTCTTGCCTGGAGAATCCCCGTGGACAGAGGAGCCTGGCAGGCCACAGTCCATAGGGTCGCAAAGAGTCAGACACAACTGAAGCGACTTAGCGTACACCCACAAGCTTCTTAACAGCCTGGAATTAAGCACTGTGCCACCTGCGTGGTGTACTGAGGTGAGAGGACATTGTCCCAGACCTAAGGGACAGCGCCATCCACGTTGCATGTCCATGGGCCTCATGTTTCAGAGATTGTGACGAGATACCTGCATAAGGAGTGGCTCCGCATAGCCCAGTGGAGGATTCCCAGGAGGGGGCAATCAGCTCTTCCTGGGGAAGGGAGTCAGGGAGGGCCTCAAGGAAGAGATGACACTAGATCTGAGTCGTAAAAGAGTATTAAGAGATGGTGTTTGCCAGACTGGTGGATGTGGAAGAGGAAGAAAAGAAACTCTGGGTGGGGAGGGGAGGGTGGGGAGAGAAGGGGGAGAGTGTGAGCAAGAAGAATGCAGACCTGGAAGAGCCTAGTAACTGAGGGAACAGCAGGAACAGTGTGGTCAAATCTGCTGTGCTGTGTGGCCATGTCACATGGCCTGGGACCAGGCGGAGGAAGAGAGAAAGACGCGGGAGGCTGCCAGGCTGTGTTGTAACACACCGCAGCAAACAACAGGCCCTGTAGATACAGCTGCAGGCTTTTTTTTTTTTTTTTTCCTAGGCCAGAGTCTGTGGGGGAACAGTCAGTTCCGATGGCAGCCGGGCTGGCCCCACCCTCTCTCAGAAAACCACTCCGGTCACTGCACTTGCCCCCCTCAGCACTTGGAGACACGTGTGCTTTGCAATTTCCCTGAGCTTTGCTGCCCTTCAGAATGCGAAGATAACATGGGCCCCAGCTACAAACACCCGGGTGTGGGGTGAGGAATCCTCTCCTCAGGCACAGAGCGGTTTGCAAAACCTGTCACCACAGCAGGCCTCACTGGCCTGTGACCCATGTTCTGATTAATGCTTTGCTGTCGCTGTCTTGAAATTCTTAATAAGTTTTTAACAAGGGGCCCACATTTTTATTTTGCAGTTGGACAAATTGTCAGTCCCACCTGTCCCTGTCAATGCCCCTGGCCACGCTTGTGCTGCTGCTCAAGCCATATCTTACTTAAAGCACTTGGCACGGGAACCTCCCTGGTGGTGCAGTGGCTAGAACACCACAATTTCTCTGCTCAGGGTGCGGGTTCATTCCCTGATCGGAGAACTAAGATCCCAGAAGCTTCATAGTGCAGCCAAAATAAGACAAAACATTTGGCATTCACTTGGTTTGTTCACGTACATTGTATCGCTTCATTCTCACAATGAAAATGTGAAGAAGGCTTGTGTTACTGGTCCTGTCAGTTGAGAAAACTGAAGTGTGGCAACTTTCTCCAGGTGGCATAGCTAGGAGGTGGCAGAGTTTCTGCTTGAACTCAGCCCTCCTGGGCACTATTCCATTCACGACAGTGCCACCTCCATGTTGCTTTCGGAATCCTCTCAAAGGCAGATTTTGTAAATGAAGGATTTTGAGTCACAATATCATGGGATGAGTATCTGTCATTTCATGGATATCATCTTTTATATAGTTTTTCATCAATTTTGAAAAACTCTCAGCCATTATATGTTCAAATACTGTTTCTGTACCTTTTCCTCTTTCCTTCTGGGCTCCCAGTTGAAATATACATTAGACCTTCTCACTACATCCCTTTCTTCTGTATTTTTGATCTTTTGTCCTTAAATGCTTTATTCTAAAAATTTTCTTCTCTTTCAATTCACTAATTCTCTCTTCAGCTTTTTAAAAAATTCTCCTCCATTGAGCTGTCAAATTTGGTTATTCTATTTCTTTCTTTTTTTTTTTTTTTTAGTTCTAGAATTTCTATTTGGTTCTTTTTCAGATCTGCTATGTCACTTTCTCTTAGTGCCCTACTTAACTTTCAAGTGTGGCTTTTCTCTCCTTAAACATAGTAAGTATAGTAGTTTCAGGGTCTGTGCCCATGGTGAGCGGCAGGACACAATCTGGAGTCCTCATTGTCAGTTTTTCCTACTGATTCTTCTTCATGCTGTTTTATCTCCTCATGTATCTGGTTATGTTTTGGACTTTGTATTTAAAAAATCATTTGAGGCAGCAATGATATCTTCCTCCAGAAAGGATGTCTAGGGACTTCCTGGTGGTCCAGTGGCTGTGACTCTGAGGTCCTAGTGCAAGGGACCAAAGTTTGATCCCCAGTCAGGAAACTAGAGCCCACATGTCCCAACTAAAAGATTCTACATGCCACAACTAAAGACCCTGCATGCATACCTCAACTAAGACGTAGTGCAGCTAAATAAATAAAATGATTTCTAAAATAAAAAAGAAAAAAGAAAGTATTTCCATTTGTTTCCCCATCCTGGGGAAACAGTAGCCAAGTTAGGATCCTCAACCCAATTTTGGCTTCCCAGGTGGTGCTAGTGGTAAAGAATCCGCCTGCCAATGCAGGAGATGTAAGAGACATGGGTTCGATCCCTAGCTCAGGAAAATTCCCTTCAGGAATGGCATGGCTACCCACTCCAGTATTCTTTCCTGGGGAATCCCACGGACAGAGGAGCCTGGCGGGCTTATGATTCATAGGGTAGCGAAGAGTCAGACATGACTGAAGCAACTTAGCATGCATGCAACCCATTTTCAGGGCTTTTGATTTTGAGCCTCTCTGATAACTTGAAGAGTCTGTGGGAGGGTTTGTTCATTTATGGGTCCCCCTTAGTCAGTGCTACAATTCTCTGAGGTTCCAGTCAAAAATGGGGAGATTTTTTTTTTTTTTAGTTATATACTGTTTCATAGCAAACTGTCCCCAAATTTAGCAGTTTGAAACAGATGTCAGCAGATTTTTTTTTCTTAAAGGTCCAGATGGTAAATATTTTAGGCTTGCAGGCCATATGGCCTCTGTCATAACTACTCAACTCTTTCATAATAGTACGAACACCCATAGACAGTGCATAAATGAATGATCTGACTATATAATAATAAAGCTTTATTTGTAAAGATAGGCAGCCATCCTCAACTTGATAGAGTATCTCATAATATCTCACAGAAAAGCTCACAACTTTGTAATATTGTACCTAATACTGAAAAACTGGATAACAAGTTCAGAAAACAAGACAAGGAACAAAACAGGATGTCCACTCTTGCCACTTCTATTTACTATTGCTTTGGAGGTCCTAGCCAGAGCAGTTAGTCAAGAAATAGAAATTAAAAGGCACCCACAGTTTGGCCACTATGAAAAACAGTGTGGAGGTTCCTCAAAAAGAAAACAAAACAAAACAAAAAAAACGAAGTACCATATGATCCTGCAGTTCTACTCCTGGGTATATAGCTTGAGAAAATGAAAACACTAATTCTAAAAGATATACACACCACAATGATCACAGTAGCATTATTTACAATATCCAACATATGGAAGCAACCTGTGTCCATCAACAGGTCAGTGGATAAAGAAAATCTGACACATACACACACACACATATATATAAAAAATGGAATATTCCCTTGTGGCTCAGCTGGTAAAGAAGCTGCCTGCAATGCGGGAAACCTGGGTTCGATCCCTGGGTTGGGAAGATCCCCTGGAGAAGGGAAAGGCTACCCACTCCAGTATTCTAGCCTGGAGAATTCCATGGATTGTAGAGTCCAGGAGGTCGCAAAGAGTTGGACACGACTGAATGACTTTCACTTCTTCTACTTCTACATGGGATATTACTCAACCATAAAAAATAAGGAAATTCTGCCATTTGTAACAATGTGCATGGACCTAGAATTTATCATGCTTAGTGGAGTAAGTCAGATGGAAAAAGACAAATTCTCTTATGTTATCATTTATATGTGGAATCTAAAAAAATAAAACACAAATGTAAATCACAAAACAGAAACAGACTTAGAGATATAGAGCACAAACTAGTGGTTACCTTTGAGGAGAGGGAAGGGGAAGTAGCAAAATAGGGGTATGGGATTAAGGTGAAAACTATTATGTATAAAATACAGAAGTGGGGCTTCCATGGTGGCTCAGTGGTAAAGAATCCACCTGCCAATGCAGGAAGAATTCCTGGTCCAGAAAGATCCCACATGCTGCGAGTCAACTAAGCCCATGTGCCACAGCCACTGAAGCCCGCGCACCCTGGAGCCCGTGCTCTGCACCGAGAGAAACCACCGCAATGAGAAGCCCACATAGCACAGCTAGAGAGTAGCCCCGCTTGCCACAACTAAAGAAAAAGCCCATGCAACAACCAAGACCCAGCACAGCCAAAAATAAATAAAATTATTTTTTAAAAATACATAAGTAACAAAGATATATCATATGGCACAGGGAAATATAGCCATTATTTTGTAAAACTTTAAATGGAATATAATCTATAAAAATATTGATTCACACATTATGTGACTGAGATTCCCAGATGGCTGAGTGGTAAAGAATCCACCATCCCATGCAGGAGGTGCAGGAGACTTGGGTTTGATCCCTGGGTTGGGAAGATCACCTGGAGAAGGAAATGGCAACCCCCTCCAATATTCTTGCCTGGGAAATCCCATGGACAGAGGAACCTGGTGGGCTACAGTCCACAGGGCTGCAAACAGTTGGACATGATTGAGCACACACACACACATGTATTGCATGCCTAAAACTAATATCATACTGTAAATCAACTATACTTGAATAAAAAACACATTCACGCACACACAAAGAAAAGGAAATGGAAAGGAAAAAGTAAAACTATTCACAGATGACATGATCTTGTGTATAGAATATCCTAAGGAATCCACCAAAAACCTGTTGGAACTAATAAATAAATTCAGCAAGGTTGCAGGATACAAGATCAATAATAAATAGCCATTGTGAGACTTCCCTGGTGGTCCAGTGACTAAGCCTCCATGCTTCCAGTGCAGGGGACTCAGGTTCAATCCCTGGTCAGGTAACTAGATCTCACATGTCACCACTAAGAGCTCGCCTGCCACAACTAAAGATCCCTCATGTCAAAGTTAAGACCCAGCACAGTCAAATAAATAAATTTAAAATAAAATAATAAAATATAAAGGATACATTTTAAAATAGCAATTGTATTTCTATCCACTTTCAATGAACAATCTAAAATAAAATTAAGAAAAATTTCATTTATAATGGCATCAAAAAGAATAAAATACTTAGAAATGAATTTAACAAAAACAGTGCCAAATTTATACACTGAGAACTATAAAACATTGTAAGAAATTAAGGATGTAAATTGCTGGAAAAACATCCTATGCATTAAAAAACTTAACATTGTTAAGATGACAATATTCCTAAAATTGATCTACAAATTTAGTATAATTCCATCAGACTCCCAACTGACTTCTTTACAGAAATTGGCAAGCTGATTCTAAAATTCTAATGAAATTGCAAGGGACTTAGAACAGCCAAAACAATCTTTAAAAAGACAGTCTAAGTAGGAAGACTTACATTTCCTGATTTTAAAACTTACTGCAAGACAACAGTAATCAACTCCTAGTAACAGCACACGGGTATACATATTCTTGACAATGAAATATATTAAGTCAATGAAAGAATTGAGAGTCCAGAAGTAAACCCATACATCTGTGCTCAGCTGATTTTCCCCAGGCGACTAGTGTTGATAAGTACGGGGAGAAATTGAAACCCTTGTGTTTTGCTAGTGGGAATGTGAAATAGTTTGGCACTTCCTAAAACATTAAACAAAGAATTACCATATGACCCAGCAATTCTGCTCCTAAGTATATACCCCCAAAGAATTGAAAACAAAGATTCAGACAAATACTTGTACACCAACTTAAGTATCAGCATAAATTCATAATAGCCAAAAAGTGAAAACAACCCAAATGTCTATCAACTGACAAACAAAATGTGGTATATCCAAACAGTGAATCATTATTTGGCCATGAAAAAGAATGAAGTACTGATAGATGCCACAATATGGATGAATCTTTTGTTCGTTTATTTTTTGTGGCTGGCTGCACTGGGTCTCCATTGCTGCACAGACGCTTTCTCCAGTTGCAGCAAGTGGGGTTACTCTTTGTTCCAGTGCACAGGCTTCTTCTCCTTGCCGTGGCTTTTGTTGCAGAGCATGGGCTCTAGGGCTTGCAGGCTTCAGTAACTGTGGCAGACAAACTCAGTAGTTGCAGCTGGCAGACTCCGTAGTTGATCTGCAGCATGTGGAATCATCCCGGACCAGGGACTGAACCCACGTCCCCGGGCTTGGAAGGCAGATTCTTAACATGGATGAATCTCAGAAACATTATGCTAGGTAAAAGCAGCCAGTCACAAAAGACTGCATATTGTTTGATTCCATTTATATGAAATGTCCATAAGAGAGGAGACAGGAAGTAGATTAGAGAGTGCTTGGAACTGGGAGTGTAGGGGAAGGAAGGATAGGAGGATAATAGGTAAATGGCACAGGGTTTCTTTTTGAGGTGATGAAAATGTTCTAAAGTTAACTGTGGTGGTGGTGACACGTATCTGTGAGAACATTAAAACCACTGAGTTGCATAACTGGGCTTCTAAACATGGTGGCTGGCTTCCTCCAAAGGGCAAATGTGGAAGCTGCCAGGCCTTCTTAAGGTTCAGGCCTGGAGCTGACAGTGTCATTCCACCATGTTCCGTTCGTTAAAGCAGGTCACAGGCCAGCCCAGATTCAAGGGGAGGGAATTGATAATACTGTCATTTCGGAGATACATGGTTCACTGAGGCCCATTGAAGTAATAATCTATCATAATCGGCTCTCTGTCCCCTAATGATATACTTCCTCCCATATGCAAAATACACCCCTTAAGACTTCCCTTGTGATTCAATGGCTAAGTTCCATGCTCCCAGTGCAGAAGGCCTGGGTTCAATCCCTATCGAGGGAACTAGATCCCACATGCCACAACTAAGGATCCTAGACGCCACAATGAAGACTGAATATCCCGTGTGCCACAACTAAGACCCACAGCAGCCAAATAAAAATAAATATTAAAAAAGACCCCTTCGCATCTCACCCCATTACTGTACCAAGATTGAGCTTGAAGTCTGTAATTTCATCATCTAATTCAGATCCACGTATGATCGAGGTTTCTCAAGGAATTCTTCTCTGAATCTGCCAACTTTGAATTAGAGACAAATTATCTACTCCCCTCAGGTAATGGTTAGGCAGAAGAAGGAAAATTCCAATAGATACTCCTGTTCAGAAAGGAGAAAGTGGCAGACACATAGCAGCCACAAAGAAAGAAAGAAAGTGAAGTCGCTCAGTCGTGTCCGACTCTTTGTGACCCCATGGACTGTAGCCTACCAGGCTCCTCCGTCCATAGAATTTTCCAGGCAAGAATACTAGAGTGGGTTGCCATTTCCTTCTCCAGGGTATATTCCTGATCCAGGGATCGAACCCGGGTCTCCCACATTGCAGGCAGACACTTTACCATCTGAGCCACCAGAGAAACCCTATAGCAGCCACAGATCCATAACAATTCTGAAGTCTAGCTGGGCACCTGTCACCCATTCCTTGATTAGGTCCAAGTTCCTTAGGGTAGTAGGACTTCTTACATGGCAGCTGGCATCCCCCAGAGCCAAAATATGGAAGCCGTCTTCTTAAGGCTTGAACCAGGCCAGCACAACATCACTGGCCCTACCTTCTATCCAGGAAAGTGCATCATAGGGCCAGCCCAGAGTCAGGAGAATACCCATAGTTATGGTTCACTGGGGGTCACTGAAAGAATAGCCTACCACAGGAGTGGTCTATCTGAATCTCCAACCTTGGGAGGCCCTGAATTACAGTTCTATACAAAAGCACAGTTCAGCCTCTCTGATGACTCAGACTGGCAAATGCCCTTGGGTAAAAGCAGCCCCAAATGCTGGACTCACTTCTCTGTTAGGGTTGCCAGATTTAATAAAAAAAACACAGGACATCAAGTTTATTTTAATTTCAAATAAACAGCAAATTATTTTCTAGTATCACTATGTCCCAAATATTGCATGGGCATACTTAAGCTAAAAAACATTTTGTTGTTTATCTGAAATTAAGTGGGAGTCCTGTATTTTATCTAGCAACTCTAATCTCTCCAGATTCTTTTCGAGTATCTTGCTCTAGTAATTCCTCACTACCTTGCTAGATTTGTGATGCTTTTAAGATTCAAAAGTATTTGTCCAATGTTTATAGCTGTCTTTGATAAGAGGAATGGTCCAAATTCTAAATGACATTTCTATATTTGGGGAAATCCTTCTATCACGAATTTCACCTCTCAACCTGGAAATCAGAACTCAAATTCCCAACCTCCCTTGCAGCTGGATCACAGCTCTACCAATCACACACCTCAGGGAGAATTTGGAAATTTCTATTTGGAAATGTAGAACAAGAGGTTTGGTGACTGGCTCCCACTTTCCATTGGACAGGTGGCTATAAAAAATTTCCAGTTTTGAAAATGAAGCAAATCTATGTATACCCTAGCAGAGATTGTTAGTCAACCCCAATATCCATTCTCCTTTTCTCCTCTGCTTTTTTCTTTGTGACCATGCTTTGCGGCCTGTAGGATCTTAGGGGGATTAGACCCTCACCCTCAGCAGTGAAAGTGCAGAATCCTAACCACTGGACCACCAGGGGATTCCCTCATCTGCCTTTTGAATTGGTATACATATCTACCTAGAAGATAGCATCTTTGTAAGTAGATGTGTCCCTGTGCTCTGACTAATGGGAGCTGAGCAGAAATGTCATAGGAAATATCTTAATGGGAGAAAGGATGTTTTTTTCCCTCTTTCTGCTGGCTAGATGCAGATGTAATGCCTGGAGATCAGACAGCCATATTGGACCATGAGGTAGAAGCCCCATTTGAGTATGGCGTAGCAAAAGACAGAAGGAATCTGGGTCCTTGATAATTGTGTAGTCCTAGTATTGCCTGGTTACTTTCCTCTGGGTTTCATTAGTGGAAGAGAAACCAATGTTTAAGTTTTCAGGACACTAATATTTTGAATTTTCCATCACTTGTAGTTGAACTTAATCTTAACCAATACACATATTGATGTAGAATGATTTCTATGATAAATTATTAAATGAAAAACTAAGGTGCAAAGCAATGTACACAGAATGGTGCTATTTTTGGAAGAAATTCAGATAGCTATAGCTATGTTTGTATATGAGTAGCTTTTTCCAGAAGGATATACTGTTTGAATTTTTTTCCATGTTGAAATATTATTTAATTAAATTAATATTAACTTTAAAAAAATCAAATTTTAAACCTAGTTAATAATTTTAAGTGATTTATATTTTAAAACCACAATATTTGGTGGAACTATGGTTGATATTCCTCCTCTTTCCAGTTTTCTGTATTTTTAGATTTCTAAGCATATTTACATGCAAAATCAAATTTCCCCAGGCAATAAAAGTAATTTGTGCTTTAAATATTTTTTCTGTGTTGATATGCATACCCTTTAATTCCCAGGACCTCAAATATCAGTATATCAAACATTTAATTTGGACTGCAAATCTGTTCAACAATACACATTGAACATTTACTCTATTAAGCTCTAGATAAACAAAACACACAAGCTGCCTTTGGTCCTGGAACTGATGTTCTTATTGGGCGGACAATTAACAAGTAGACAAACAAATAAGATTCTTTCACATAGGACTCACTGCTACAAAGGAAGGAAAAACAGTAATATGATCAAAAATGTTGAGGACACCAATAGAGAGGGTGGTGAGGAAAGGCCTCTGAGGAGGTGACACTTGTGCTGAGAACTGAATCCTGAAAAGGAATTAGTTATGGAAATTTTGAGAGGATGAGAATTCCAGGAAAAAAAGCCCAGAACATGGGAGAAACATAAAGATGGTTAGGGAGACTGGGGGAAAATGTGGGGGCGGGGGCAGTGGTCCCAGAAGAGGTTAGAGAGGTGGGCGTATGTATGCTTCAGTGAGAGACCACTGCACACCTAACGAGCACTGCTTAAATGAAAAAGACCAACAATACCAAGAGTTGGCAAGACTGCAGAAAAATTGGAACTCTTGTCCTTTCCTGGTGGGAACACACAGCCACTTGGGAATACAGTTTGGTAACTTCTTTTAACATTAATCATACAGTTACCCTATAACTCAGCAATTCTGCTCCCACGAGAAACAAAAATGTATGTTCACAGAAAGAGTTGTACAAGAATGTTCATAGCAACTTTCTCCTAACAGCCTCAAACTATGATCCAGGACTTTGCTGGTGGTCCAGTGGTTAAGACTCTGTGTTCCCAAAGCAGGGGACCCGAGTTCCATCCCTGGTCAGAGAACTAGATCCCACATGGGGCAACTAAGAGTTCACAGATCCTGCATGCCTCCTCTAAGACCTGACGCAACCAAATAAACAAATATTTAAAAAAGGATAACCTCCAACTACAGGAGAAGGGATAGCAAATAGTGGTACAGTCATATGATGGAATAATATACAGCAATCAAAGGGAAAAAAACTACTAATACCTGCCAAAACAGGAACAAATCTCAAAATCATTATGGTGAGCAAAAGAAGCCAGTTGCAAAAGAGTGTGATTACATGTACTTGAAATTCTAGGAAATATCAACCTAATGCAAAGTGACAGAAAGCAGATTAGGGGCTGCTAGGCCAGGTGGGGATTGATTGTGAAAAGGAACAAAGAAATTTTTTAAGAAAATAATCTATGTTGTGATAGAGGTTTCCCAGGCAAACACATTTGTCAAAACTCATCAAACTGTGCAATGGGTGTGTTGTATTGTTATGCAAATTTTTGCCTCAGTAGAGTTAATGGAAAACACACGCCATGTGCGTGCTTATTTACTTGTCTGGTACATTATCTGCTTCCCACTGTATTTTCTAGGAAGTAGCTCGTAAATAATCATTTCTAACTTCCTTACTTGTTCTTCTTCTACTCCTAACTCCAAAGAGAATTAAACCTGTCACCCAGAATTTCCAACTGTTGAGTCTGACTCATTCATCTCAACCCTTCATGCAGAAATGTTTATCTGCATTTTACAGAGAACAGGGATCCCTTGTTTTTTTTAAAATACTCACTTATTTATTTATTTTTGGCTGTGCTGGGCGTCTTCTCTAGTTGCAGCAAGCAGATGTTACTCTCTAGTTGCGGTACACAAACTTCTCACTGTGGTTGTTTCTTGTTGCAGTTTCCAGGCCCTGGAGCACAGGCTCAGTAGTGCTGGTGGGGCTTAGCTGCCCCACTGTACGATCTTCCCCGACCAGGGATCGAACTCGTGTCTCCTGCATTGGCAGGCGGATTCTTTACCACTGCACCACCAAGGAAGTTCCCCCCACGCCGTCATGTGGTTATGTCAGCAGGCGTGCTTTCCCCAGAAGCGTCCTTGGTGGGTTTGGGGAGCCTTTTAAAGCCCCCAAGGAGTCTCTTTCCTCTGCTACCTGGTGCTTGAAATTCATGAATCCAAGGGTCATCCTTTCAGCGTCGGGCTTTTGTAGCATGGGAAGGCAGATGGCACCAATCTTCCTGACTCAACGAATGAAGAGAAACCCTTGCAACTGATTGTTCCATTCAACAGTGAGGCCCTTCGGGGACACAGAGAGGAGTGATGCCTAGGCCCTGCAGTGGGAGCACTCACAGTCTCCTTGAAGTGGTCTCCCTTCAGTACGCCGAAGACTCATCCAGGAACTTGTTCAAAACAGACTCCCAGGGGATTCTTATTTGGTTGGGGTGTCAACCACCACCCAGGTGGTTCCCTGCAGACCATCTTTGAGACACAATAGTTGGGATAGGATAAATAATGACTGAAACTGTTCCAAAGTTGATGAATGAACCCCAAGTAGAATAAACACAAGGGAAATCTCACCGAGGCGCATCATTATCAAACTGTTAAAAAAAAAGTGATAAAGAGAAACTCTGACTTAGAGGATTTAAGAGAAAGTTTTTGCAAGATGGAGGGTATTAGGAGAAAGCCCTAGGAGCAGGTTAAGAAGGGCAGGATGGTGGGAAGGTGAGCCTGATCATTCAAAGAGAATCATCAAGGCCCTGGAGGTTTGCTAAGGAGCAGCCCACAGGCCTGGCCCCAGGTTCTGTTTTGGAAGCTAATCCCCTCGCCACCTGAACCTAGGCCAGGAGGAGCCACATTTGTAGCCCATCCCAGCCTGGTTCTCAGGATCGTCAGGCTGTAACTGCATAGCTGGATTCTGCTGTCACGCTGTCTTGCAAAGAACCAACCGGTATTTCCCAGGCCTGGCTCCCTGCAGGGCTGCGAGGTGGCCGGCACCCCGCACCCACTCCGGGAGACGCTGAGGCCCCAGTGCTGACCCCCAGGGACTTAGCTCTCACGTGTGGAACCTGGCTGACTCTCGAACTGAAATTGGCACCGTGCCCCGTGCACTCCCAGGAAGTATTTACTCAGGTTTTTTTTCGCAGCTTTGCTTTCCCGCCCCAGCCCTGCGGGCACGAAGCAACCTTAACCTCATCGCAAGAAGCCAGTGTAGCAGCACAGTGGGTACAAGCTGTTGTTCAGCTGCTCAGCCGTGTCTGACTCCGACCCCGTGGACCGCAGCACGCCAGGCTTCCCTGTCCTTCACCATCTCCCAGAGTTCTCTCAAACTCATGTCCATTGAGTTGGTGATGCCATCCAACCATCTCATCCTCTGTCACCCCCTTCTCCTCAAACCACTTCAGTATTCTTGCCTCAAGAACCCCATCAACAGTATGAAAAGGGCATTAAGTGGGCAGGGGCAAAAATTGGGGGCGCTGACTTGGGGCATTTGGTGAGTGAGGAGGGCAACAGGAACCACACAGCAAAGGCTCAATCCTGGGGCCCAGACAAGGGATAACTCAATGAGATTTAGCACCATTATGAAGACCTCTGGCTGCAGTGACCATACCAGCCAGTGTCTACCGGCAGCTGTGAGAAGCTGGATGCTTCCAATGATCTAGATGGTTAAATGCTTTAACTAATTTAATCTTCAATGAAAACCTAAGGGAACTGCGTCACAGACGGGTTGAATGACCTGCCAAGACAGCAAGTGGCAGAATCATGGCTTACCCTCTAAGCTATACCACCTTCCAGAAGTGAGTGTAGGACTGAGTTGTTGGCATTGGAGGATCAGCAATCTCTCCTGTCCTGGGGAGGCTCATTTGAACTTGTCTCCAGGCTTAAATGATCAATTTGCCCACAGGATAGCAGAAAATTAAAAATAATTTTTTTCGACCTTGTGTTGTGGCTTGTAGGATCTTAGTTCCCCAACCAGGCATTGAACTTGGGACCCAGCAGTAAAAGGGCTAACCTCTGGACCACCCAAGAATTGCTACAGAAACTTTTAAAATCAGCCACTTGTTCAAAATTGTACAGCTGCCTGGGGTGGAAGTGAAGGCGATTTTACACCTGTCACCATACCACACACTATTACCTGCCTGGTCTCACCTTCCATCACATTCTTTTCCCTCTCCTGTCTTCCTACCCTGCCTTTCCTACCACTCAACTCTGGAGTCCATACATTCACTGGCCTTCCGTGCCCTTCTTGCCAGTTATCAAAATCCTTTAAGACTCAACCCGAATCTCACCTTTAGTAGAGAGCCCTCACTGACATCCCTGGGTGGGATGACTCTGTCCCAGGCCTGTGCGATGAGAAGGGATGCGCTTCCGGCATCTGCCACACTTCACCTTGCCTTGGGTCACTTCTCAGTGGGTCTGTCTCCCTGGGGGCAGCAGGACATGGTAAGCAAGTCGTTAGAAGCAGCTGAGGACATTTGTCTCCATTGACATGAAAAAAACGTAGGCTTAGAGATCCATGTAAATTTTACATAAAAAGCAAGACGATAAGATGAAAACATGATGTAGGGGATTTTTCTTCAAAATCTATTTTCTTTAAATTGTTCTATGTTCTATAAAACAGCTTTAGTATGGCAGAATCTCATAAATGAGGAGGAGCCCTACTTCTTCATTCCATTCCATTTTAGTAAGTCACTCATTTATCTATTCATCAGACATTAACTGACTGATTGCTCAAAAGCTATATAAATTAGCAAACACAACAGTGAGTGAGGCAGTGTAGTGTAGGGATTAACTGCATAGACTCTTCAGCTAGCTTCCATCACTTACGAGGCATGTCACTTTAGGTGAATAAGTCACTTAAATTCTCTGGATATCAAATTTTCCAATCTATAAAATAGAGATGATAATCTCTATCAGGGTTGTTGTGAGGATTAAACAAGCTCATACATATATGTAATATATGTCAAGTGATGAGTCAGAAGAGTGCCTAGTATGTGGCTTTTAAGTCACTTTTGTTGGCACTCTTATAAAATGTGTTTTCACAGAGACCAAGAAGAACCCCCCATCAGTCTGAAAAGATGAGGAGGTCCTTGCTAGGTCAACGAGGGAAAGGCATTCCAGGCAAAAGGAACGGCACATATGAAGGCTTAGAGGTGTCCACCAGCAATGCTAGTTGGGGGAACTGGGAGTTGGGGGCAGGCTGAGTGGTACAAGTGTGCTTCGCATGCTGTATACAGATGGAGGCCTGTGCATGTCAGGCATTTAGGACTTTATTCTAATGGTAATGGGGAGCCAGTGGAGGTGGTCAGAGTTGCTCAGACCTTGAGCCCTGAAAGGAGAGAGTGGATGGAAGAGGTGGGACAAGAAAACCCACAGGATGGGGGCTGACGGCTGGGGCAGGACAGGGCAGGGCTGGGGCAGCCCCCCAGGTGTCGCCCTGGGACGACATGGCCTTATATTAACAGTAAACCAACACAGGAAACACAGCAGGAGGATCAGGCAGAGGGCGCGTTTGTGATGCTCTGGGGAGGGACGGGCAGAGGTGATGGCTTCCGTGTGGGGCACATTGTGTTTAAGCTCTCCTCCCAGGGGTTGTCCTGCTTGTGTGGGGTTTCATGGGCCGCCACCCAACACACACACACACACACACACACACACACACACACACACACACACACACTCACTCACTCACTCACTCACTCACTCACTCTAAGAAAACAGTTACTGTGTCTTACTCATTTCTGAATCCACCCCCTCCTTCACCCCACCTACCCCAACACCGCAGCAGGCACACACTGCGCTCGGTGACTGCAGCTAAATCAGGTTTAATAGAATCCAAGCTTGCTCCCTGCTCAGCCCTTTAGCTCAGGTAACTATGTCACAAACACAACCATTCCACCTCCTGTTCTTTGGACTGCTGCTGTGCTGCCCTGGAGGAATCCAAGAGAAGCTCCCCCACCTTTCACTTGAGGCGGGGGGCCAGCCTGCCTGGCACCCTGCTGTTGGCCCCCGAGATGCCATATCAACCTTGGGACTGGGCCCTCTTCAAAGACTTCCACCCACCCCCCTCACACACACAGAGGAAGGGAACATGGGCCTGAGTCCTGTGAGTGGATGAGATGGAGTGAAGAGCATGCCAGTGAAAGCAGAGAGATCAGCCTCACAAAACGAGCCTCCTTGGAGACATCGTCCCCAAGAATGACAGAGTCCTCCCCCCCTCCATCCTGCTGCCCCCATCCTGTCTGTCACCCACACAAAATACCGCCCTGGATTGAACTCACAGCTCTTAGGGCTTTCCCTGCTTCCCATGGGGACATCCCTATGGAAAGTTGGAAAACTAAAGACTCCGGTTTGATATAAATCCAGAGACACCAGACCCCAGCAATGGAGCACTCTCCTCATTCCAAGTACAAGCTGGGCCCCTTCATCTGAGAGCTGAGGGTGGAGAGGAGACTGCATGTATGTGTATGTGTGTACTCCGGTGTGCAAACATGCATGCCTGTGTGCACATGCACGCGAGTGTTCCCCCGGCAAGGTCCTTGTGGGCAGGACTGTTGCCCGTGATGCACCCACAGGTGTGCCCTTGTGTCTGTGTGCGATGATCATGTATCTGTGTGCAATGCCTGTCTGGGGGAGGGGCAAAGGGAGGATGGGGTTCATGTTTACAAAGTTGCCAGTCTGTTTGTGAGCAAGTGGGTAGGCGTAGGTTTGGGTGTGGTGATGGGAACAGGAGCCATATGTTTGTGGTAGAAAAGATTTCTGCCCAGGTGTCTGTGAATGAGGATGAGTAGGGTGAGGCAGAGCAGCCATCCTTCTGCCTGAGACCCTGCCCGTCCTTCCCATCCTTCCTGGGCTTGCCTCCCAGGGCAGCCACCTTTGCCAAAAGGGCCCCAGTTTGATGCCCTGGGCAGGGCTGGCTACCCAGCAGGAAGGCACAACCTCTTGCAGGCCCCGGGAAAGGATGAGCTCATCCTCGGCAAGTTGAAAGGAGCACATGGAAATGTGGGGTGGGAGCAGAAATTCACTTCGCCTCCAGTGTGGCTGACAGAACAAACACCTCCCCACTCCACGGGAGGCCCTGTCCCAAGGCAGGGGGTGGCACGCAAAGGCAGGGAGACTCTGCTGGTCCTACGGGTGGAGACCTGGGGGATACCCCCTCAAAAACCCCCTGGACTGTGACGGCCTCAGGGGGTAGCCCTGGGATTAGATGGCAAAAGACTGGGAGGCTGTCAGAGGAAGGAAGGGGCTTCCAGTAGGAGAAAAACCTGAGCAAAGGCCCTGAGGCAGGAAGATGCCCAGTTCGCCAGAAAGACTTAGAGCTAAAGGAAGCTTAAAGCTCCTCTTGAGGCTGCCTCCTCAACGGACTTGGGAGAGAACCGAGGCCCATAGAGGGGACATGTTTCTGAGCCCTAGACGCAGGAGCGAGGCTCCCGCCCTCCAGGTCAGCGTTCATTCTGCTGCTCCCGAGCGAGCGCCTGCAAGGAAGGAAGCCAAGGAACCAGACTGCTGGTTTCGCTTCCTTTGCTTGCTCATCCCCAGCTAGGCTGAGTCGGGGACCCCCTCCCTCCGCCAGCAGCTAGCGGTGGGACACTGACCAAGTCACTTGACCTCTCTGAGCCCCTCCTTGCCCTTAGGAAGCGGGCATAAGGCCTCGTCTCACCTGGGAATGCTGCCTTTGACTCCTTAGGGAGCTAAAGTTTGTCATGGTCTCTCTCCAGTCCCCAGCAGGAGCAGAAGATACAGCAATGTGGGTGCTGTATCTTGCAGTGTAGGTGTTCAAAGAAGTGTTTTTCTCTTAAGGCTTTTTTTGATGTGGACTATTTTCAAAGTCTTTATGGAATTTGTTACAAGATTGTTTCTGTTTTTTGTGTTTTGGTTTTTTGGCCGTGAGCCATGTGAGATCCAACCAGCAGCACCTTCTGCATTGGAAGGCAAAGTCTCAATCCCTGGACCACCAGGGAAGTCCCAAATAAGTGTTTTTAAATAAAGGAAAGAAGGAATGATGGGTTCCTTGACTCTTCCTCTCCCACCCTTCTTTGAGAACCTCAGCCTCTTCCCTCCCCTTCATGTAGGGTGAATGAGGCCCAGAATCACAAAGATCTTGAAAGGGAAGGCAGAAAAGACAGAGGCTCTGACTTCTCCATATTTCTAGGTGAATGCCTTTGAGAGTGCCATTTCCTTGCAGCCTTGGCCTTGCTGAAAACTGCTGTGGTGAGGGGGCTGGAGGAAGGGCCTGGATCTCTAGCAGAAAATGGGGGCAGCTGGATCCGGGAGGAGCCCTGGCAGGAGTGAGCCCTGCTCACTGCCTCTCTGTTCAGGGGAATATCCCAAGCCCTCCAGTCCCAAAGCTGAGGGGTTGAGCTAGTTCTGGAACCTCCCACTTCCCATGCCGATTTTTCCGTAGTTTTTTCAAATTCCAATTACCCTCCTTTTATGAGGCCCCCTTTCACGTTAAATTTTTTATTGCCCATTTCTTTCTTTTATGATAGCAGCTATATTTCTTCTAACCTTGTAAAATACACACACACACACACACACACACACACACACGAAACTAGTCTTCAGTTCAGTCGCTCAGTCGTGTCCAACTCTTTGTGACCCTATGGACTTCAGCAAACCAGGCCTCCCTGTCCATCACCAACTCCTGGAGCTTAGTCAAACTCATGTCCATTGAGTCGGTGGTGCCATCCAACCATCTCATCCTCTGTCATCCCCTTCTCCTCCCACCTTCCATCTTTCCTAGCATCAGGGTCTTCTAATGAGTCAGTTCTTCGCATCAGGTGGCCAAAGTATTAAGAGTTTAAGCTTCAGCATCAGTCATCAGTCCTTCCAAAGAATATGGGGATAGAAATCAGATCTTGGTCATCTCAGGGGTGGGGCCTGACCAGGAGCAGGCATGAGGGAACTTAGGGCTACTGATAATGTTCAAAGTCTTCATCTAAGTGATGGTTACACAGATATACATATTTGTCAAAATTCACTGAGCTGTGCGGTTAAGATGTGTGCATTTTACTGGATATATACCTCAGTAAACTACTGCTAGCAGAAAAGACACCCATAGAGAGAAATACACAGACTAGACAAGATCAGTTTAATGAATTATAAAGCAAGTACCCACATAAACACCACCCAGAATAACTGGTGCCCCCATGGAGTCCATAGTGCTGGCTCTCCTTGGACCCCAACTCCCACACACTGGGCATCAGGCCCCCCAGACTTAAGGGAATGCAGAGACCAGGGATGAGGGCAGCCGGTGGGCTTTGGAACCTAGAATTTCCCATCAGGGTAACCCCAGGCTTGACTGCAACTCCTGTTCTGGTGAGTTGAAGGAACAGAAAACACACCCGTTTCCCCTTTCTGGGAGGGGGGGTGGTTTCCGAAACAGCCTCCCTAGGGAGAGTCTTGGCTGGGGGGTGGGGGGTGTCCCCAGTGAAAGTCCGGGAGAAATGTGCCTTCCCGCATCCCTGCTAAAAATAACCCCAGGCAGTACTGCCAGTGCCCCGGAGCAGGAGGAAGGACAGAACCAGGTTTTGCTTTAAACCTGGAAGCAGCGCAGCAGTTGGGGGTGAGGGAGGGGTCAGGGGAGACAGGCTAGGGCTCTGAGAGCCCTGGCAGGACTCTGCCTGCTCCCACCCCCAGCTCCAGCTGGTCCTCTCAAGGGTGCCTGGGAGGGGTGTTGTTGGGGGGCAGGGATGACAGGGCCTCCCCGAAGAGCAGAAAGCCCTGGAAGGCTGGGGATGCGTGGGGAGGGGTCTCTGTCCTGCTAACTGGAGCATGCAGGCTGAAGGGTCAGGAGTCACATGCTCCACGGGGTCCCCACCTCCTTTAAGAAGGGCTCTGTCCCAGCCGCCCACGCCAGGCTCCCTCTGCCGCCCCTGCCCTCCTGCAGCGGGGCCACCCTCCCCCCACCCCAGGGAGGGGGGCTCCTGGCTCACACAGGGCTGAGGATGGCCACTTCACCGTCCCCAGCTCTGTCTGACTTGCGCTCTGCCCAAAGAGATCGGGAGGTCTTCAAGGGCGGGTGCGGTCCAGAGGCGAGGAATTTCCCTGGAAACGGGAAGTACAAGATGTGTCAGTATGGGATCCCGGCACGAGAAAGCCGGCGGCTGGGCAAAGGGAAGAGGCCCTCCCGGCCGCCCTCTTCCCCCCAGCGCCCCCGCCCCGCACGTGCGTCAGAGGCCTGCACGTGGTGAAAGGACCATTCTGCTGTGACCCCAGTTTTAAGAACCACCACAAGTGGAATGTGTGCCCTGCTCCAGGCACTGTACTGACCGTACACAGATGACCTCATTCAGTCCTCAATCGGCAAGCCTATGCCATTGGGATTCTTACTCTCCCTATTTGCTGATGATGAAACTGAGGTTTAGGGGGATGATACACTCATCCTCGGCTGCTGCTGGTAAAACATGGCAGAGATAGGGCTTGAAGTCATGATTTGGGACACAGAGAATGTCCAGGATGAATGTCCAGAGAACAGTGAGGCAGAATTTTGGAAACTGAATGGTCCTAAATAATTTAGGACACTGGTTGTACAGCAACATGATACTTTGGTAGAAAAAAAGAGCAATGGATTTAGAGCCCAAATTTGGACTACCAGTAAGGATATGGGCCAAGGAACTTAACCATTCTGATCCTCAGTTTCCAGCTCTACAAAATGAGTACAATGATCTTGCATAGAATTGCTGGAAAGTAATGAACCCAGCATTTTTCTAAACCTGAAAGACACCAAGCTCCATGTTTCAGGCCCTTTGCAAGTGATCTTTCCTAGGCCTAGAACCCTAAGTCCCCACATGTTCACATACTGGTTTGTTCTTGCCATCTCGGGCTCAGCTCAAAGGTAACTGTCCTTACTGCAGCCACCACCCAGCCCACCCCATCACTTGCAATTGCACCACTGTGTTTTGTTCTTTGCACTCAGCACGATCTGAGGTTATCTTTTTCATTTTCTTCTTTTGTTTTGTTTGTTTGTGGCCTAGCCTCCCTCCCCAACTGCCAAGGAGGTAAAATTTCTTGAGAGCTGGGACCTCAGTGGGGGGCGGGGGTGGGGTGGTCAATAACCCCTTCCCAGTGCTCAGAGCTGCATATGGCAAACAGAACTTGTGAAACATTTATGAATGAATGAATGATTATGCTTTGGAAACAGCATTATATTGGTGTCTGCCTCTCTCCCAGGTCTTGCGGAGCCAAAGGGCAGTAAATGTGGGTTAATGGCGACTTGAGAGTATTTCAGGCCTGGCCCCAGCCCAACCCTGGGGCTCCTAAGCTGCAGGGAGCCATCAGGCTGCTTTGGTTTCTGGCTGCTCCAGGATAAAGGTCAACTCTTGCTGAACAGGAGGTTCTGTACCATCTGGGGCTGCCTGCCTCTGGCCACATCTGCTCAGGTTCCCCAACCTGCACTCCAGGTTCAGGCCAGACCAAACAACTCAAAGTGCCCGCCAGAGAACTCAGGGCAGCTTCATGCCATGTGCCTTTATACACACTGTTCCTTCTACTTGGCACACCCTGCACCCTTTCTCTGCCTGGCAGCTCCTCTCAGACTTGAAGACTGGCCTCAGAGGAGTCCTCCCTGAGGCTTCTGGTCACACCCAGTCTCTGACTTCCCAGGGCATTACAGTGACTTGTTTATATGCATCTTCCCAAGTAGCCTGGAGATCTTTGAGGGGCGGGGGGTTGGCCCACTGTACCACTTGGGGGATCTTAGTTCCCCAACCAGAGACTGAACCCAGACTTTCATCAGTGAAAGCCTGGAGTCCTAACCACTATACCACAAAGGAATTCTATTATCTGGAGAGTCCTTGAGGACAGTGACCAGCTTACGTGTTCCTAGGTTGAAGCACAATACCTGATGCACACAGTAGGTGCTTAATAGATGCTCCAGCACAGCTTTTGGACTTTAGATCCTAGGCACTAACACCGTTCCTGGGACACACACTGGGCACTCATTAAATGCACACTGAAGGCATGAACCAGAGTAATCTGACCCCTCTTCTCAAGTTGGAGGTGAAGTGAGCAGTGGGGGTGGGGGTAGGGGTAGAAATGGAAGATCTTCCTTTAAAACAAGATGGTAACAAGGGCAGAGGGTACGGAGGACCTTAGGAAACTTCCCAGGAGAAGAGACATACAAAACGCAGAGGTAAAAAGCAAACACAGATGGATGGAGGCATATAAACAGGGCTCTCAGTGAGCAAAGAGCAAAAAAGAAGGAAGGATAAAAGAGGAAGAAAGAACTGGGCTCAGAGGGGACAAAATGTGCCTGTGAGAGCCGCAGAGGACAGGAAGCCAGAGCCCAGGCCAGGCCAGCTGACTACAGGATGTCTGGGGCCCTAGCTTCAGCCCCGGGGTAGATAAGGGTGGCATGGGCAGCATCCTAGGGTGAAAGGGCTGGATGAAAGGTCACATGTCACCAGGTTTGGGGACATCTTGGGAAACTCTCTGTCTCTTAGGAGAGGCTCAGTGTTACGAAACAAACACCCCAGGTATCAGAGTCACAAATCTAGTTTCTTGCCCTTGAATGAGCAACTGAGCTGTTCATGCCTCAGTTTCCCCATTAGGAAAATGGGCACTATTCTCCTTCCTTTAGAGGAACATGAAGATCACAGTGAGTGTAGCGAGTTAGGAAGTATAAGTGAAATGGACACACCCCGATATGGCCAGGGATCTGACATAACGGTGGTGATTTCTGCCAAAGCCCTGCTGTAAGTAGGTCCGAGGAGAGGCTATGCCACCATGTCACCAAGTACCAAAGAAGTTCTGAGTTCAGAGACCTGGATTCGAGATCTGGTTCTTAGTTCCCAGAGTGGACAGTGAGGCAAAGTTTACTCCCAGGTGAAGGGCTGAGAGATGACTGAGGCTGCCCATAGCCAGCAGGCCTGCCCACTTACCTCCACCACTGAGTGTCCCCTGGGGTCTCTGCATTTCAGCCTGTCCAATGGACTGGAAATGGTTTTCCCGCTGCCATACTATACCTCCAGGCATATATAGGCTCTCAGGAGGCAGAGTTCCTGGAATCATTTGAAGAGTGGGAGGAATAGGACTCTGAGGCTTGAGAAATGGAAGGTTTGTGATTTAGATACAGACCTAAGTCATCTAGCAGGACACTCAGAAGTGCTGGCTTTACTGTGAGACAGACCTAAATGTGAATCCCAGCTCTGTTACTTCTCTGAACCTCAGTTTCCTTAACTGTCAAAGGCGGGTACAGAGGTATCCACCTCCTAGAGTCACTGTGAAGAGTCAATGAGCTTATGTATATAAACCCCTGAACCCAATCTTGGTCCCTATGAGGCAATGGACATTAGCTCTTATTGTGAATAATAACATCATGTGCTCTTGGGGGAGAAAGGCTAGATCATAAATGTATCGATCTCTGAATGTCAGGCTCACTTTGAGGAGATTAAAGTGGTCACAACTCAAAAATCGTGTTGTCACCAAGTGTCAAATTCCATTTTGCAGCTTCTATTAGGTATGCTTGACTCCTAGGGTGGGGTGTGGGGTAGAATCCCCCTCCCCCACTCCCACCTCTGCCTTGTTCTCTGTGACCGATGCCCAGAGGATCAAGGATTATTAACAAGTCCGCCAAGATTTTGGGGTGGGGGGTGGCAACTTAAATAGAGCCTTCAGTTCCCTTCTCTAGCTGGGCTCATGCACGCTGCTGAAGCGCTCAGGAAAATAAGCGTGGCAAGGAGTGGTGGAGGGGGGTCAACCTCAAAGTCCCAGAGAAACTTCAGACCCAGCTTGGAGTGTCCATGGCCTTGGAGGCTCTTTGGGGCTGGCTGATGGGAGGGAGAAGGGGACTGACGGCTTCAGCCTCCCAAAGTCCAGCTTTCCTCCAGGGCTTGCTCAGCTCCCCACCCTTACCACCCAGAAGAGTGTAGAACCCTTGGTGGGTGGGGGAGCCTAGGTGGGAGGTGGGCAGATGAGAGCAAGGGTGACAGGCAGCAGGATGCCACGGCTGAAGAAGGAAGTATAAATATAAAGCAGCCAGTGTAGGACTGGACAGAGGCCATATGAAACACACGGTACATTCCGGCCCCAGCGTAACAAACTGTACCAGCCTTTTTCAGAGCTGGGAGCACTGAGGGGAGGGAGCAGAGCCGAGGTTCCTTCGAGGCTGGCCCTGCCTCCTCCTCCCCCACTTCTCCCACAGCAGGGAAAGTCCCGATGTTCCTTTTGCAACCACAGGAAACCTCCTATCCCTGCTCACACTCTGTACCCAGTGTTCCTCTCAGCAGCTCCAGACTGGGAGGGAGCGACGAGGCGGGTAGGGGTCAGGGGAGGGGAGAGCCACAGCAACCCAGGTCACATCAGGGGAGGTGGCAAGCATCCCTGGGACACTGACTCAGAGTCACAGCCTGGAAGTGCTGCGATGGAGGCACAGACGACGACCACGGGGAGGTGTAGGGAAGGAAGTGCCTGGCCCAAGGTCACACAGCCAGTTGGGCACCAGGGAGGGACCAGAGGGCATCCAGAGCTGGGCAGCACTGGGCAGCGCTGGGCAGCTCTCTTGGGTGTAGCATGTAGGAGTGGCAGGCCAGGGAACCGGCAGTGCCCGGGGAGTGAGGGTGGGAAGCCCAGATCCAAGGCTGCCTCTGAGCTCTGGCTGGCTCTGGGCACGTCTGGCTTGGGTCCCCTCCACTCTTCCCAAACCCAGCCCGCTCTCTTAAATATTAGAGATAATGCATGGTGAAGTGCCGAGGGTGGAGGCGAGTCTGCGGTGATGTAAACCAGACTGAGTCACCTCCACACCTTCTCTCTCCTCCTCCACACACACAGCTCAAAGCCTCGATAGAGCCTCCTGGGATCTTTCTCCCATATCACCATCTCCTTCCCACTGCTTCCCTGTAGCTCTCACACATTTGGTACTCACCACCTGCTGGCTTCGGTTATTATTTAACCTCACATGCCATGTGTTTGTCTCTTCAACTCGCCTGCAAACTGCCCAAGGGCAGGAAATCATCTCAATACACCTAACATTTATTGAATATCAACTCCAGTGCCAAGCTTGGCCTGTGGGGGATGAACTCAGGCCATGGGAGAAGGTTCAGAGAAGCAGACTTTGTTTCTGCCTCAAGGACTTTCTAATCTGGTTAGAAGAACAGGATTAGTAAACAGATCACTAGAATATGAGACAGGCCACACGCTGTGCCGTGAGAAAGGTACAGACTGAGTGTGCTGGGCTTTCAGAGGAGAGAGAAATCAGATTTGGCTGGCACTGTTCCAAACAGGCTTTATGAGCTGGAGCTTGAGAGGTGGGTAGACCTTGGAGGATGGGCCCTCCCAGCATGGGGGAAATGGCACAGCAGACTGTGGAGGTTGGAAGGAGGGAGAAGAAAGGACTTTCCGAATTGCGTTGGAAACTTTTTAAATGACCTCCTTAGCAGGAACGAACGCAGCCTTACATATGGTAGGTGCTGGGTATGGAAGTCCTTTGTCCCCTGCTTGGTCCAGGAACCTTTAGGACAAACGCTCAGGGACCTCTTTCTGCATAAGGATGGGTAAGAAGACGTGGCCGTGAATACACCCGGGTTTGGGCTGGACGAAGGGAGGGGTCAGGCTCGGGTTTGGGGTCGTCTTCTTCCGCCCCGCCGCCTACTCCCACCCGCTAATGTCCAGGCTCTTCCTACTTAATCCTGGCCTCCAGCCAGGGGGTTCCCAAGCTAGCCGAAAGTTGGGCTTGGTTTGCCAGCCCCTGGGAATCACTGGAGACTCCAGGCTTGTGTGAAGAAAGGATCAATCAGGGAAGGGGTCGGAGAACGGGGAGGCTCCGGGGAGACGGCTTGACTGGCCCCCTCTAGCGGGCTTCCGTTGTCACGTGACCGCATCCCAGGTCTCGCAAGTATGGGGCTGGCGCGTCCCTAGCTCTCCTCCTCCAGACTCCTGGAACTGAGCACCCAGGGGGCTTGGGCGGCAGCCTGGGTGGCTCCTTCTCTCGCATTTAGCTACCAATATCTCCCCTCCGCCCCTTCCCAACTGTGCTGCCCCAGGCCCCCCACTCGCCCTGGGATCCAAACCGGGACTCAGGTGGGGGATGGAGTGATCTCGGTTTGCTAAGGCCGGAGATCCGGCAGAGCCGCCGGGGCGGGGGTCGGAGGATGGGTGCTAGAGTTGCGCACCAGCCCCCGACCGTCCCCGCTGTCTGCGCCGGGCCGGCCCCAGCGTGCACTCGCGGGACGGCGGTGGCGGCGGCGGGGAGACTGCGCGCCGAGCGCAAGCCGCGAGCACAAACAGGGCGAGGAGGCTGGTGTGAGCGCCTGGGCCCGGTGCCAGCGCGCCGGGGCTGGAACACAATGTCCCGAGCGGGCGGGCGGGCGAACGGGGAGCGAGAACAGCCTGACTCAGCAGCTGGGTAAGTGGGTGTGCTCGCTCACCAGATCAACCGCTCTTGCAGCCTGCGGTCAGCGACGACTCAATTCTCTCGGAGGCTGTCTCGAGCGGGAGGAGCGAGCTTACGGCCCGCTCGCGGCTCCCGCCCCTGCCTGTCGCTCTGGACCTCCACGTGGCCGGTTCGTGCAGCCCTCTGCCTTCTCGCCCCTCCATTCCAGTGTTTCGCGATCCCCCGGCCGGACCTGAGTGGGCTCTGCTCGCTCGGAGGGGCATTCACCTCACCCAGCCCGGCAGGTGTGGCCCGCCAGACAAGCTGATCCTCCCCTTCTCCCACCACCCTGGGAGGCCTCTGGAGGTCTTGGCATGGGGGGGGGGTGGTAACTCTTGGTTGCAGATGGAGGTAGAAATTTGGTCTAGGGTGGAGGGGAGCAGAAGAGGGCGCTGGGAGAGATGGGATGGATGCAGGGCAAGGAAGTCTTCCCCATCTCTGTCCCCGGTTGACCCAGAGTTCAGAGTCTCTTCCTGTCCCCTCCCCTCAAAACCACTAGGCCCCTGAAGATTACCCCGCAGGGAAGGAGAAACAGGTGGGGAGGTGCTTTGAAGCCTGAGACCCTGCTTTTCCGCCTTACCCACCCTCCCACCCAAAGCCACAACAAAGACCCATGAATCCTGCCACCCAGCCACAAGGCTTCTCCGTCCTCCTCCGGGCCTGCTGTACCCTGTGGTCTGGTGGGGCCATTGTGAGGATGACAGCCGCAGGGCGGGAGCTGAGCTCAAATGTCTGCCCAGAGCAGGACTCTTCCTGGGAGGTGGGGACCTTTCCTACACCCCAGTCTCCTGGGGTGTCTGCAAGTTTCCCACCCCCCCCACCCCCCACATCCCGGGACACGGTGTACCTGGAGTGTGCCAGGGCAGGCAGGGAGGGGCTCCATCCTCTGCCAAGTTCCAGGAAATGCCCTGGCAGTCGGCACAGTCCTGGGCTCCAGGGCCTTCCAAGGTGGGGCAGGGGGGAGGGATCCTAGGCTGCTGACATGCCTCACCTGGGCCTCAACCCCCACATCTTGGGGGTTGGGCATCTTGGGCACCTTCTGCAGCCAAAGTTGAGGTGATGGATGCCAACCATCTTCCCACACATACAGGCATCCTTCCCAAACATGTGCGTACCCAGCCAGTGCTCACCAAATCCCGCAGTCAGGAGCCACTTTGACTGTTGTCGACTCCAGCCTTCTACCTGATGTATGAAATCTTTCCACAGTATCCTAGGCCAATGTTCTGAGGCTGTTTGCATACCCACAGTGATGAGGACACTCTTTTACGAGGCAGCCACAACTCTTCAGGATGTCCCTGTGTCCAAGTCCAATTGCCTAGAGGATACCTGCCCTCACATAGCCCAGAAGTGACTGAACTCACCCTCAGGTCCCTAACACCAGCTCCTCCTCCTTGCCTGCAGTGACCTTCCTACTCCCCAAACTCACCATGGAGGAGGATTAATTCTTAACTCTTGGGACTTCCCTGGTAGACCAGTGGCTACGAATCTGCCTTGCAATGCAAGGGATGCCGGTTTGATCCTTGGTCCAGAAAGATCCCGCATGCCATGGAGCAACAAAGCCTGTGTACCACAACTACTGACCCCACACTCAAGAGCCCTTGAGCCACAACTACTAAAGCCCGTGCACCCAGAGCCCTTGTGCTCTATAGCAAGAGAAGCCACTGCAATGAGAAACCCTTGCGCTGCAACTAGAGAGCAGCCCCCACTGGCTGCATCTAGAGAAAGCCTGTGTTTAGCAATGAAGACCCAGTGCAGCCAAAAATAAAAATCTTAAAAAAAATTAACTTAAAAAATTCTTAACTGTTTTTTCTCCTTCACCATCTATTACCAAATTCTTCCCACTCCTGCTTTTATGACAAGGTGTTATTGTTTGTTACTTTGCTCACCCCTTCCTTTCCAACACCATAGAGTCCGCCTTTGGCCCAAATTCCCACAGCCACTGCCACACTCTCCTTTCTGACCCAGGTTTTTCCTTCCTCCTACACACCTTGCTGGAATAATCTTTCTCAAACACTGCTTATTGTCTATGTTATCAACTTCAGACTCTTCAAGCACACCGGGTACACCAGCTACGTTCCATACGAAGGGGCCCGCACTCATTCATGGTGTACCCAAACCACAGAATCCAGCACAAGGCCTGGTGCATGGTGGGAAGGCATCCGGTGTTCCTCGAGCGTCCAGTCCATTGGGTTGTGCCTCTTTGCTCCTCACAGTTCTCTTTCCTGGCTTGGTCTCCTTGTCAGCATCAAGCCTATTGGCTTCCTGATGCTCATACAGACCCTTTGGTTTTGAGCAGCCCCAGTTTTTAAATTTCCCAGAATCTTCGGGGTAGGGGTGGGGAATGAGACGAGAAGCTGACATCCAAATTAACATCAGGCTGAGTGACATCGCTCAGTTCTGTCTGACTCTTTGCGACCCCATGGACTACTAGGCTCCTCCATCCACGGAATTTTCCAGGCAAGAACACAAGTGGGTTGCCATTTCCTTCTCCAGGGGATCTTCACCACCCAGGGATCGAACCTGGGTCTCCCGCACTATAGGCAGACAGTTTACCGTCTGAGCTACCACGTTTGCGCCAAATACCAACTCTAAAGTACTGGAGTGCTGAGTGGAATGAGTCTAGCTGCCTGCCCGGAGTCTCTGCTCCAGCAAGGAACGGAAAACCACTGAGGAGGGTGGAGAGCAGAAAAGAGTGCAAGCAGTGGCTTTGGGATTTACAGAGGGATCTTGCCATTGGAGAGTCCAGCCTACCTAGCTCTGGGTCGCTGGTCTGATACCCTTAAGTTGTTCTCTTTCTTGGCACCACATTACACACACAAACACACAGACCCAGTGAGCTTGAGCCCATCACCACCTCATAACCCAGCTCAAAGGCTCTGATAATCTCCACCCCGCTTGGATCATTTTGTCATCGACTTCCCTCTAAGCCTTATGGGCAGCCTTTAATCTTTCCTATATTTTATTGCTTCATTATGTCCTGTAATATTTTCAGCCTCAAATATTATAAGCTCCTTCATGGCAGGGACAGGGTAATTTATTTACTTATTTAATATCATCTATCTTGAGAACAAAGACTAAGATTGGGCTTGGATTTTGAAGGCCACAATGACCTAGGTCCAACACTTAGCTGTAGCCTTGGGCAAGCCTCTACCTTTCTGAGGCTGCTTCATCTGTAAAAGGTGATGGAGATACTTACCTTGCAGAATGAGAGGCAAAGATTCCAGAGAACACAAAGTGCTGCCTGTAAAGTGAGCAGACAACAGGCTGCTCTGTGGGAGCTTTTCTTGAATTGGGGGATGAGGTACATTAACTACTGTCCTCCAACCCCCCACTAAGACATTTCTAAGCGAGTAAAAGGACACTGTTAACAATTAACACCAGTTCCACGGAGGCAACCCGGAATGCACAGCCACTCTACCCTGACTCAAAATAATCAGTGAGTGCAGGGTTCGGATCCAGCGCCACGCAGTGCCTAAGCCTGATGCCAAGCACGGTCCAAGCTCAACGAACGTCTGTCGAATGAACCGAACCTGTCCTGCCCTCAGCTTTTTGGAGCAACAGCAAGCGAAAAGCAAAGATTGAAAAGGCCGCCCACGCCGCCTCCCCACCCCAACGCACCCCCCACCTCCGTGTCCCCAGTGTCTCTAGCAACCTCCTCTCGCTAAGGTCTCTCCTTCCCCTGCCCGCGTCTCCGCCCCTGGTTGCCTCGGAAACAGTGACGTGTACGCGAGGGGCGTGACCTCTCTCCATCCACTCCCGGAGACCCGGGGGCCCCCTTCTTATCCCAACCGGGGAGAGGATGAGGCTGGGGTCCTCGACCTTGCTGACCCTACGCCTGGCCTGGCGCTAACTCCGCCCAGCTGGTTGCCCTCCTCGGTCGCGGGACTCGCCGGATTTGCGGGCACCCCCACCCCCAGCCCACCCGGCACCGGTGGTGAGCTGGCCTGGGGGGTCAGGAGAAGGCCGGCTTCAGGCCCTAGGATCTGTCCTCATCCTTTCCCCTCCCACCCCCGACGGGCCAGTGGATCCCGAGAACCGAGGCCCAGCGCTCGGCCGGGGCCCGCTTCTTCCCGGGCCGCCCTCGAGCGAGCTCCCTGTCCTGAGGGAGGGCGGGAAGGGCGGGGAGGGCGGGACCCCCGCCCCCCCACCAGGGCGCGCCAGGCGCGGCGGAGCGCGGGAGGGAAAGAGTTAAACAAGGTGCCGGCGGGAGTGGGGGATGGGAGCGGAGGGAAAGTGAGAGCGGGGGCGGGGGTGGGGGGGCCCGAGCGAAAGAACATCCTGTGCCCGCCGCCGGATGCGCGCGGGGCGGGGGAGGAGCGGGGAGCAGTTCGAGGAGGGGGGGCAAGACGGGGGGAGGCCGGGGGCGGGAGGAGTCTCGGCCTCGGCCCCACGCCCGGTCCTCCTTCTGCGGGGGGCGCCGCCCCCTTCGCTTTCCCGGGTTTTCGCCGCCTTTTCCCCGCGTCCCCACGCCTTCGCCGGCGTCACAAGCTACTCAAGAGGCCCGCCAGCCTGGTCCCCGGCCCGGGGTATTCGCGAGCTTGGACGGCACGGTCTCGGAGCCCGTGGGGTCCACATCAGGGCGCGGGCTGTCCCCAGACGCGCACCTCTCCGCTCTCTGCGGGGGCAGCTCGCACGTGCAAGCTTCCCGCGTTCACCTAGAGTCACTGGCGTGCAGCGTCGCGTTCAGTTCTGACGGCGCACTTCCGTGTAGTAGGCGGGTATTGATAGACCCCTCTTATGGAGGAGGAAACGGAGACTCAGGTTATGGAACTTGCCCAAACCAAAGCTCGAAGCAGTCCAACGCTCTTTTCATTATAGAGTAAGCTGATTTCCCCTTAGCTTCTCCTGGGCATGCAAGTGCGGGACCCCTCCGAGGTTGCACTTCTTAATGGCCTACTTGCACAGCAGGTCCCCAATAGCTTGTCAGTCTCCTCTAATTAACTAGGCTGAAATACCCATGACTGAGTCCTGATAGAGTAAGCAGGTAGTCTTAGGGTTTTACAAGTGCAAGGATGGTCTTTAGGAACTGAGGAGCCCAGGGCAATGGGCTGGGTGCCCCTAGATCTCCAGGGGGTATTTGGTGGGGTTGAAGGGTTCAAGGAGGACTCCAAAACTGTCAAAGAAAGAAAATGGGTTACAGGAGTTGACATTGATTAGCCTGAAGACGACCAGAGGGGGAGGGATAGAGGTTAAGGGAAGGGGCTGAATAATGTACCTTTCAGGCCTCATAGAGGCCAACCGTGTGCTTACTTCCTTCCACACCTGACATTTTTGTCCAAGGGGAAGCCTGCTTATAATCGAAATTATTATAGTCACATTTGGTGAGCTCTGTGTGCTGAGCACTGTTCTGATAAACCCAAGAAGTAGGTATTATACCCATTTTATAGGTGGGGAAAATGAGGCACAAAAAGATTACAAAGCTAACTCAGTAACTGAGCAGGAAGTCTTGGTTGAACCCACACTCACTCAATAAATTGCACCTAACATGTTGGGAAATCAACCCTGAATATTCAATGGAAGGACTGATGCTGAAGTTCCAATAACTTCAGTCACCTGACTCGAAGACAAGACCCTGATGCTGGGAAAGATAGAAGTCAGGAGGAGAAGGGGACAACAGAGGATGAGATGGTTGGATGGCATCATTGACTTAATGGACATGAGTTTGAGCAAGCTTCCAGGGATGGCAACGGACAGGGAAGTCTGGCATGCTGCAGTCCGTGGGGTTGCAAAGTCAGACACGACTGAGTGACTGAACAACATGATGGGACCATCAGCAGCCTTCAAGGTGGAAAGCTGGTGCAGATGGCAGAGAGATGTGCTAGGGCAGCCTGTATCCTTTTGCTTTGGTGAGGGCAGGTAAGAAACTTGGGGTTAGCTGTGTGTATTTATGGCGTCTCAGACTTCTCTCTAGCCAATATTCCAAATTTGGGGATTTGACAGGGGAAAAGAACCAAAACCCAGGTTCTCACCTAGAGCTGCAGCCTTCATTTATGTTCCCCAAGAACATTCACTATCATGTGTTGTCACCATCATTTCACAAAAGCCAATATATTTTAATTTTCCTCAAAAGAAGACAGACATCATCTGAATCAAAAGCAGTTACTCCCAAGAAAGAACAGTCCTTGACTTTCCACCAACAAATACACAGTTCTTTTTTTTTCCTTCTTCTATATCGTGCTGTGGATTAGCAAAAACGTATGATGGGGCGACTGCCTCTGCTTCTGATCCCTCTGAATCATTTGAGAGCAGAACCAAAAAAAAAAAAAAAAAAAGGCTTAGATATAGCAGGAAGGAATTAACTTAGAGCCAAGAAAGAACTCCGCATCTTTGGAGAGCTTTAAAGAACAGGTGAGCAACTGCATTTGTTTAGGATGTGAGGGTCGTGGGATCAGCTCTACAGTCTGAGGAGGCCAGTAGCCCTAGGTCCCCCTCAGAAGAAGGCTGGAACTTTGTTCTGAAGGATCTCTCCTCGGATCCGCCAGGGGAGTCGGAACCTAGAACAGTTCCGTCAGGCAGCCATTTCCCGCCCAGAGTTCATGGAGCCTGATAGGTGGTCCCATGGCCGTGGAGGGAGGGGGCTGCAGCGGCCTCTGTCACCTTTCACTGCGGGAGTTCGTGTAGTCACCCACTGTGGGCTGCACCACCAGTAAGCCTCAGAGTTGCCCAACCTTGAGACCAAAGAAAGAGCCTAGGACAGCAACAAAGACATTCATAGTGCTGAAGACGGGTGGGTGCATATAATGGCACTTTTTCTCCATTAGGAGCTGGATTAATTTAGTAGTCTTAGTTGGGTCTAGTATAAATCTAGGTGAAATCAGTAATTCCCTTGCCAATCCTACTCCCCACGAGGCAGCAAACCCAAACCGCCAGGGAACTTACCTGCCAGTCCCCGGGTCATTTGATAATGTGTTCCTCTGGGGGTAAGATGCTGTGGCGAGAGCAAAAGTAAGTGGTTGTCCTGATAGTTGGCATTTGTATTTAGGCGGTCAACAGTTAAGCTCAGACTGTATTGACTAGTCACTTCTGGGTTAACATAGCCCTGGGCTGATTGCCCCAGGGATGTTCAATTTGAGTTCTGAGAGCTTAAGTTAGCCTCTGATCCACCTGTGGAAAGAACGGGTTTCCATTTCAGTTGTTAAGTTCTTTCATCCTTTCCATTAGCCCGGTCAAAGTTGGGGGAGGGATGTCCGTAAGGCAAGTGGTAAGGCCAGTGTGTGTCATTTTTATCAGCCCATTCCTGAACTTCACGGCTGGTTAAGTGGAGTCTTTGGTCATTATCAATGTCCATGGGGGTCCTGTATTTCACACACAGCTATTCTAGACTCCAAATAGTGGATTTTTGCATTACTAGACTCAGGTAAGCCTTTTGCAGTGTAAGCTGCACATGGCTGTTGTCCCTTCACGGTGTTTATCATTGCTCTGCCCCCTTCCACAGCTGGGACGAGAAGCCCAAGGGTACTCTTTATTTCATTGTTGTCACAGGCCCCAACCAGACTTTTTGGCCATGCCCAATTCACAAACCTGTCCCTGAATTAAGATCCCCTAAAGCCTGTGTCTGTAATTGTTTAGTGGTGAGAGGTTTGAGCTATGCTTGTCCTTTGTAGATCATCCACGTCCTTGCATTTTGTCTGTATTCACCAGCCATCCTCATGCAGTCAGATGAGCCACAAGCATAGGGCTGCTGCTTTTAAACTGAAAACAGGGACTCCGAGGTCACCAGAGCGGAAGAGAATCAACTTAATGGAAGAGAAAGACGTCTGTCATGGCAGTCAGCTGCCACAGGGCCCCACCTGCTGGTGGACGGCAACCAGATCATGCCTGCGACCTCCCGCTCCCCATCCTTGACTTCTCGACATCTTGGGTGTTTCTTTGGCCTCCAGGCCGGCTGACCAGTCATTGGGCTGCACCCCGCAGTCCTGAAAGCTTTGTGCTTGCCCCACCTCAAGACCAAAGAGTCTGGAGACAGTGATGGAGACCTCAGTGGTTTGTTGGACCGGAGGTTTGGGGAGGGGGTTGGCGCTGGTCTTAAGCAAAAGGTCCTGGAGCAGTAACCCGTGGATTCCAGTGGGCAGGTCATCACAGCAATCTCCCCACTCGGGGTAGAAGAAGACTACTACTTGCAGGGGGAATTGAGGTCAGGTTGGCTCGTCGGTTACCAAGGAAACCAGCTGGGGCACGTCCCTCACAGCCCCTCAGTTAAGAACCATCATGAGGGCAGATGTTTCCTTTAATAAATTAGCAGGTAGAGCGGGGGTGAGATCAGCCATTAGCTGGGGCAGGGGGCAAACGTGGTCACGTGAGTAGGGTTCAGGCAAAATCGGGACTGGTCAAGGGACTTCCCCAGTTGTCCAGTGGCTGAGACTCTGAGCTCCCAACACAGGGGGCCCAGGGTTCAATTCCTGGTCAGGGAACTAGATCCCACAAGCCACAACTAAGAGTTATGCTGCAACAAGGATGGAAGATCCCCCGTGCTGCAACTGAGACTGGGGGCAGCCAAGTTGTTTTTTTTTTTTTTTTTTCCTTTTTAAAGAAGGGACAGGTAGAGTAAGAGAAGTACAAAGAGCAAGAGAACAGCCATCTTGAATGGCCTGACCATACACCCACCTTGGGGCTGTGTAGAGGCTTAGGAATGACCCTTGAGGAGGGCCGAGAATGGAAGAGAATGGCCCCCCGGGAGTGTTGCCTGCAGCCTGGGGTGGTGTGACTGAAGGCTCTGAGTGGACAGACCTGGCTGGCTGCTGCAGCATCCTTGGTGATGTGTTTCCACACCTCCTGCAAGCCCAGATGCAGCAGCCCAGGGCCGCGAGCTTTCCACCAGGAGCTCAAGGCCAGGCAGGAGAAGCCCTGTTCTGGGGCAGCCATGCTCAGTGCTGACTCTGGGCCTGAGCCTGGCTTGGGTTCCTCCCTGTTCTGCACCAGAAGGTGAGGCCAGAGGCTGTCAGGACACTGGGGGTGCGGGGAGGAGGAGGAGGGAAGGGTCTGATCTCACCTGTCCCATCCTAGTGGTAGAAATGGTGGAGACTGAGGCCTCCAAAGCTGGGTTCTCCTCCTCCAGGGTGGCGGCATTTTTCAGAGGCCTCCAACCCCAACCCACCCTATGTGTGTATGTTGTTGGGGGGTGGGGGGGATTGGGTGTGATACTCCCAGATTCAGGCCTCCATGGTTTAATGCACAGACCCACCCAGGTTTTAACCCTGAAGTTTTAGAATGCAAAATCTGGGTCCTCTCAGGTTACAAATGATCAAGGCAAGGGCCCCTTCTCCTCCAGAGACACACTGGTTAAATGGGCCTGGCATCCCCATATTCAGATTCTCTGACGTTGTTCTGTCCTCCCATCCTCGAGTAACAGAAGTCGTAACTTGAGCATCTCCTAAGTGCAGGACTCTGCTGGATGTTGGAGATGCAGAGACAACTGCCTTTATGAGCTTTTGGTCAACACTGAGGGGAACAGGTGGATGCTGGAAGATAATGGATTTGCCTTGCGACTCCGGAAAACTTTTTAAGGTGTTCGTCATCTTTTCATTCTCTGATGGAAAGGGGGGCCCTTGCCTACAGAAACACTCCGAGGCCCAGAAGTGGATCCATGGCGAAAAGATCAAAGATGGGAGGGCCAGGCAAGTGAGGGAACAGGGCTGCCAGGGGCCACATCGCAGCACCCCCAACCCTGACCCACCCACCCACCCCAGCAAACTTCCAGAAATCGGGCCTCTGCTGCCCTCTAATGGTGAAGCCCCCTAGTGGTTCAGCCGGTAAAGAGACTGCCTGCAGTGCAGGAGACCTGGGTTCGATCCCTGGTTGGGAAGATCCCCTGGAGAACGAAGTGGTGACCCACTCCAGTAATCTTGCCTGGAAAATCTCATGGATGGAGGAGCCTGGCAGGTACAGTCCGTGGGGTCGCAAAGAGTTGGACACGACTGAGCGACTTCACTTTCACTTTTCATTTTGCCCTCTAATGGAGGAAAGGAAGCCTCTGGAGCTGGCTGCTGGGGCCCCACCAACCTGGGTTCCCTAAAAATGGGGGCTGTGAAGGACCTTCCTGCCCCAGACCTTCAGTTTCCCTGGAGTCTTGAACTTGATTTCCCGCAGCCTCCAAAGCTCCCTGGCTGCCCTGTTCCCAGACCGCCACCCTCCATCCTACTGTTTCCCCAGTTCCCTTTGTTGCCCATGTTCTGATTCTGGTGCCCTGGTTCCTGGCCCTGCTGGAGTTCTGGTTCCGGAAGGCCTTCTCTGGGTGCCTCGGGCATGTCCTGCATCTGCCAGCGCCCGGGGCAAATGGACATCCGCAGAGGTGTGGTGGGCCTGGCCACAGGCGCCGGGGCCGTCTACCTCCTCTACAAGGCCATCAAGGCTGGCATAAAATGTCAGCCGCCCTTCTGCTCTGCCTCACCCATCTGCATCGCCCGTGAGTGTCCCCGCCCTGGGGAGAGGGCTTGGCCCCAGGAGGTACCTATTCCCCAGGTCTCCGGTGTTGGAGGGGCCCAAGGGGACTCCTCCACATTCCTCTCTTGTGCCTCTTTCTCACCTCCATCTTCCCCAGACCCACTCTAGATATGCTGGAGCAGAGTGCCCAGGTAGTGGATGGCACTCGGGTGCGTCCTCAGGAGTCATCTGGCAGGTTCCTAAATTCTGCATTCACTCTGGCATCTAGGATGGATAGAAACTTGGTATCAGCAGTTCTCCTCAAGGGAAAACCGGGGGACCTATGTGCCCAGAGCTTCCACTAACCTCTGTGACCCCTCAGTCAGTGCAAAGTTGAGAAAGAAACCCTTTCTGCAAGACTTTGTGTTGCCACCTGCTGGAATATCATTGCCATATACCAGTTATGATGAAACACGGTGTATGACTGCCATATGCCAGAAAGTTGTTATGGTAAAGGTACAAAACATTTTTGTTTATGATATGAGTGATGCAGCATTAGATGTGGTGCCCTTGTGCAGTGCACACCCTGATCAACTGCACATGGTGGTCCTGCCTATGGCAGAAAGTCTTCTCTTCAGAAAAGGCAAGGCAGCCTTGTCTCCCAGGTCCCTCTGCCCCACTTCCCAATCCCCTTCTTTCATCACCTCTGAGTCCACAGCCTGAACCGGTCTGGGGTGGCTGTCTAGGCCTGGCAATCGAGCGAGAGCGACACGGGCGGGACTCAGGTGAGCTCCGGAGGCTTCTCAACTCTTTGGAGTGCAAGCAAGATGCGTACACCAAGAGCATGATCCTACACAGCATCACGCGCTGTGTGTACTTGCTGGAGTCTGAGGTGAGGGAAGGGAGGCAGGAGACCCCTCCCCGTCAGCCTGCCCCCTGGGGGCCACCAGCGTGTGTTCTGGTCCCCCCCCCCCCCACCCCCATCCCCCTGACTAACTAGACTGTGTCCTGGGACCTGTCTCTCTGATGGTGGGAGGGGTTGTGTTGAGAGGTCTTGGTGACAGGGCGTGTGTGTGGAGGAACCAGAACACCCGCTTCTCCTGCCTCTTCCATCTCTCCTGGCACACTCTAGGCCTCTACTTGTACTAACGATGACATCACGTTGGTGGGCTCCATGCTGGATGACAAGGACAACAGTGTCAAAATCCAAGCCCTGAACACACTTAAAGCTTTCTCTGGCATCAGAAAATTCAGGCTGAAAATCCAGGTGAGCCTAGCAATAAGGGTGGGGCAGAGCACGCGGGGTGTCCATAGGCCGTGGGCGCTTTAGTGGGCCTAGGATGAATGGTCATGTTCCAGAAGTCTGTTTGCATCTGAGTTTGTAAGCCAGAAATATGTTTTTCCTTGGAAATTGGTGGGAAAATGGTGATCAGTTTCCTAATAGGGGCAGAAAAGTCTTTGAATCCCAGGATAAAACTGAACTCGGTCCCATGGAGAATCTCTGAACTGCAAACAGAAACCCCCTAGGTTCTTTCTGACACTAACCAACTCTCTTGACACCAGCTGGGTGTCCTATAGTTCAGTTCTGACAAGTTTCCCTGGGGTTAGTACAGACCCCACCACTGAAGGCTGAGTCCCATAGGGCTGTCTCCCACTTCTGACCAACCAGCTGTAAAGTTGGATGTTCACATGACCTCTCTCCTCAGACTTGATAATTCACTATAAAGAGTCACAGAATGCAGGAAAATGTTTTACTTACAGTTTATTATAAAAGATACAACTGAGGAGGGACTTCCCTGGTGGTTCAGTGGTTAAGACTCCGTGCTCCCAATTCAGGGAGTACAGGTTCGATCCCTGGTTGGCAAACTAAGACCCCACATGCCACACACTTCGGAGCCAAGGGGGAAAAAGATAGAACTGAGGAGCAGCCAAATGGAAGAGGTGCAAGGGCAGAATGTGGGGGAAGGGCTTCCATGCCTTCTTCAAGCCTGCCACCCTCCTAGCACCTCGGTATATTCACCAACCCAAGGTTCTCCAAACCCTGTCGTGTGGGGTATTTATGGAGGCTTTATTATGTAGGCATAATTGATTAATCATTGGCCATTGGTGACTGAACTCAGTCTCTAGCCCCACCCTTCTCCCAAGAGGTAGATATGGGGGTGAACGTTCCAGCCCCCTAATCCAAGTGGGGTCTTTCTGGCCTCATCCAGCAGGAAGCTAGGGGTCTGCCTAGAGTTGCCTCATTAGCATAAATTCAGGGGTGATGGAAAGAGGCTCATTATAAAAACCAAAAACACTCCTAGCAGGAAATTGCAAGGATTTTAGGAACCTTGTACCTACAATCAGGGACAAAAACCAGATATACTGTCAGACCACACCCCAGGCTGTGTTGGTCTAGGGCTGGTGCCTGGACCACTAATGTTTTCACTACTACGATGTAGAGAAAACAGAAGCCGCCAAATGTCAGTTCCCCCGGCTTCCTGCTGCTAGGCCTTCAGGCTTACCTGTTACTCATCCTTTCCTGCTTTCCTGCTGGCGCCATGAAAAAAAGGCTTTCTTCCTGCCTGTGTTCAACGATCCTCTCAGTCCTGCATCCCCCTCCCCGAGGGCCCCTCTCCTGATTAAACTCTGTCTTGTATAACCTCCCCTGGCTCCTTCCCATTAGATTCAACAGGGTCTATTATTTCCATCTTAAAAGGCAAAACCAGAAAACATCTTCCTTGACCTCTAATGACCTCTAATCTCTTTCTAGCAAATGATCTCTCCCAAAATATTTTACTTAAAAATGGCTAAAATATTCAAAACATGCAAACATTTTATACGTGTTTGGTAACAATAAAACACCAGAACTTCCCTTGTGGTCCAGTGGCTGAGACTCCACATTCCCAATGCAGGGAAGCCTAGGTTCAATCCCTGATCAGGGAACCAGATCCCACATGCTGCAACTAAAGATCCCTGTGCCGGCCACAGCCAAATAAATCAATAATAAATATTTAAAACAAAAACAGAACACACATAATCAGAACTCAGGCTAAGAAATAGAACATGACCAATTGGCTAGATGCCCCTGGACGCCCCTACTTAATGCCGGTCTCCTCCCCCACCAGAGGCAATCATTCCTCTGCATTTTGTTCAATTTCTTGATTGTCTTTGTTGTTTTATCATGTATGTATGTGTTATCATTTTCTAGCAGGCCACAGCAGCAGGCAAAAATAGGTAAAATATAATTGGAATGTTTTTATGCTTCAGGGATCTGAACGTCTGCAGTTTGCATTCTGTAGTTTGTCTTTTCCCTCCAACATTGAAAGATTCATCCTTATTGATAGGGACTGCTCTGTTTCTTTTTCACTGTTGTATAGTATTCTAGTTCATGAATATCCTGCAGTTTTATTTATCCAGTTGCTCATGGGTAGGTATTTGAGTTGTTTGCACGTGGTGCTGTGAGTATTTGCATATGCATCACCCTTGGGACATGGGAGACTTTCTCTAGGGCCTGTATGCAGTTGTGGGATGGTCAGGTGAAAGGCATGCCCAACTTTTTGAGAAGGGCTGAATCAGTTTACACCTTCCACCAGCCCCGCATGGGTGTTTCTGTTGCATCATTTCTTCCCCAACACTTATTCTTTTCACACTTTAAATTTTTTGCATCAGACTTTCTTTGGAGGAAAAAAAAGGTTTTGAAGTCTTCACTTGCTGGCTGCTTCTACTTCATCTCTGAGCCCTCTCAGTTGTCCTAAGGCTGTGATTCTCATGCATATCAGAATTGCCAAGAAAGCTGGTTAAAAATGAAGATTTCAGGGCATTCCACCCAGAGAACCAGTTCAACGGGGAAGCTTTGTTTTTCATAAGCCCCTCAGGAGATTCCAATGCAAGTGGCATGGGCACCACTGTTCCTTTCTTCCCCTGGGGTCTGTATCCTGAGGACCCAACTCTCTGGGTGAAAGCGGCCACTCCCTAGCCTCAGTTTCCACCTAGATGTGCTCTCCTGTGTCTCTATCTAAAGCCTGCAGGCTCCCTTGACCTCCAGACCCATGGCCAGCTGCTCCACTTAGTCTGGAGACCCTCTGACCCAACATCCAAATGGAGCTCGCCCCTGTTCCCTGAGCCAGACCACCCTCTTGAGAGAGATCTGATCGCATCATTTCCCTGCTGGGTCTTCCTCAAGGCTCTCATCAGAAAATATATGACCAGGGACTTCCCTGGTCATCCAGTGGCTAAGACTCAGCGCTCCCAATCCTGGGGACCCAGGTTTGACCCCTGTTCAGGGAACTAGATCCCACATGCTGCACCTAAAGATCCTGCATGCCACAACTATGACCCAGCACAGCCAAATAAAAATACACACAAAAATTTTTTAACGTGTACAACCAGCTCCACGTCCCTGCCCACACCCCAGCTGTTTACACTGTGTGTTTCAAGCTCTCTCCCCTCCCAGATCTTGCACCTGAAAGCTCTTACCTGAAAGCCCACCCCAGATTTGCTAACTCCTACCTTCAGATCTCAGCAGTCAGCAAGGGATGAGGGCAGGAAGGAGCAGGGTACTAATGGGAAGTCTGTGCTTCCCACTCCAGGCTTCTGGCGTCCTCCTTACATGACTTGCAAAGGTATAGCTTGTAAAGTACCTGCCTTTGGTAATAAGCCCCAAGCATCTGCAGCTCAGAAGCCAAGATCCCTTTTTTCATTCAACAGATGTATATTGAGCACTTCCTTCATGCTGGGGCACCGTGCTAGGCGTATGAGATACAACAGGGAATGGAACAAGAAGGAACCTTATCCCAAGCGAACTTAAATTCTAGCAGAAAGCAAGGCAGGCAATACACAAATAAATGAGGGCTTCCCTCATAGTCCAGTGGTTGAGTCTGCCTTGCAATGCCTGGGACACAGGTTCGATCCCTGGTATGGAACGATCCCACATCCCATGGAGCAACTAAGTCTGAGGGCAACAACAAAGACCCAGTGCAGCCCAAAATCATTAAAAATCAACAAAAATCTTAAAAAAAAAAAAAAAAAAAAACTAAGCGAAACATATAGTGTTTCATGGGGGCAAATGCTATTGAGAAAAATCAAGAAGAGTGGTAAAGAAGGCTGACATCAGGGTAATGCTGCAATTTCAAAGGAGAAAATCTTTTGGGTCTAGGGCTTGATAAAGAGGTCATAGAAATGACACTGAAAGCACAATCTATAAAAGAAAAATGATGAACTTCATCAAAATTAAAAACATTTTTTTTTTAGTGAAAGACCCTGTTAAGAGGATGAAAAGATAAGCTGCAGATTGAAAGAAAATAGTTGCAAACCACATATTTGACACAAGACCGGTATCTAGTTTATATAAAGAGCTCTGAAAACTCAATATTTTAAAAAATCCAGTTAGAAAATGGGCACAAGATATGGAAATATATCACTGAAGTAGATATACAACTGCAAATAAGCACATGAAGAAATGTTTAACATTTAACTAGACACTACTGCTGCTGCTGCTAAGTCACTTCAGTCGTGTCCGACTCTGTGTGATCCCATAGACGGCAGCCCACCAGGCTCCCCCGTCCCTGGGATTCTCCAGGCAAGAACACGAGTGGGTTGCCATTTCCTCCTCCAATGTGTGAAAGTGAAAAGTGAAAGTGCAGTCGCTCAGTCGTGTCCGACTCTTAGCGACCCCATGGGCTGCAGCCTACCAGGCTCCTCCATCCATGGGATTTTCCAGGCAAGAGTACTGGAGTGGGGTGCCATTGCCTTCTCCTAACTAGACACTAGGGAAATGCAAATTTAGGACCACAACAAAATATTGCTATATACCTACTAGATGATCTAAACTAAAAAATTAGTGACAGTACCAAATGCTGGTGAAGATGGAGAGAAACCGAACCTCTCATACGTGGCTGGTGGGAATGTAAAACGGTAAAGCGGCCACTATGGAAAATAGTTTGGTAGTTTAAAAACAAAAAACTCTACATTTACCATGCAAACCAGGAATTGTACTCTTGAGCGTTTATCCTGGAGAAATAGAAACTTACATCGGTATAAAACCTGTTCACAGCAGCTTCATTTGTAACAGTCAAAAGGGAAAATAACCACAGTGGCTCTTAGTAGATAAATGACTAAGAAAACTGGTAATCTAGTATTATGGAACATCACTCAGTAATGAAAAGGAATGGCCTATTTATACACACGACAACTTGGATGGTTCCCAAGGGCATTATACTGAGTGGAAAACATCAGTTTCAGATTACAAAATATGCTTCCATTTATGTAATCTCAAAATTGACAAAATCAGAGAGGTGGAAAACAGATTGGTGGCCTGCACTGGTGAGGGCTGGTTTTGATGGGCAGGGGTAAAGTGTGACAGTAAGATCACCCACAAGGGTGATCTGTGGTGATTCTGATGGAATAATCTGTTGACAGAGGTGGTGGTTACATGAATCTACATACGTGATAAAATGACACAGAACTATACATACACATTGTACTAATACCATTTCCCTGGTTTTGATACTGTAATTATTTAAGATGTAACTATGGAGGGAAACTGGGTGGAAGGCACATTGGGACCTCTCTGTTTTTGCAACTTCTAGTGAACTTATAATCTTTTGAAAATAAAAATTTAAAAACAAAAAGTGTGTTCCATGTGACAGTGGTATAGGAAAAAATAAAAGGGGGGTGGATAAGGAAGGCAGGGATGGGAGTGGTCTCATCTTAGAGGAGGGAGTGATCAGGGAAGGTCCCCACCCCCGAGAAGGTGAAATTAAATAGCAAAGTCTTGAAGGAGGTAAGAGTCAGAGTGAGCTACAAATATCTGGAGGGAGAGCATTCTAAGCAGAGGGACCGGCCTGTGCAAAGACCCTAAGATAAGTGTGTACCTGGCGTTGTCAGGGAATGGCTGGCGCCATTGTGATGGAAACCATGAGGGCAGAGGAAAGAATAGGAGATGAGGCAAAGAAGTAATTGGGGGGAACAGGGTAAGATTACATCAGACCATGTAAACCACTGTAAGGTTTTTAGCCTTTATCCTGAATGAACCAGCGACTCTGGAGCAGAGGAGTGAATGTCCAGCCTGTGTGCTGTTCTGAGAATAGATGCAGGGAAAAGACTGGAAGCAGAGAGGAGGAGGCTACTACAGAAACCTGGGGGAGAGGTGCCGCTTGCTGGCTTGGAACAGGGTGGTGGAAGGGGTATGGCGAGGAGTGGCTTGATTGTTGGTAGATTTTGAAGGTAGAGCCAGCAGGATTTTCTGAAGGATTAGAAAAGGGTGTGAGAGAAAGGAGTCAAGGAAGACGAGGGAGTTTTGGTCTGAGTAACTGGAAGGCAGGTGTAACCAACAGTGGAGACAGGAAGGGTGGTGGAGAGAGCAGGTGTGGGGATGGGAATGTGTTAGCTCAGAGGTTCAGTAAGATCTGGGAAAGAAGTGGAATTGGCACTTGCATCTGTGAGTCTGGAGTTTAGGAAGAGGTCTGGGCTAGAGACAGGAACTTGAAAGGCATCAGCATATGGACAGTCTTTAACACTGAGGCTGTGAGTCTTTAACGCCGTGTCACTAAGGGAGGAAGACAGAAGAGGAGGTTGGCAAAAGAACTGGGGAAAGAAGCTTGTGACAGAGAAGTCGAGTGAAGACAGATTTTCAAGGAGGTGGGAGGGGTCAACTAGGTCAAACCATGGGGAGAGTTTAAGTTGGGGGAACTGTCTGTGGGGTCGGCTCAGTTGTCGTGAGTGGAGGCAGAGGGTGGGTTGATGTTGCGGGTCATCCTGTGAAGGCAGGAAACCCTTCTCTTCTCCCCGCCCCTCCCCAGGAACACGCCATCAAGGTGCTGGAACTGATCTCCACCATCTGGGACTCAGAGCTGCACATTGCAGGCCTCAGACTCCTCAACAACTTCCCGCTGCCTGACTTTGTGCATCCACAGCTGCGACGGGTGATGCCTGCCTTGATGGAGATTCTGCAGTCGGACTATATCCTGGCACAGGTGCCTGAGGACGGGGGCCCAGGCCCCGACCCCCTGCCCGGCCCTGGCACAACGCCTAGAGGGAAGAGCAGAGATTCATGTCATCCCTGCTCAGGCCCGCCTGCCTTCTCACGTGTGACCCTTTCCTTTGTTCAGGTGCAAGCCATACGATTGCTGAGCACCCTGGCACAGAAGAACGACCTTCTCTATGATATTCTGAACTGCCACGTGAGAAAGGAACTGCGAGGCGGGCCGAAGGGTGCTAACTCAGATATTGGGAAAGGAGGAATTGTGGGTTCTTCAGGCAGACTGAGCCCCGATAAGAGCATCTTGTTCCTCTTTCTGCCCCTGCACTAGATACATATTGCCAACCACCCTGCTCCTGTCCTCTCAATAGAATCAGATTTTCCTTTGAGGGACTTTCTGAACGCTGAGAGTCAGGAACACAGGTGACACAAATTAGTCTAGGTATTTTAATAATGGGGGAAAATTACTTACAACGTTGTGAAAAGTTTCCTACCATCTAATTAGTTAACACAACTATCCCCTCACTTCACGTATTTGTTTGTTTTTGGTGAGAACATTTAAGTTCCATTCTCTTAGCTAATTTCAATTATATAATACAGTATTATTAATATCAACTATAGTCACCATGTTTTGTATTAGATCCTCAGATCTTTTTCATCTTTTAGCTAAAAGTATGTACCCTTTTGGGCTTCCCTGGTGACTCAGACGGTAAAGAATCCACCTGCAATGAGGGAGACCTGGGTTCGATCCCTGGGTTGGGAAGATCTCCTGGAGGAGGGCATGGCAACCCACTCCAGTGTTTTTGCCTGGAGAATCCCCATGGACAGAGGAGCCTGGGGTTGCAAAGAATCGGACACAACTAAGCATAACACGTGTACCCTTTTACTAACCTTTCCCTGTTTCCCACGCCCCACCCCAGCCCCCAACAACTACTTTCCTGCTGTTTATATGTTTGACTTTTTTTTTTTTTTTTTTAATATTCCACATGTAAGTGATCCTATGCAGTATTTGGTCTTTCTCTGTCTGGCTTATCTCACTTCGCATAGTGTTCCCTGAGTCCATCCATCTTGTCACAAATAGCAGGATTTCCTTCTTAGAACTGAATAATTATAAAGAAAAAAGGACATATCTACCACCACAGTGGAAGATTTGGAAGGTTTTAACTATTGTTTCAGCAATTAATAGATAAATATTAAACTAGTAAGGTTACACCTGCTGCAAATAACACAAATAAGCTTAAGCCGTTAGATATATCCAGAACACTTGACAATTAGTACATGTACATTCCTCTCAAGTACACAAAATATTTACAAACATTAACCACACGCTAAGCTTTAAAAGGAAGCTCAACAAACTTCCCTGAATCAATATTATCGTATTACTCATGTTTGATGACCACAATGGAATTATGTTAGAGAATGATATTGAAAACCAAAAGATTCCGACACAGTCACATCTGAAACTCAGGTATATTGGGCAACTGAGGCAGCAGGAGGATGGAGGAACTTTAGAACTTGCCTTGGACTTGATTCCTCGCTGCATCCTGCTCACAGGTACACTCCAACTTCCTGAACCTGTTCCAGTCCACACAGCCTGGGAGTCTGCTGTTTGAGGTCCTGGTGTTTGCAGAGCGGCTGAGCGAAGGCCGGAGTTCACCCCACTACCGCGCCGTGAAGTGGCATTACAACGAACAGTCTTTACACGAAGCTCTCTTTGGGGACGACTCACGACTGGCAGACCGGCTGCTCGCCTTGGTCATCCACCCCGAGGAGGATGTTCAGATCCAGGCCTGCAAAGTCATAGTCAGCCTGCAGTGCCCCCAGGACGTGGGGATCCGGCCTTCCTGCCCACCCAGCCATTCCTGCTTTAATAACGGGGAATAAAATTATGGAGAGCCAATAAATGAGTGTGGGAGAGGAGGCTGGGGGGCTGTGTCTGTGCTCGGCCTTCCGGGCTGGGTGGGGATTTTAGCCGCATCACCGCCTGTCAGAGCGCGGGCCTGTCTCCTCAGACGCATCCCCACTTCCCTGTTCAGTTAGACAGACTCCCTTCTCTTGCTGCTTTCTAAAATTTATTTATTGTGACCAGACCATGCAGCATGTGGGATCTAAGCCTGCACCCCCTGCAGTGGAAGTATGGGCTCTTAACAACTGGACAGTCAGAGAAGTCCCTTATTTTTGGGGGGTAATCATTTTTATTGGTGTATAGTTGATTTATAGTTTGTATTAGTTTCCGCTATACAGCAAAGTGAGTCAGTTACACATATACCTACTCTTTAAAAATTTTTTTATTTTGTAGTGGGGTATAGCTGAGTAACAAACAATTTTGTGACAGTTTCAGGGAACAACGAAGGGACTCAGCCATACACATACATGTATCCATTCTCCCCAAACTTCCCTCCCGTCCAGGCTGCCATATAACACTGAGCAGAGTTCCATGTGCTATACAGTAGATTCTTGTTGGTTATCCACTTTCAATACAACAGTGTGTACATGTGCATCCCTAACTAGCCCTCCCCCTCATCCTTCCCCTGGCAACCATAAGCTTGTTCTTGAAGTCTGTGAATCTGTTTCTGTTTTGTAAGTAAATTCATTTGTATCATTTCTTTTTAGATTCCACATATATGTGGAATATACATACATAAGTATGTACTATACATACATAAGTATATGCACATAAGTACATACATAAATACGTACATAAGTATATGTACATACATAAGGACTATACATACATAAGTACAAGTATGTCATATGTCACATGATATTTGTCCTCTGACTTACTCCACTCAGTATGACACTTTCTGGGTCTGTCCATGCTGCTGCAAATGGCATTACTTCATTCTTTTTAATGACAGTAATATTCCATTGTATTTATATACCTCATCTGTATCCATTCCTCTGTTGATGGACGTTTAGGCTGCTTCCTTGTCTTGGCTATTGTAAACAGTGCTGCAATGAACACAGGTGCATATATCCTTTCAGATCATGCTTTTCTCCCAATATATGCTCAGGAGTGGGATTGCACGCTCATATAGTAGCACTGTTTTTAGTCTTTTTTAAGGAACCTCCATACTGTTCTCCGTGGTGGCTATACCGATTTACATTCCCACCAGCGCTGCAGGAGCGTTCCCTTATCTCCACAGCCTCTCGAGCGTTTACTGTTTGTGGATTTTTTTATGATAGCCACTCTGACTGGTGTGAGGTGGTACCTCATTGTGGTTTTGATTTGCATCTCTCTAATAATTAGCAATATTGAACATCTTTTCACGTACCTGTTGGCCATCTGTACGTCTTCTTTGGAGAAATGTCTGTTTAGGTCTTCTGCCCATTGTTTGAGCCCATGTAGGTCATTACAGAGTCCCGAGTAGAGATCTCTGCTATACAGTAAGTTCTTATTAGTTACCTGTTGTATATATAGTAGTGTGTGTACGTCCCAATTCCAATCTCCCAATTTATCCCTCCCCGTCTCTTGCTGCTTTTAAATTTGAATGTGGAGTCAATGCTTTCAGGGAGTTTCAGGGAGAGGGTGGGTTTGGGGACTGAGGCCAAAGATAATCAGTGAGAGAGACTGTGGCATTGTAGACAGTACAGCCCCGGATTACTCAGAATGGGCTGGGCTACACAACAGTAACAGCAACTGCCAAATCTCAGGGCTTAAAAATGGCCACGGTTATTTCTTTTTCTTACCACGTGCTCCTGAGAAGTCAGCTGAGGGGGTGGAGGGGCAGGAAAAGTGACTTGCTCAAGGTCACATGACTGGTCTGGGGCAGAAATAGGAGTGGAACCTCCTAATTTTTACTGGGCTTTTTCTTTCATATTCCTTGGCTTGAGCCCCGTGAGAGGAGACCATGGATTCTAAGTCAGAGTCTGTGGCAGTTGAGAAAGACCTCAATGCTTCTGGATTTTAGAGGTCAGTTTAGGACTGAACTATGAGCAAACCTGTCCCCACTATTTGCCTGATCCAAGACCCCATCACTTGAGTGGATGGATGGTGGGTGGAAGGGTATAGGTTAGGATATGCTGATCAGAGAGCCAGATTTTTTTTAATGTTTCATTATGAAAACTTGCAAAACATGTGGGAAAGTAGAAACCTTTGTGGACACTCATCCAGGCTCAGCAACCACTGATGCGAGATTTTATTTCATTTTATCCACCTACTTTTTCACCAAGAGAGCCAGTTCTTACTAAGGGACCATCCTTATCACCATCTCACCCAGACTGATCAGCATCTCTGGGTGAACAGTCACTACCAGATCTGAATCACCAGCTCTCTTCTTTCTCCTGAGCTCAGGACTTAGGCTGCTCCTCCCTGCTACTTGGCTACAGTAGTCATTTTGACAATGGAACTTGTCAAATGCCAACATCATCCTACCCACCTCTCTGCCAGCTCCCCCATGTTCCCATGTCACCAGCAAGGTATGGGGAGTCACCTTAAATTCTCTTCCCCATCACATACGCCAATTCCCACTGCTCTACTCTCCCCCACGTCAGGACTTCTGGGAAGTCATTCTCCTATTTCTGTCCTCCATTCTCCAGTCCTATACACTGCAAACTAATCTTTGAATCCCACACTGGGACTTACCTGGCAGTGCAGTGGTTAAGATTCTGTGCTTCCACTGCTTCAGGCATGAGTTGATGTGGCATGGCCAAAAAATTAAAAAAAAAAAAAGATCAAAACCCCACATTGCACCATCCTCAAAAACCTTCAGAGGTTCCCCACCACCAAAGTGAACTTTTCCCAGCCCCAAAGCTAAGTCACCTGATCTGACAAGTGCAAGTGTACCTACATGAAAAGCAGACAGGATTTTGTCCTGGAAGGTATGGTCACTGGAGCCCTTTGCTACATAATAGCACCAAATGAATTCGGTTTGCATTTAAGGCCCTTCAGCATCTGTTCATCCTGCCTGCCACTAGCCAAGCATGTCAGCACTCTTCACTAGTCAAACGGGAGCTAACAAGTCACAGCTGACCTAATCCTGTCATGTTTAGTCTTGCCCCTGAGGTTTTGATGCAAACTTCTCCCTGCCTACAGGGCTTGTCTTCCTGCTTTCCCAGGGGCTTTGTCCCCATGACCTGTGGTAGTCTAGAGTTTTCTTCAACTGTATCTGCTTTTGGGGCTTCCAGCAGCACTTCTCATCTGAGTCGCTCATGTGGCATTTGGCAAATTAAAGCTTGGGTCTTATAAATTTTGTTCTTTTTGCAGTAGGTCCTATCTGACTGCTTATAAAAGCCTTGAAGGAAAAGCCTGTTCTGGGCAGGCACATGTTAACAATTAGCCGATGGTAATGAAAGGAGAGCTGGCAGTGGACAATGACATGGGGTGTGCTGTGTTGGTTATTGGTTGCTGCGTAACAAATTATGGCAAAACTTAGTGTATCAGTCTGGGTCCAATCGAGGGAGAGAAACCACACCATAATTTGAACAGGGAGATTTAAAAATAATTGTTACCCAATCCCCTGTTATAAGAAATAAAGAATTGGTTAGTTAGGAGTAAAGTGAAAGTGTTGGTCGCTCAGTTGTGCCCGTCTCGTTGTGACCCCATGGACTGTAGCCCTCCAGGCTCCTCTGTCCATGGAATTCTCCAGGCAAGAAGAGTGGAGTGGGTAGCCCTGCCCTTCTCCAGGGGATCTTCCCAACCCAGGGATCCAACTCCCGTCTCCTCCATTGCAGGCAGATTCTTTACCATCTGAGCCACCAGGGAAGCCCAGTAAGGAGTAAAGAGAACTCTAAATACATAAATGCAGACACAGCAGCAGCCCTTACACCCAAGACTAAGGCTGAAACAGAGCATTCCAGGAAGTGATACCTGCCTCCTACCTCAAGGTTGACATCTAGATCCTGTTGAAGAGAACAGTCTGTGGCTTGCCAGATAGCAGGAAGGTCATGTTGGTGTCATGCTAGGGGCACTTGCAGAAGTCTGCCTTCTTAGATGCCAGGGAGAGCTCTTCTCAGGGATGTGTCGAGCCAAAGGCGCTCAGCCCACAACAAAACCGCCTGGGCAGGGAACAGGAGCCCCCGCTCCTGGGAACAGGAGAACCCGTGAGTGCCGCAGGAACCTCCGGCTGGAGAAGCCACGTGCCCAGCAGGTACCGGATGCTGGAGAAGCTGCAGGAGGTGGAGGCACTCTGCTGACACTGCTGCCCGAGAGGCAGCGCCAGGAGGACCTGTTGGTCACTGGGTTTTGCTGGCTGCCCCAGGACCCGGGCACTGGTGAAGCCGTTGGCGCTGAAGGAACCTGCCCATCAAGTACGCTAGAACAGGGATGCAGAAATCTCCTCCTGCCCTGTCTCTCCAGCTCCTTTCCTCTTAACAACCTAAAACATCGATAAGCGCTTATTATCTCTCGAAGGAATTTGGGAGTCATCTTGACTTGGTGCTTCTGATTCAGTCAAGTTGTTCTTGAGGTCAAGTTCCATTGGCCAGGATTGCAGTCATCTGAAGACTTGACTGGGGCCAGGGGGTGACTTCCAAGAGGCCCACTCATGTGGCTGGCAAGTTGGTGCTGGCAGCTAGCATGAGGCCTCAGTTTATCTACACATGGGCATCTTCACAAGGATGCTTGAGCATCCTCGTGACATAGCAGCTGGCTTCTCCTAGAGTGAATCATCCAAGAGAGCACAGCGCAAAATCTGCTGTGCCTTTTCTGGCCTAACCTCAAAAGTCATACATTATCACTTTCACCACCTTCTATTTGTTAGAAGGGCATCTCTAGGTCCAGTTCACATTCAAGACAAGGGGAGTTAGGTGCTGCCTTTTGAAGAGTGTCAAACACTTTGTGAGTATTTAAAAGCCATCACAGGGTGACCTAACAGAAGGAAATAAAAAAGAGTGGATATATGTATATGTATAGCTGATTCACTTTGCTGTACTGCAGAAACTAACATATTATTAAGCAACTATATGCCAATAAAAAAAGAAAATACCTGCCACAGGCGGCATCCGTCAGCAAGGACCAGGGGATTCCCTGGCAGTCCAATGGTTAGCATGCAGTGCTTTCACTGCCATGAAAGTGAATACGTTAGTCGCTCAGTCGTGTCTGACTTTTTGCGACCCCATGGACTATAGCCTGCCAGGCTCCTCTGTCCATGCAATTCTCCAGGCAAGAATACTGGAATGAATTGCCATTCCCTTCTCCAGGGGATCTTCCAGACCCAGGAATCAAACCCAGGTCTCCTCCATTGCAGGCAGATTCTTTATCATCTGAGCCATCTGAGTTCACTGCCATGGCCTGGGTTCAATCCCTGAGGTCTAAGAAGTAAGGTCCCACAAGCTGCGAGGTGCCACAAGAAAAGACAAGACAAAAATCAACAAGGACAAATCTGCACTCAGCATCTAGATGCGCCTGTTTTCCCTCTGGGAGGTTCTCTGCCAAAGAGAAGAGAAAGTTCACACCGATGGTTGCCACCTATCTATCCCATCCCTCAGTCTGACTTCCAGCTGGTTAGCTTGTTTCATTACCTGCAGAGTTATTTTATCTTTGGGCAATTATTTCTCCCAAGAAGCATCTCTTTCCATCTTTTCAATTGATTCTAAGACTTCAGAGAAAAGATGGGCTTGAATGAGATCTGGAGAGAGGGAAGAGCTTTCCAGGGTGGGAAACTATTATACTTGAAATTTTACCAAAAGGGAAATCAGAGTTTCCTCTGGTGAGATTATGAGATGGGCTGGGGTGCTGGTAGATGGTATTTGGCCAGGCAGACTGCCAATTACTCCTATAACTGATTTCCTGAAGGAGACGCCTGACAGACAGAGATGAGGTAATGCCCATTCCCACTGGATTGCTTCCAGCAGGATCCCAACACAGGGTCTCAAGCAAACAGGGCTGGAGTCCTCGGCTTTATCTTAAGACTTAAAACACCCTCTCTTCTCTAAACTCCCATGTTACCACTGCTCTTGTGTAATTTTCTCCCCTTGAATGTGAACTGGACCTGGTGACTTGCTTCTTACCAGTAGGATATGGCTGTCAGGCTGCACCTTGCAGGCCTGCAAGTCTTGTGATTGCCTAGCCTCACGAGTGAAGAAAGAGCTTGGAGACAGTAACAGAGAGATAGGGCATCTTACCTGTGTGAAACAGAAGGTCTTGGAGCAGCATCCCACCATTACAGCAGAGCCCAGGCAGAGCACGACCGCCACCTTCGCTACTTGGGGAAGAATGAGGCAACTAGCTATAGGGGGACTGATGTCAGGTTGACGCATCAGTTAGTTACCAGGGAAACCATCAGCTGGAGCATGACCCTCACAGCCGCTCAGATTAACGACCATCACAAGGAAGGTATTTCCCTTAATAAACTAGCAGGTGGAGCCCTTCTGGCTGAGGGATTAGATCAGCCACTAGCTGGGGCAGGGGGCAAGCACATTCATGCAAGCAGGGTGCAGGTGAAATGGGTCTGATCAAGCAGGAGATGTACAAAGAGCAAGAGAACAGCCATCTGGGGTGGCCTGATCATGCAATGGCCAAGTGAGGAACTGTCACTTTAAAGATCAGATTACAGAGACTTCCCTGGTGGTATAGTGACGGAAACTCCACGCTTCCAATGTAGGGGGCCTGGGTTCGATCCCTGGTCAGGGAACTAGATCCCACATGCCGAAACTAAGAATTTGCATGCCGCACTAAAGATCCTGTGTGCCACAACAAAGATCGAAGATCCCACATGCCACAGCCAAAAAAAATATTAGATTACAAAACACTGGGACTCCCATCTCGCTTCCATTCTTTTTCTTTCACTGGTTTGTGCTGACGAAACCAACGGCTGTGTTGTGGGCTATCCTATGGAAAGGACAGCCAACAGCCTGTGAAAAGCTGAAGCTGTCGGTCCAACAACCTGCAAGGAACTGAAATCTGCCAACCACCACCTGTGTAAACTTGGAAGCAGCTCCACTCCCAGTGGAGTCTGAAGGTGACTGCATCCCCCGCCGACACCCTGGCAACCTGTGAACAGACCCAGAGCCAGGGGACCCAGCCAAGTTGTGGCTGCGTTCCTGACACACAGAAATCTATGAAGTAATAAATGATGTGTTAAGCCACTAACTTTTGGGGGTAATTCTTTATGCAACAGTAAGTAACGAATGCAACAAGCGACTCTTGCAAAGGTCTTGCCACTGGTTCATTCCTTCCACTCAAGAATGAGAACAAAAATCACTAATACCACACTCAAGTGTGAGATTTTTAATGCCCATGACCCCTGCCCACCAATAACTATGGCCATTCAAGTGTCCTGGAACACAACAGAGTTTCCTTTGAGAGAAAAAGGAAGTGGGTAGAGAGAGCGTTTACCCTCCATGATACCTGCTTCCATGGATCCAAAGGGTGAACCAAAATGCCACCCTGGAAAGTCCCTTTTTTCTTCTCAGATGTCCTCCCTTCTTCCTAACCCCAGAGAGTCTCAGTCAGCGGCATCTTATAACATCTCGTTTCCTTGAGCTGGGCCGAGGACTCCTGCAGCTGAAACTAAGTAGAAGTGCCTGTCTTTCTTTAAAGTAGGAGGAAAAAGTGAAAAGGTATTTTTTCACCTAAGTATTTGGCACCTACTATAGCTTATCTGCCGACGAGTAACAGATTTCAAAATGAATGAGCAAGGAGCAAACAGTAATAGAAAAACATAGAAATGTGATTTCTTAAAATAGTTTACAAGTCATTGTTCAAGATACAGTGACCTAAATACATACAATAGAGTAAAAGGAGGGAAGGAAGGCAGAGAAAGAGAGCCGAGTTCATGAACTTGGGTCCCATCTCTGGCATTTCCTGGTGTTCTACGAGAGCACCACGGCGTGGAGGCTGCCAGAGCAAGTGTGAGAACCTCAGCTACTTTCAGGGCAGTGAGCTGGTTCCCAAGATCTGACCTCTGGATGGAACCTCAGGGAAAATTCTCCAAGGCTGGGGGCACCATCATTGGAAAGTGGGGAGGAGGTGCTATGTAACAGATCCTGTCTCCGAAGACTAGAAACCGTCAAGGTTAACTGCTCAGCTCCAGTGTGATACTCTGGGCACATGGCTGGCAAACTTTTTTTGTTTCCAAGGGTTGTATGTAAATTGTGAGACACTGTGGCCCAACCTTGTCAGTCTAGATTGACAAAGAATGACAAAGGGAAATGAATCCTTATTGGAGGGTTTCTCCACTCTCATATCACTCTGGGTACTTGTATTCTGGGAGGGGGAGGGTGCTGGAGTCAAATGTGAGTCCAGGAGACAGGACATAGAATGGAGATGGCATGGTTAAGATTAGACAGGGCTCTGTAAGTATAACGTATGGAATTAGAAAGCATACCTCCTGGCAAATACAGATATACACACACACATATACATACATATATATACTTTAGACTGTGGCCCATGTCTGATTTTTACCTGGGCACATGGCTTCCTAGAGTAGACACTGCATTTCCCAGTTTTTCTTGCAGCTAGGCTCGGTCATGTGACCATGACTGACTGATGGAGTGGAGAGTATTAAAGCAAACAGTCAGGCCCTCCCACACCCACCCTCATCCTTCACTTCATACCTGAAATATGAACAGGTTATAAGGCAATCTTTGACCAGGCTGATGAAGAGTGATTATAGATGCCAGAGCAGTGAAACTAAAGCAGCCTGGACCGCTGAGACCATGAGACCCCATTTTCACCTTGTACTGCATATCCTTAGGATGTTATGGGAAAGAGAAATAAACTTCTGTCTTATAGTAAGCCGTTGGTTCCGTGGTTTCTTTTGCTGCAGCCAAACCTATTTGTATATCCTACAGTTCTGTCTTGGTAAATGAAATTCTGCTATTAGTAGTTTATTTGTTTCATAATTTTCTTATTAGACAAATATTTTTCAAGCTTTGAGTGCTCTTTCTGTATCCTCTTAAGTAGGAGCTGGCAGGTGAGCACAGAGCCAGGTACCAGGGAAGGGAGCAAGTTGGGTCCATCAAAGAGTAAACTCATCTATCCGCCCATCTTTCCTAGGACCGTCTTTTTTTTGGCCAAACCATGTGGCATATGGGATCTTAGTTCCCTGACCAGGAATTGAACCACTGGACTACCAGGAAATTCTCTCCCAGGACCATTTTTTGCTTGGGTTTCCACAAATGGCAGTTATCATCATCTGTCTGTGAAGCAACTGTTTTTAGAGGGGGGAACGATGATTGCCATGGAAACTGAGAAGGGGGTGAGCAAGTTAAAGTGGCTGATGACTGAAAGAGGACAGCGCTCCTAATCAGCAGCTCCTGGACCCTGGGCATTAGATCAGTAAGGGCTGACAATGGCACAGGGCAGAGGGAGCGCTCTCTCTAGACTGTGGTTGGAAGGAGATGACAAGGGGCAGGAAGGAGAAACTCACCTTTTCGAGAGTGCACCGGGGTGGGTGTGCAAGTTAGGGAGGGAGAAGTCTGGGAGGCATGGGATTTCCCTAACAAATTCCCAGGGTGGGGGTGGCGCAAAACCCTTGATCCATGGAGATGTGATTAAAAAAAAAACAAACAACCCAACATGTTAAATATGTATGAAAGAGAATCAGGGAGTTCCCTTGTGGTCCAGTGGTTAGAACTCTGTGCTTTCACTGCCAAGGGCACAGGTTCAACCCCTGGTCAGGGAACTAATCGAAGCTGCATGACATGGCCAAAAAACGAGAGAGAGAAGTACAGAAATAAAAAGCATAGGTTGACATTCAAAGTGATCTGTAGCTGTAAACATTGAAAAGTTTTCCTATAGAGAGAAATCAACCTCCACCCCATTCAAGTAACCCATGCCACATCCAGACATTTTGTCCCAGTGGTGGCTGATATAGATTGACTTGTTTTGGCCTTTGTTCCACCTCCTTCCTGGATCTTAGGGCTGGAAATGTGGGAGATATTTTTCTTCTTTTAGGCCCCTGACAAAGCAAATACAGGCAATACTTTTTGATGGCAGCTTTCTGATTCTGAGAGCAGAGCTAAGGTGTGTATTTCCTGGGGCCCACAGTCACAGCAATGACCTTCTGGCTCCCATCCTGTTAATAGTGGCAGAGTTGGTAGCTTCCTTGGCAGCTCAGTTTTTAAATAAATTTTATTCCAGGAAGTTCAGCCTAGACTCTACCCCTCAAACCCTTTTGAAGACTTTATAAGCCCTCAGTTACTATATTATATCCCTTTCTGCTTAAAATAGGCACAGTGGTGTCTGTTTTCTGCAACTGAACTCTGATGATGAAGTGTCGCTAAAATGTTTGTTAAATGAATGAATGAATGAATGGGCAATGGAGGCTGCCAAGGTATCTACACTGGGTTAGGCAGTCAAACTAGTTGGACTCAATACAGGCATAAGTGGGCAGTGAAATCAATTTGAAATTCTGATCGACATTTTAAAATTTTTAAATTTTTTTAAACTTCTTATTTTTTATTGGGGTATAGACAAATAACAAACAATATTTTTATATTTTCAGTTTCAGATGAACAGTTAAGGGACTCAGCCATACATATGCATGTATCCATTCTCCCCCAAACTCCCCTCCTATCCAGGCTCCCACATAACTGAGTAGTTCCACGTGCTGTGCTGTGGTCCTTGTTGGTTATCCATTTTAAATATAGCTGTGTGTACATGTCCATCTCAAACTCCCTATCACTTCTCCCATCCTCCCCCCCCCCAGCAATGATAAGTCTCTAATTGACATTCTGAAAAGATGAGATAGAATAGAAAATCTCAGAGCAGATCACATACAGTAAATGTTAGTATTCTTTTGTGAAACTTGTTTCATACACATATACACATGTTACATATGTGTGTACACACGTACACATACACACACACGTTTGCAGTGATAGTAACCCAAATATTCAACAAGCAACATGACAGAGTCAGTCAGTTGGAATGGATGCCAACAATATCTACTAGTTCTCTGAATACCAGTATAAAAAGTATCTTTGTAGTAAAAAAAAAAAAAGATTGAAACCCAGCAGTCTATGGAATATACCTTACAGCTTTTGGCGGGGTAGGAGGCAGTGGGCACATGTTTCTGAGGACGCTTCCGTAGGCACTGCCCCCGGCTGGAGGAATTTAACCATGATGGATTTCTGCATCTGGAGGCACAACAATCCTCCTGCCTACCGGCATCCATTCCCATCCCAATCCTCCATCTCCCTGCCTCTGGGAACCTGCTCTGACCAGGCTTCACAAAGTCCCGCCAGTAACAGTCCCTGGCCCCCTGGCCACACTGCTTGACCCAACTGAGGCCAGTCGAGTCTTCTAGGGTTTTGTATAATGGGTGCTGAGGGGAGGGGCTTGGGGCTTTACACAGCTTTGCCCACCCCCCTGCCACTGTCCAGAGAGGCAGCCACCCTCCCAAGAGACAGACAGACTGAGGCCCCCACAAAGGCTAAAGCCAAGGAGGCGACACCTAATATCAGGGAGGGTGCCCCTGGGTCCCTGAGGCCAGCCTCACACAGCTGCTGGCCCAGTGCTGCTCCCTTGGTTTTTATTTTTAAAACAAGTTAGTCTTGCATTTCTTTGAGGTGTAGCTAAAGGAGTTGTGATTACGTCACGGTTCCTTGAGGAGGTCAGAAACACTCTGTCCAAGCCACTAAGTACCGTTGTGGCTCAGAGGCACCACTGAGTCAGAGAAGGACGAAGCTCCCATCCGTATGGGCAGTGTGGGCCGGGCGCCAGGTCGGGCCGCCCCTCTGTCACCTGAAGCTGCTCGGAGATCTCTGAGGAACCTCATCATGAACATCTCCCCCGAACACAGAGGTTGTGGGGAGGCCTCTGTGGCCCCTCTGAGGAAGCCTCGTCATAGGCTAACCTGTCGAGATGCTCCCGCGGGTGGAGAGCGACGCAGTGGCACACGGGCCACCAGGCGTGACTACCCACTTCTGTCCTCCAGGTAGACGCCTCGGGGTCCAAGATCTGGCTACCTCTGGAGGAGGCGAGGCTGTGGTCAGCTCTGTCCTCTCCCTCCAGGCCTGTCTTCCTCCCCAGCTGAGCTGACAGCCCCTCCCTAGGACCAGTCTGTCCCGGGAAGAAATAAGATGGGAGCTCTGTGTGTGTGTGTGTGTGTGTGTGTGTGTGAGAGAGAGAGAGAGAGAGAGAAAGAGAGAGATGACCTGAGGATGGGTGTGAGATAACCTCCCTCAGGACCGGGCCTCTTCCTCTCTCAGGAGACCCCTCCTGTCTTCACAGAGCAGCAGAGAAGCCCCACCCCATGAAACCCCTGGACCCCAGGCTAGGTCTGACTCCAGCACGGCCTCCACCAGCCCAGCCTTCCACTGAGGAGTCACCACAACTGGGGTTACTCCCAAGGTCCCCCAAGGTACCTGGAGCACTGACCACCCCCAACTCCACCCTGCGCCCTCTGTAAGCAGAGAGCCAGCCTGTCCCCTATTCATTCTCACCTCCAAACCATTGTCCCTCTGGACTTCTGCTTGTATGTTTAGTTTGGCCAAGTCTCGCAGCTTGTGGGATTTTAGCTCCCCAACTAGGGATTGAACCCAGGGCCCCAGCCGTGAGAGTACCGAGTCCTAGCCACTGGACTGCCAGGGGATTGGACCCCTGCTTGCAAGCCTTTACTCTCAGCCTGCCCAAATCGTAGTCCCCTTCAAGCCCTCATGAAAGAGCACTGTCCCTGGCTGCAGGCTTCCCTGCCTGTCCTGGGCATCCTATGGAGGACCCGGCGCCTCCACCTCTGTGCCCACGGACACTGCCTGTCCTCTTCCCCAGGGAGCCTTGACTGTGCTCTCTCTACTTCCCAGGCTCTTTCCAGCCTCTGTTCGTCATTCTCCTCAGACTCCCTTGAGCATTCCTTCAGGAATGAGTAGAGAAATGGGTGATTTTTTTTTTTACCTAGGGCAGCTTTCACCAGATTTCTATTTTGGATTTCCCAAATTGATGAAAAGCTCCAAAACTTTTGAGAAACTGACAGAATTTGTGTATATATATATCTATCTAATATATTGGCCAAGAAACAGCATGGAAAACCAAATAAAACTACTAGCATTGTCTTATTTTCCATTGTTTCATAAAAACACACTGGAAGGCCAAGAAAGTAGGAAGGATGTAGTTTCAAAATAAAGAAGGGTTCCTTAAATATGTTTGACGACAAGAACAAAAACCACATTGCCCTAATTTTTTCCATTTTGCTGTAGATCAGTGAGAATATTGTTATGGAAACCAACAGAGAGATGCAGGGAAGGAGAAGACACTGGAGGGTGTCTGAGGACGGAAGAATGGATGGGGAGGGGAGGAGGGCGCTGGTTGCGGGGGTGGGAGAACAGAGGCCCGCCAGCCAGGCCCTTCCTGCCCTCCTTCTCACATGAGACTGGGCTGCCCAGGTTCGGGTCCTGGCCAAAGGGCAGAGCTGGAGCCGCTCTCACAGGTCGGGTGTCTCAGGGACCCTAGTAATCTGGTGCCCACCCCCCACACTGCACATGGGTCTTGTATTTGTGCTTGTGATCAGTGCCAGCTGGATTTGGGAAACCAGCCACTGGTACAAAAGGACTTGGAGTCAGGCGCCCAGGTCCACACCGGGCTCTGCTGAGTCACCTGGGGAAGTCCCGGCTGTCTCTGGGTCTCAGTTTCTTCACCTTAAGACGGAGGCACTAGTGGGACTTCCCTAGTGGTTCAGATTCCACTGCAGGGGGTGCAGGTTCAATCCCTGGTCAGGGAACTAAGATCCCGCATGCTGTGATGGTCAAATAAAATAATAATTTTTAAAAATGAAGGCTCTATCAACTAGACTTCAAAAAAATTAAAAAAGGAAAAAACCCCGAAGTTTCTGAACCAGTCTCTGAGGCTAATTCAGTCCTGTGCCTTAAAAAAAAAATTTTTTTTTTGTAGAGAATTTAGAATTTCAGGGACTTACCTCCCCCTCAGGGCCTTCAATAAGCCTCTCTGAGGCTCCTGGGCCTCGGATCAAGAATTTCAACCTGCCAATCCTGACACACAGCCATTGGTCTCTTGCCCTCAGATCAGTCCCTTCCCTGAGCAGAGACACTATTTACCTATTATCAACCACTCACAAGGCAGGGCCAAATACCTCAGGGAACTAGGTGACTCCACACGAAGAATTATTATACCCTGGGGCTCCTTTTGGGTTCACAATGAGCTTTACAGACAGGAAGCAAAAGATGACAGAAATTCCTTTAGGGAACAAAGATTTCTGGCTGCCCACAGCACTGGGGCATGGGGAGAGCTTGACCTCAGGAGCTAGAACGCCCTGGGTTGATATCTCTCCCTGTGACTTAACTGTGTTATTTGGGCAAATTATTTTACCTTGAGCCTTTGGGTTCTTCACCTATAAAACAGGCAGCAGAAACGACAGTAGACGCTAAGGCTTCTAGGACTTGGTTTTCCCAGCTTCCCTTGCAGAAGGTCAGGGTCACGTGACTTGTTGTGGCCAACGGTCGGTCTGTGAGTGGAAGAGGCATCTGTCAGGCCTGGCCAAGGCACTGAGGTGTCCATGTACCTTCTCCTCCTCTCTCTCCCTTCCTCCATAAGGACTTTGGGGGCCAGACTTCCAGATGATGTGGCTATGAGATGGAAGAGAGTCTTCCTGCCACGTTTCAAAATTTACATGACTGACAAGTAATGCATTATTGTGCCAAGCCACTGAAATTTCTAGAGTTTTCTGTTATGACAGACTGTTAACTACCATGACTGATACAGGGAAGGCTGACAGAGATCTTGGACACAAACCCCTCTGAGGACAGTGGGGGCTGTGCTTCTTAAAGAAAAGAACTAAACCCTCTATAATAGTCAGCTCACATTGCCACAGCAAAACACCATAGACTGGTGGCCTAGACGACAGACGTTTATCTCTCACCCTATGGAGGCTAGAAATCCAGGTTAAGGTTGGTCCGGTTCTGGTGAGAATTTTCTTTCTGGCTGGCAGACAGCTGCCTTCTTACGGGGTCCTCACATGGCAGAGATAAAGAGACAGTAAGCTCTCTGGTGTCCCTTCTCATGAGGGTGTTGTTAATCCCATCCTGAGGGGACCCTCATGGCTTCATCTAACCCTGATTATGTCACAAAGGCCCCACCACCAAATCTCATCACACTGGGGGATAGGGTGTCAACTTATGAACTTGAGGGAGGGGGGAACAACTCAGTCTATGGCACCCCATCGAGTCAGGGCTCCTCAGATCTTAAGAGCCAAATTTTACATATATATATATTTTAAATTTAATTACATTTATTTATTTATTCACTTTTGACTGTGCTGAGTCTTCACTGCTGCGCACAGGCTTTCTCTAGTTGCAGAGAGTGGGGGCTGCTCTCTACTGGCCACTGTGGCGACTTCTCTTCTTGCATAGCACAGGCTCGAGAGAGCCGGCTCAGTGGTTGTGGTACCCGGGCTTAGTAGTTGCCCTGTGGCATCTGGGATCTTCACTGAGCGGGGAATCGAACCTGTGACCGTGCATTGGTAGGTGGATTCTTACCCACTGGACCACTGGGGAAATCCAAGAGCCAAATTTTAAAAGCAGAGAAGCAGCCCAGGGTGAGATGAGGTGGGAGTTTCATCCAGAGGGAAGAGATGAGGCAAGTCTGCCGCCCCTAGGGCCCATGATTGCTGCCTGCAGCTCTCCCCAAAGAACCGTCCTTTTCCTTCCCAGTCTTCCCGTCCTCCATCCTGCCCTCATACCAAGGTGGCTGAGTCACATATGATTCACAAATTCTTAGACACTTCATTGACTTCTTAGAACTGGGAGACCTCTGTGTCTTAGAGGTCACCTTCTCTTGGCTCCTGACTCTTACAGACCACACGTCTGGGCCTGGAGAGGGAATGGGAAACACCAGAGGTCCGGGCTGGCTTGTCCCAAACATAGGGTAGGCCGGGAGGTAGTTTGATGCAGCAAAAGCAGAGAGAGAGTCTGAATATCAAGAAGCCAGCTGTTTTCACTTCAGCATACACATTTTGCATAATTTTGCAAGATAAAGTCTTAGTTTACAGTTTTAGGTTTTTACTTGTAAGTATGACACACGAAAGGCCCCAGGGCCCGGAAAATCGATCATCAGGTCTGTCAAAGCCTGAATCAGGGTCTCATTCCATCCTTTCTGCGGGCCAGGCCGGGAGCTTCCTGGGCGCTAGAGAGGGTTTCCGCGGGGTTTGGCCTCGGCTCCCGAGCGGCCTGTGACCATTAACTCCCTCACCCTCCGCCTCCAGCCCAGGGCGGCCGCGGGGGCACGGGTCACGAGGCCGCCAAGGGGTTTCTCCCCACCGCCCCTCGGCTTCGTGGAGCCGCCGCACCTATGGCCTTGGCCATCGCGCTCCTCCTCGCAGGGGTCCTGCTCCCCTGCTGGGGAGAGTTCGCGCTCTTTAAAAAGGGGTCTACAAAGGTGAGCCAAGGGATATTTCGAACCTTCCGTTCTAGCCGAGGGCGGTGGCCGGGGCATCACTCTCCAACCAGAAGGGGCCAGTTGGGTTTGGAGAGAGAAGTGGGGGTTGGGGCGGGGGAGGGGACCACCCCGTACTGGGGATTTCTTCTCAGGCTGGAAGCTTGGTGTGCTCCCAAAGGACTTCAAAGACCTTGCTTCACCTCCCTAGTGGCTCTGGAGGTAAAAGAAAGTGGACTTACAACCAGCAGCATCCTTTCCCTCCCCTCCCCGTCCCCCCTCCCCTCTTCCTCTCTGGGATGCTCAGTCCTGCCCCCAGCCTTACCTTGCACTCTTGCCCTAGCCTCTGCCCGTCTCTGTGCCCTTCTAGGCACGCAACTCTTTCCTCCTTTTCCTTCCTCGTCTTTCTCTCCACCCCATTCTCTGTCCCTTCCCCATCACCCACTAAAGTGTGATGGGGAGTATTTGGTCCATCAACACAGGTGACCCTTTGGGAGTCACAGAGGTGAGGGGGTCCCCCAGGAAAGTAGAAGCAGAGGGAAAAGTCCTAACTTCCCCCTTCCTCTCCCCTGTTCCTCTGATTGCAGTGGGGTTGGGACGTGGGGGCGAACTTCTCTAGGAATTCTCTTTCTGGATCTGTGGGGCTTTGGCAGTGTCAGGGGACCCCCCCTACACACACACACGGCTAAAGAGCCGGTGACTTAGGGGTTGTCCCCACAGGCAAACGGGGCGAGGTGCTCCCACCACTCTGAGTGCTTCAGTGACTGCTGTCTCATCAGCTTGGACTCCGGCGGCGCCTTCTGTGCCCCTCGGGCCAGAATAACCATGACGTGCTTGCCCCAGGTGAGACCCTGCCCCTGCGGGGCAGCCCCTGCTGGTACGTAGCCCCGCATGGCTGCACCTGCTTTTTTCACCCTTTGCCTGAAGCGTCCTTTCCCCCTTCTCCACCTGGCAAACTCCTGATCATCCTGCAATGCAACTCCAGCCACCTCCTCCAAGAAGCCTTCCCTCCTTGGAACTCGCATGCCCTTGGGACCCACACCCTCAGCAGAGGATGTATCTCCCTGATTTGCCTGCCTTCTGTCTGCCTCCACCACTGGTCAGAGCTCTGCAAGGGCAGAATTAAAGCATATTCACTTTTGAGCCCTCTACCCCCCAGCTTAGTGCCTGCACGTAGTAATTACTCAACAAATGTTTATTGCATGAATGAGTGTCTCTACTGTAACATCACTGCAGCAGAGCAGGTGGGAAAAGACCTCCCAATCCATCTCTACCACGCTGCCGCAATGACCGAATTTCTTGAGGAGCTGCCCAGGCAGGTCGATGGTTTTGGGATTGGACTTGAATTTAAACCCTGGTTTTACCAACCCCTGTCTTTGTGACCTTGGACAGATCATTTTTTCTCTCTGAGCCTTAGTTTCCTCATCTGTAAAATGGGGCTAAGGTACCCAACCAACCAGCTTGTTGGGAAAAGTGTGTGATCCTGGCAGTGACGGTGCTCAGTGAAGTATGATTGTGATCGGCTGGTGGAAATACAGGGAGCAGACCGAACAGTACGTTTTGTTCTTGCTTGCGCTTTTTCTGGCCCTGGGCCCAAACCTTTCTAGGGAAGCTGGGCTCAGTCTCCATCTCTCTGTCTGGAGAACTGCCAGTGCCCAGGGAGACAGCCAGGTCCCTCCTGTGGCCTAGCTCTACAGCTGAAGTAGCCAGAGGGTCTTTTCATTATAGGCACTTAATCTACTTCATTTTGTTTAATTCCCTCAATGACAAATGGAGTTACTATTATTATTTCCTTAAAAAGAAATTATTTGTTTGACTGCACTAGGTCTAAAGATCCTGGCATGGGGGAATCTTTAGTTCTGGCATGTGAACTCTTAGCTGCAGCATTTGGAATCTAGTGGCAACCCACTGCCTGGAAAATTCCATGGACTGAGGAGCCTGGTGGGCTACAGTCCATGGGGTCGCAAAGAGTAGGACACGACTTAGCAACCTCACTCACTCCATGATCAAGGATCTGGGCCCCTGCATTGGGAGCTCAGAGTCTTAGCCACTGGACCACCAGGGAAGTCCTTCATTATTCCCATTTGACAGATGAGGGAACTAAGACAAAGAAGCTTGCCTACGATCACAATGTTATAAGCTGTAGAGCTGTCAAACCTGAAGTCTGTCTCACTGCATCACTTGGCCTCTTGCTTCTGCTCCCCAAGAAGTTTAAACCTCCTTCTTCCCTGCTCCTTGGTGACTTTCAACTCTCTCACCCGTTTTCTGCAGACCAGGAGCGCCATCAACATCGTGTGTCCCTGCCAAGTAGGCCTGCGTTGCAGACACAAGGACCCAAGCTGTAGCCGTCGGTGCCGTTTGATTTAGAGGAGGTTGCAGTCCGGTCACGAGCACCCTCCTCCCCTGCCCCCCCTTGAGGGGCCTCATCTTGCTCAAAAGACATTAAAGTCACTTCCTGGCTCTGGCCTCTGTCTGTGCTTCCTGGGAGGGGGAACCGGATAGGGATTGTTCTGAAAGAAGAGATATGATAGAGCTTCCCATGGGGTTTGGCCCTATCTGGAAGCCTGGTGGTCTCAGGGGGAAACTGTGGGATGGGAGTGGCCTTGTGGGGGTATGGTTGCTGGAGGAGGGTAGAGGGGTGGATTGGAATTTGGGAATTAGTAGATGCAAACTATTATGTATAGAATGAATAAGCAACAAGGTCCTACTGCGATAAACCATAATGGAAAAGAATATGAAAAAAGAATGTATATGATGTATAGCTGCATCACTTTGCTGTGCAGCAGAAATTAACACGGTATTGTACATCAGCTATACTTCAATCAAATAAATGTTTAAAAATAAAGATAAAGAAACTGAGGCTCAGAGAGCTACATGGCTTGCCCAAGTCTCACCATGGGGTATTTTCTGCTGCAAGTATCCAAAAAAATAAAACAATTGCAACTGGTCTGGATGCTGAGGGAATTCATTGGTGGTCAGAACTGGAAGTGCAGGTTGGCCTTGGGTCTGGTTGAATCCAGTAGCTTCATGGCCCTCTGGCTGGATTCCTTCCCAGTAGCTGCAAAAGTTCCAGGTGTCACATAATAATAACATTTAAGATTTATCCAGCACTTACTATGTTCCAGACACTGCAATGTGTTTTCTTATCTGTATCAACTCATCTTATTGTCACAACAAAGTTATAGTAGTACTATAATTATTCCTAGTTTAAGAATAGGGCTCTTAAAGTTTCCAAGTAGGGGTGGGGCTGGGGTTGGACCCCAGGCTGTCTTGCTCCACAGCTCAGGGTCTTAACCACAAGTCCACCTCACATATGGAGAAATCAGGTTCCCCAGAGAAAGGAAACATCTGTGTCACAATTCTCTGCAAACATCCTAAGACTGATTCTAGTTGGATTAGTCTGCTTAGTCTGCATACTCACCCCTGACCCATTCTCCTGGGTCAGACAGGAACGCTGAGTCTCCACCTCAACCCCAGTTCAGTCTGCCTGGGGGTCACCTTGCCCCGGACCCACTCACCGCTCCTCATTTGACATAACCACAGTGTAATTCAGAGATCCTTTGCCTCACTCCGAGATCATAAATTTCTTTTTCTCCTATCTATCTCAATCATTTCCCTCATGTCACCAAAGTATTTTTAAAAACAGCAATGACTCGCTACTATGTATAAAATAGATACCTACGGAGGACCTACTGTATAGCACAAGGAACTCTACTCAATGCTCTGTGGTGACCTCAATAGGAAGAAAATCCAAAAAAGAGGGGAGATATATATATACACACACACACACATATAGCTGATTCACTTTGCTGCATAGTAGAAACTAACATAACATTGTAAAGCAACTATTCTCCAATAAAAATTAAAAAACAAAAAACTCAGCAGTGACTGCCTAATTTTATTTTATATGTGGACCATATCTGCTTAACTATTTCCCTATGAGTAGACAATAAGATAATTTCCAAGTCCAAACCATCTATGTTCTGTAGGACACAACTTTATGGCTGCAAAAGCAAAATCTTATTCTAATGATGGTTTCAGCAAGGTGGATGCTTTCTCTCTCACCTGGTGGTTGGGGGGAGGCTCTGCTGGGAGAGATCACGCATGCCCCCACCTCCTTCCACCTTCTTGCTCAGTCATCTGCTGCTGTTTCCTTCTATTTTTCCCCTTAATTTTTTACAACATGGCACACATAGAAACATCATATTGATATAGCACCTCAGCATAAGAGTAGAAGGGTCTCGGGGCCCTAAAGAGGCTCTGCTGAGGGCAGAAGGCATCCATATCTCCAGACACACTAGTTGGGAAGCTCTGCCCCAGGTTGTTTCTTTCCTGCTATAGTCAGAGATAGTGCACCAGCATACTTGCTGGGTCCACTTTCCAGTTAGACGAAAGGGGGTAGAGAGCAGCGGGTAGCTAACCTTCCTAAAAGGGCAGCAGGAATTACTTTCATTTACACCCCACTAGGCAAAAGTTGGTGAACTAGTGGCTAAGATGGTAAAGAATCTGCCTGCAGTGTGGGAGACCTGGGTTCGATCTCTGGGTCAGGAAGATGCCCTAGAGAAGGAAATAGCAATCCACTCCAGTATTCTTGCCTGGAAAACTCCATGGACAGAGGAACCTGGCTGACTACAGTCCATGGAGTCACAAAGAGTCAGACAAGACTGAGCGACTAACACGGTCAATTTTAGGCAAAAGTTAGTCACATGGCTGCAGCTAGCTGCAAGGGAAGCTGGGAAATGTAGTTTTCATCTGGACATCCGTGTGCCCAGCTAAAGCTTGGGGGGTTCTGTTACTAAAGGACAAAAGGAGAGTGTATAGTGGGAGCAGTTTGCTGCCACAAAACCCTTTATTATTATTTTAATAAGCCAGGAGAGCTTGGCTCCCAGGACCCAGAGCTAATGACTGTTAGGCAGCTCTAATCAGGTTGTTTTGTTGATTTGTAGGAGTTCTTCATATATTTTGGATAGTCACTCCTTATTGGACATATCATTTGCAAATATCTTCTCCTATTTTCAGTACATTGTCTTTTCATTTTTTTTTATGTATTCCTTTGCTGTGCATAGGAAGTCATTAAAAAAAATGAATAAGCTTTTATCTGATATAGTCCCATTTGTTTATTTTTGCTTTTGTTTCCCTTGCCTGAAGAGTCACAACTATTAATAGAAAGATACTGTAAAGACCAGCGCAAAGGCTTGTCTATGTTTTCTTCTAGGAAAGACTAGAAAAAAGACTCCTTTTGTGGATAGGCAGGCTGCGTGGCTTGCAGGATCTTAGTTCCCTGACCAGGAAAGGAACTCATGCCCCTTACAGGGGAAGCATGGAGTCCTAACTGATGGATGGCTAGGGAAGTCCGAAGGAAGACTCCATTTTTGGTTGGCCAATGATAGCTTTTGAGCCTTCACACCCTTTTTGCCCCACATCTAGGCCAGCTGATAATAGTCCCCCTCCCTCCCTTGGTGCTGGTGGGAGATGCAAACTACACAAACCCCAGCCTGCTTGGGGGAACCCTCACCCTGGCCCCATCTCCTAGCTTCAGTAAAAGTCAAAGCCACCCACCCCTTCATCCTTACCACTCAGACCCCCTTGCACCTGCCCTGCTGTCCCCAGAAAGGTCCATTATTCAAGTAGTAAAGCTTTTCATATTGTTTTGATATGTGTGACATCATCCATTCCAATATCCAAACCAGTTCTGGGTGGGGATTGATTTCATCCTCCAAGAGGCACCCAGAAAACCTGGATCACTCAATTGCTTTCCAGAGACTATGACTTCAAGTTCTCCGGTTCTCTTTCCCTTCCATGGCTGGGTGACAAGGGGATGCCCTGTGGCTGGGAGAGGCCTGAATTGGAGGATGGTGGCCCTAGAGAATGTCCTGATCCACAGCTGACTTTGCACAAGCAAGAAACCCACTTGTGTTGTGTTAAGCCTCTATGCCTCCTGGGTGGTTTGTTTCTACAGCATTTCCTTACCTGCCATGATTAGTGTATGTAAGAATGTCTCTTGCCCCTCTACCCGCAGCATTACCATCTGTTCCCACTCTCAAGATTCAGGCACTTTGTTCTGATTATCCACCGCCAGACCCACTCACAACTCGTGTGTTCTGAGCTCAAAACCCTCATGCCCACCAAGAAGGCCTACAAAAATGTGTTCAGGTGACCACACTTTCACAGGAGAGAGAGTTACTGAAATTCTCATTGAAAGTCTCTGGAGGAAGGGAGTGGAAAGATAAAAACCAGAGTCTAATTTTCTGTTATTTGATAGTTTTGTGACTTTGGGAGGTTTAGCAACTTCTCTGGGCCTTAGTCCCCTCATCTGTGAAACAAATATTCACAATGCTATTTGTTAATAATATACAATCAGATAGGATGAGAGTCTTTTGAAACTGTTCTGAGACCTTCTAACTGTATAGATAATGACAACAGCTTCTATTGATTGGGTGCCTACTCTGTGCATAGTAAAATATCTGCTATTTAATTTAAGCATTGCGTCATTCCTGTGATGTACTGTTATTTTGTCCCATTTTGGAGACGTGGAACCTGAGGTTCAAAGAGGTTAAGAAGTTTGCCAAAAGCACACAGCCAGTAGATAGCAGAGCTTTCTGAATCCAGATCTATCTTGCTGGTGCCAGAGCCCAAGCACATGGACTGGCTACTCTGCCGGCAGCAAGACAAGCACAGCGAACAGTCCAGGAAGCAACAGTGGTTCTTGGGAAACATCTGCTCCATCCCCATCGCTTACTCCTCTGTCCCTCTGGTTTGGGAGCTGGCATTGTTGGCCTCTCCCTCTCAACCCCAGGACTGGGCATTCATACCTCATTACCTACCCGCCAGGCCTCAGTCACATGGCGGTCACCTGGAAGATGCGGGGTTTTTAGCTGGAATATAGAGGCAGCTGCTCCTGGTCCTCCACTTCCTCCTCTCCTTTTTCTTCCTCCTCACCGGGGAGGAAATCAAAAGTTTGGGAGGGAACCTAGAGGGTACACTATCTACTACCATCCTAAGACTCTGTTTGGGAAGGGTGGGTGGACCCTGAGGCTTATGTGGGTAAAAGCCGGAAGTGGGGGGGCAGTAGGGAGTGCTGGGTGTTTGGGGGGACAAAGAAAGCTCATCTGGATTATGGGAGCCATGCTGAGGCACCGCTGATGGTCTTGCAGAGGTGAACACAGCAGAGCACTCCTTTCCCACGCTTGTTCACGTCTGGTAAGAGACACAGACGTTCCCCTCGCATTTTATTGAGCACTTAGCACCTATAAAGGATTTTGCTAGGTGCAAGCGAGAGGTCTATGAACAAGACACAAAACTCCTTGCTCTGGGAGAGCTGACATTCTCTTGTAGGGGGTAAATAAGTAAAATATTAAAATATTCCACGTGATCAACATCTGAGAACAAAGAAACAAATGAGGAAGGGGCTTCAGGAGTTGTGATGTGAGAAGAGGGCATTCAGGGAAGACCTTACTAACAATGGAAAACTTAAGCAAAGATCTGAAGGGAGTGAATGAGGGTTAGTCACTCAGCCGTGTCCGACTCTCTGCGACTTCATGGACTGTAGCCTGCCAGGCACCTCTGTCCATGGGATTCTTCAGGCAAGAATACTGGAGTGGGTCGCCATTTCCTTCTCTAGGGAAATCTTCCCAACCCAGGGATCGAATCCACACTGCAGGCAGATTCTTTACTCTCTGAGCCACCAGGCCTTTCCTAAAGGGAGCCAGGCAGGCAGGAGAAGGAGCGGTCCAGGTGGAGGAACAGCCAGGGCAAAAGTCTAGAGGAGGGGCCTTGCCTGACATATTCAGGAACAGCAAAGAGGAGTGAGAGAGAATGGAAATGGTAGAAGGGGTTAGAGAGATCAAGGGAACATTACAGTATTCTCCTTTATCAGCAGTTCTGCTCTCAGCACCTACTGTGTGTGAGGACTTAGGTCCTAGTGGTGGGAGAGAACCGTGAACATGAGTGCAAAAATCACTGCCCTCCTAGAGTTGAGGAGGGGATAGAACAATTTTAAAACAGGATAAAGAAGATAAATTCAGGGAGTCATATATGTTGTGAACCCGGCAAACCCAGGTGAAGGGCCTGCTCCGGCTGGGTGTCGGGAGGGCCGCAGCCTGGGGCGGGAGAGGGGGGCAGCCAGACAGGGCCCCCGGGGCAGGTCACTCCGAGCAGGGCAGGCAGCTGTTGCTTTTGGTCCCAGCTGGAGCCTCAGGGCCTGCACACAGTAGGCGCTCAGTATTTGCTCCTTGAAAGACTACTGACATTGTCGGACAGAGGGCTGATGGATGGCAGTGATAGATAATGTCATAAGCCCCAGCCCGGGGGACCGTTGACGTGTGAGCATGTGCATGTTTGGGGGGGGAGGTGCAGATGACGATTTTGTGCGGCAGGCAGGTAGGTCTGGCTCACTCTCCTGTGCAACAGAGGAGAAGTTACCTATTTGGGGGACACTGTGGACAAACCTTCCAAAACTGCTTAGTCCCCTCTGGCACAAGTCAGGTCCCGCAGTCGCCTTGCGTCCCCCAAACCCCACATTGAGCAAGTTACTTAACATCTCTGAACCTTAGTTTCTTTTATCTATAAAGTGGAGACAATGAATTCTCCTTCCCAGGGCCATTGTGAGAATTTGCTGGCCACAGAGTAAGCCCGCAGCGATTGTGAGTGATCTGACTCTTTAACACAAATGGTGTCAGCTAGCTGTCACTGCTGAGAGTTTGGCCCAGGAAAGGGGTGAGAGGCCAGGAGAAGGGACTGGTAAGTTTTGATGCAGGGCAAAGAATATGGGCCATTACAACTCCCCACCAGAGATGTGTGTGGGTGCGTGTGTGCACGTGTGCACGTGTCTGCCTGCCTGCCTGAGAACTTGAGGGGCAAGGAGGGCCTCCCAGGGAGCTGTGATGCTCCTCAGAAACGGAGAGGTTCCCAGTCTGACTGGGCTTGTTTCACAATCTTGTCTCCAGCCTGTCAGCCTCCTTCTGTTTGGCCCCCCGACCCGTTCCTCTTTTTCAGATAACACCTGATGGTGTAAGAAGCTTGATGTAACATCAAGGAAGACGCTGACTCAGCAAGGGTATCCAGGTGACTGGGGAAGGTTTGCAAGAGGGGCTTTAATTGCCAAGAACCCAGTTAGAAGGCGGAGGCGCCAGTGGAGACGGTGGCCGGCCAGGGGCGGGGCCTGGTGGAGGGGCGTCCTGGGGTGTGCCGGCCGGGGTGAGCTCGCTTACTCTGCGGCACGTCCGAGATCAAGGCAGACGCCGAAGTTGGTGTTGGTGATGGAGCCCACGATGGTCTTGTCGACGTCGCAGGTCAGGCCCCGCTCACAGGGACACTTGTAGTAAACCCCATAGAGCGTCTGCAGAGACAGGGGGGTCACAGACTGTGGGGGCCACCTGCCCCAGATGGCGCTTCTCCTTCCTGCCTGCCTGGGGGGGGGGGGTGCTGGGGGCTCTGTAGGCTTGGACGACCTGGGTTCTGGTCTCCACTGTGTGGCTCGCTTGCTCTTACTAACTCGATCTCTCTGGGGAGCCTCTGTTTACCCGTCCATGAATAGGGTTAACACCCATGTCCATGACCCATGTCATGGGTCAGCTGTGAGGCTCAGGAGACGGGATGGGATGGGAAAGGGCTTTGAAGGGTGCTGACCTCCCTTCACCTGCAGCATTCTGTGTCCGGACTGACCCTCTTCCCTGAGCGCACACGCGAGCCTCGAGGGCCCTCCCGTCACTGAGCTGTGCCCCCACAGCCGTCTGCGCCCCCACCCCGCCCCCCGGCACTCACAAAGGCGGAGCACTCGCTGTTCTCGCGGGCCTTGGCTGCGCAGCGGGCCAGGCTCAGCCCGTCTTCCCGGTGGCAGCACTTGCTGTTGCATTGGGCGCTGTTCAGGCAGAGCTCGCCGTCATCCTGCCAGGGGGCAGCCGGTCAGCCCAGCGCCCTCCCTTAGGTCCCCTGTCCACGCAGACCCCCAACTCACCAACCGCTGCTGCCGACAGGGCCTCCCACCATGGCGGGCTGGTGTGAAGGAATCCAACCCCTGGGGCTAGAGGCCTCTGCCCACCCCGACCCCCGTGAGAAGCGGGCAGTGTGGCATCATTAAAGTAGCCCTGAGTGGGGACAGGACACCCAACTCCTCGGACAGGCTGTGCTACCAGCTCCCTGGGTGACCCTGGACCAGTCGCTGCCCCCCTCTATGCCTCAGTGTTCGCATCTGGAATGAAGATGGAAGATCCCAAGTGCTGCAACTAAGACCCAGCACAGCCAATGGTCGCAACAGGGTCTCCAAACCTCTCTGGGTCCCCCAGTCCTTCGAGGAGCCTGTGAAAGTTGAGGACCATCTCCCGGGAAAATCCTCCCTCCACAGACTCTTACAGGTAATCTCAGAGGCTTCCCACCCCTTTGAACCCATGCCTGGCCCTGAGTCAAGGACCTGCGAACTGGGTTCCTAACCCAAAGGGCTCTTGCAGGGCCCTCTTGTGGACAGGCCACGTGGACCGTGTGGAGAGCCTGGCTCTGGAGCCTGCCAGCTGGTTGCCAGTCTCTGATCAAGGCTTTCCCGCTGTGTGACCTCAGGCGGGTGACTTAACCTTCCTCTAAGTCAGCTTCTGAAGACAGGATTGATCATAATAGTACCTATCTCATGTGGCTCTGTGTGTGTGTGTGCACACGTGCACACATGCACACGCCGTGTCGCTTCAGTCGTGTCTGACTCTTTGCGATCCCTCTGGACTGTAGCCCACCAGGCTCCTCTGTCCATGGGATTCTCCAGGCAAGAATACTGGAGTGGGTTGCCATGTCCTCCTCCAGGGGATCTTCCCGACCCAGGTATCGAACCTGCGTCTCACACATCTCCTGCATTGGCAGGCGGGTTCTTTACCACCGGCACCACTTGGGAAGCGCTATGTGGTTCTTACAAGGACTAAATAAGTAAGCAATCCTGAGGCATTTAGAGCTGGAATTGGTCAGAAGCCGGAATCACTGGGGAGGCTTTTTAAACTACTGGATCTCCTGAGTCAGGGTTTCCAGGACGAGAGCCCAACACTCTGGATTTTTCTTTTTTCTTGCCTCGCTTCATGGCTCGTGGGATCTTAGTTCCCCAACCAGGGATTGAACCTGCGCCCTCGGAAGTGAAAGTGTGGAGTCCTAACCACTGGACCTCCAGGGAGTTGCGCTCTGGATTTTTATCAAGTTCCCTCAGCCAGGTTGAACCATGCTCTGAGCATGCTCCATGCTGATCAGCCTTCTCTGGGGCCCTGGGGAAGCGGCAAGGGAGACAGGGGGTGGGCAGTCAAGGAAGAGATGTCTTACCTCCCAGCTCTTGGGCAGTGGACCCACAGGGGTCAAAAAGCCAAGCTTAAAAAATATTCCACAAGGGGGCCCAAATGCCTCCTGCCTGGAAGACCCTCTTACCAGATTGATTATGATTCCTCGGGGGTCGGGAACTGCATAGGCTACCGCGAGGGCGATGAGCAGAAGGGCAAGGACCTTCTCCATGATGAGTGGGCACAGCTGGTGTAGGTCGCAGCCGGCAGGTCAGGTCAGGTGGCAAAAGACGGAGCCAGAGGGGGCGGTGGGGCTATAAAAGAGGCCTCGTGTACATGTGACCCACCTTCCCAGTCCCGCAGGGCCTGCCGTGGGCAGAGGCCCAGCTGTGGCCAGCCTGCTGGGGTGGGGTCCTGATAAGCTGCTGGGTGCCACCTGGCACCCGAACCTTGTTTGTGTGTGCGTTGGGGTGGTGTGACGTGGCGGCCTGGCTAAGAGAGGGGACTCAGGGGCACCTTTGCCTGTAGGAGTTATTAGCTGGGCAAATTACCAGTTCTGTTTCAGTCTCCTTATCTGTCAACTGATAAGAGTTGTGAGCGTTAAGTGATTTAACATGTTATACACAAAATACCCATAGCCTGGAACAGGGCTCAGCATGTGAGCAGTACATGTTAGCTGCAGTGCCTGTTCACTGCTGTTATTCACCTCTGGTGCCTTGAGCTCCCTGGCAGGGCTGGGCACTCGGGTGAGGCAATAGAGATACCTAGTATGAGCACCTCCTTTAACTTTCCTTCCTAGACCCCTCTCTTGCCTCACCCCAGTCTGGGCCCTGCTTTTGACCTTGCCCAAATCCAGGTATCTGGTAGTATCAGGCTCAGGGGAGGAGGGGTCCCAGGCCCCCTTGGGCTTTTCCGGCAGGCCCAGGCCCCTGGGGCTGACCGGCTCTGTGGCCGCTGGCAGGGGGGTACCGCCTCGCTCTGGGAGTACCGTTCTGGGAGTCCCACCCTCTCACTGTCCCACTGGGGGACGCCTGCAGGAGTGATTCAGGGACTCCCAGGAGGTCCTTCTCCAACAGCTCTCTCCCGGTTCCTTTCCACTTTTCTTATTATCTGCAACCAGCATCAAAGACTCACCTCTTTCATTAAAGCTTCCTCTCTTCCACTCGCCTCTTCCCCTACCCAAGGCCACGTGTGTGCCTGAGCAGTTGTTGGTCCTGGCTGAGGATGAAAAGGTCCCTTTGGCCTCTGCTGGCCCGGGGTGAAGGCTGGGAAGGGCACAGCTGCCTGAGTGTGCTCAGGTGCGGGACGGAGCGGCTTTCCCTGGAGGGCTGGCCACTATAGCAGAGCACCCCTTCCTCACCCCAGGAAGTGGAAGACGGCCAACTTAGGGAGGCCCCAGACTGGGTTGCCTTTATCCAGACAGATCTGACTTCAAAACTCACCGTAACCAGCTACATGAACTTGGACAGGTTATTTAAATTTGTAATCTCCGTGAACCTCAGTTTTCTTATCAAGGCAAAGAGGTCAATGGCTCTTAGTAAGGTCAGGATTGAATAGGACAGTGTATGTGAAACCCCACGGAAGTACCTGACACATGAGGGGTGTCCAGCCAACATAGCGACCCTTCACCCTTATAGCCCTGACGGTGGCCTAGAGAGGAGCCGTTGGAGGAACCAGCCAGGAGATCCTCAAAATGAGAGAAGCCCACCCAATTCCAGAGACCTGGAGATGCCACTGATGAAAGAAACACTGTCTTCTCTTATTTTTTTTTTTACGGAGCTCACTGTTTTCAACCACTTTTCCCCATGAGCTTATCCTGGCCCTTCCCCACCGCACTGTTCTTCTCCCAAGTCAAGATGAGGAGGCTGGGGAAGGAACTGGAACCAAAGAGCTCTTTCTATCAAAATGCATCAGTCCTAGTATTGCCAGCAGGTCACGGCCACATTTCCAGAGGTGAAAGAATGCAGTTTTTTCCATCCCAAACGAATAGAGCAAAAAGAACTTTGATAATGATTGTGCTTCCAAAATACAAGCAAGAAGTAGTTAAGGACTTTTTTGTACCCAAACCTCACATGGTCTAACCACCCCTTCCCCAATCTAAAGAGTGTCTTGCTTTGGCTTTTTCCCCTTCAAAAAAGAATCGATTTCTGATTCCCACATGCAATCATATGTGTTTCTCTCATATACATAATGTTGAATGAGGGACTTCCCTGGTGGTCCAGGGGCCAAGATTCTGCACTCCCAATGCAGGGGGACCGTGTTAGACCCCTGCTCAGGGAAATAGATGCCACATGCCACAGCTAAAAGATTCCACATGCTGTAATGAAGACGGAAGATCCCAAGTGCTGCAACTAAGACCCAGCACAGCCAAATAAATATATCAGCTTTAAGAAAGAAATCCACCATAATAGTGGATGAGAAAACCCATGGACAAAAGAACACAGGCTGTTTGATTCCATCTACATGAGATTCAAGAAGAGGCAAAACTAACCTATGCTGGGGCTTCCCAGGTATAGGAAGAGAGTGGTAGAGAGTCTGCCTGCCAATGCAGGAGACATGAGTTTGATCCCTGGTCTGGGAAGATCCTACATGCCACGGAACAGCTAAACCTGTTTGCCACACCTACTGAGCCTATGCTCTAAAGCTTGGGAGCTGCAACTATTGAGCCCATGTGCCCTAGAGCCACTGCAATGAGAAGCCATTGCAACAAGAGGAGCCACTGTAATGAGAAGCCCACGTACTGCAACTGGAGAGTAGCCCCTGCTTGCCACAACTAGAGAAAAGTCCACACAGCAGTAAAGACCCAGCACAGTTCAGTTCAGTCGCTCAGTCGTGTCCGACTCTTTGCGACCCCATGAATCGCAGCACACCATGCCTCCCTGTCCATTACCAACTCCTGGAGATTACTCAAACTCATGTCCATCGAGTCGGTGATGCCATCCAGCCATCTCATCCTCTGTCGTCCCCTTCTCCTCCTGCCCCCAATCTCTCCCAGCATCAGGGTCTTTTCCAATGAGTCAACTCTTCACATGAGGTGGCCAAAGTACTGGAGTTTCAGCTTCAGCATCAGTCCTTCCAATGAACACCCAGGACTGATCTCCTTTAGGATGGACTGGTTGGATCTCTTTGTAGTCCAAGGGACTCTAAAGAGCCTTCTCCAACACGACAGTTCAAAAGCATCAGTTCTTCAACACTCAGCTTTCTTTACAGTCCAACTCTCACATCCATACATGACCACTGGAAAAACCATAGCCTTGACTAGATGGACCTTTGGTGGCAAAGTAATGTCTCTGCTTTTCAATATGCTATCTAGATTGGTCATAACTTTCCTTCCAAGGAGTAAGCGTCTTTTAATTTCATGGCTGCAATCACCATCTGCAGTGATTTGGGAGCCCAAAAAAATAAAGTCTGACACTGTTTCCACTGTTTTCCCATCTACTTGCCATGAAGTGGTGGGACCAGATGCCATGATCATAGTTTTCTGAATGTTGAGCTTTAAGGCAACTTTTTCACTCTCCTCTTTCACTTTTATCAAGAGGCTCCTTAGTTCCTCTTCACTTTCTGCCATAAGGGTGGTGTCATCTGCATATCTGAGGTTACTGATATTTCTCCCAGCAATCTTGATTCCAGCTTGTGCTTCTTCCAGCCCAGCATTTCTCATGATGTACTCTGCATATAAGTTAAATAAGCAGGGTGACAATATACAGCTTTGACGTACTCCTTTTCCTATTTGGAACCAGTCTGTTGGTCCATGTCCAGTTCTAACTGTTGCTTCCTGACCTGCATACAGGTTTCTCAATAGGCAGGTCAGGTGGTCTGGTATTCCCATCTCTTGAAGAATTTTCCACAGTTTATTGTGATCCACACAGTCAAAGGCTTTGGCATAGTCAATAAAGCAGAAATAGATGTTTTTCTGGAACTCTCTTGCTTTTTTGACGATCCAGCGGATGTTGGCAATTTTTTTAAACTTTTTTTTATTAGTTGGAGGCTAATTACTTTACAATATTGTAGTGGTTTTTGCCATACATTGACATGAATCAGCCATGTATTTACATGTGTTCCCCATCCTGATCCCTCCTCCCACCTTCCTCCCCATCCCATCCCTCTGGGTCTTCCCAGTGCACCAGCCCTGAGCACTTGTCTCATGCATCCAACCTGGGCTGGTGGTCTGTTTCACCCTTGATAGTATACTTGTTTCAATGTTGTTCTCTCAGAACATCCCACCCTCGCCTTCTCCCACAGAGCCCCAAAGTCTGTTCTGTACATCTGTGTCTCTTTTTCTGTCTTGCATATAGGGTTATCATTACCATCTTTTAAAATTCCATATATATGCGTTAGTATACTGTATTGGTCTTTATCTTTCTGGCTTACTTCATTCTGTATAATGGGCTCCAGTTTCATCCATCTCATTAGAACTGATTCAAATGAATTCTTTTTAATGGCTGAGTAATATTCCATTGTGTATAAAAGTATGGAATGCTTCACGAATTTGCGTGTCCTCTTTGCGCAGGAGCCATGCTAATCTTTTCTGTATCGTTCCAATTTTAGCATGTGTGTTGCTGAAGCGAGCACGGATGTTGGCAATTTGATCTCTGGTTCCTCTGCCTTTTCTAAAACCAGCTTGAATGTCTGGAAGTTCTCGATTCACGTTTGCTAAAGCCTGGGTTGGAGAATTTTGAGCATTACTTTACTAGCGTGTGATGTGAGTGCAATTGTGCAGTAGTTTGAGCATTCTTTGGCATTGCCTTTCTTTGGGATTGGAATGAAAACTGAGCTTTTCCAGTCCTGTGGCCACTATTGAGTTTTCCAAATTTTCTGGCATATTGAGTGCAGCACTTTTATAGCATCATCTTTCAGGATTTGAAATAGCTCAACTGGAATTCCATCACATCCACTAGCTTTGTTCGTAGTGATGCTTTCTAAGGCCCACTTGACTTCACATTCCAGGATGTCTGGCTCTCGGTGAGTGATCACACCATCGTGATTATCTGGGTTGTGAAGATCTCAGCATAGCCACAAATAAATAAATCAAAACCTAACCTTTGGTGGTAAAAGTCTGCAGGGTTTATCTCTGGGAGGATGTTGACTGGGAAGGCGGTCAGGAGGGAGTAAGCCTCTAGAGTGGAATTGTTCTAAATCTTCATCTGGGCTATTGGTAACACATGTAAAAATCCATCTAGTCGTGTACTTAAGGTTTTGGTACTTTACTGTATGTAATGTAGATACTGTACCTCAATTAAAAAAACAAACAGAACAGGAGCAGAATTCTCCCGATCAAGTCTTACCACCTGGGAGAGTGGGGATGGCTGGCGCCTTGCCTCCCACTGAGGGTTTGGGGCACAGCAGCTGTAGACGCAGAGATGTGGCAAACTCCTCTTGGGTGTCACCCAGTCCACTTTCTCCACTTTCTGGGGTGTGTCCACTCCAGACACACAAAAGTGGGCTTTTGGCAGCCACATTTGTAAATGAGTCCGTCTTTGCTCCGCACCACCGGGTGAATTAGACAAGAAATGAATATCTGACCCAAGGCACTTTCCTGGGTGGTAGGTTTGTGCCCAACAGCTCGCCTTCGAGCTGATCTGAAACATGAAACTAGGGAGGCCCAGGAAGGGAGTTTTCTGCTGTGTTGATGAAGAAATGGAGAAAGTGGTCTGCAGAGGGGAGGAAGAATGGATTCGCCATTTGGGGAGAAGCAACGGCTGCCGTGCCTCGACTTCCTGATGGATTTCCAGGCCTTGTTACACAGACGTGTCGTGCACACACGCACACCCTTCCCATGGCTGCTGCCATGGTACTCCTGGCCCTGAGGTACCCGAAACACCACCCCCTGACCCCCGAATAATTCATTCCCTTTGTGTAAGCGACAAACACAGACATCTCAATTCTGGGAAGGGGCTCGTAGCTCCACGTAGCTGTCACAAGATCAGATGTGTGACAATGTGGAGTCACGTGGGGAGCAGGTAAGGAATCCACTCAAGAGTCAGAGTCCCCACGAGAGACTCAGGTTGACTTAGTTTGAGTATTCCAGCCCACTACCCATGATCTGCACTGGTCAGGGCCCTGAGGCAGACAGCCCCACCTGGACCTCAAGGAACGGGCAGGGGCAGTGCTTCAAACAGAGAGCACGTTTTTGTTACCAAAGAAAGGGGAAGGGTTCTGGGTGCACATGAACAATAGATACACCTTCCATTCCACTTGTGGCTGCCTAACTCACAGATCACCTTTTTTCCCCTAAGAGGCATGCTTAAGTTATAACTTCTCTGGTGGTCCAGTGGCTATGATTCCACATTTCTGATGCAGGGGACATGGGTTTGCTCCCTGGTTGGGGAACAAGGCTCCCACAAGCCATGCAGCAGTTCGGCCAAAAAAAAAAAAAAAAAACCCGAAACTGGGATGTGCAATAATTTTAACTTTTAAATTTACACCAATCATCCAGTATCCATTTTATTTAGATGAGGGAAGAAAATGAGATATTTACTGACTTTCAAGTTACCACTCTTTTTAAAATTTGGTACTCAACTTTTAGGATTCCCCTTTCCACCCCATTCTCCTGACCAGATTGGACCGAGTATGGAGTGAAGCTTATATGGATTTAAGAATTAGGGGAGGGGTCTTTCTGATCTCCTGGGCTCTCAGTAGCTTCTCTGAAGATGTCCTTGTCCCTCCTTATCCTTCTGGTCCTGCTGAAATCCACGCTCTGTTCTCTCAGCATGGTCCCTCCCTTCACTGGTCAACAACCATGTGAACTCTTTGTTCCCCCATATTCATGGTCCCCAAGTCTTGCTAGTGTTCCTCTCACACACATCACAACCGTCCTCTGTAAGACGCTCGAGAGATGGCCCAGTGTCTCATCAGTCATTGCCCCAGCGCTAAGCCGGCATGTCTGTGTGATGTCGCCTTTCTAATTTGGTCACGGTCACATCTCAACATGCAGCTTGTGTGTGCATCCATGCTCAGCCGCTCAGTCGTGTCCAACTCATGCAACCTCATGGACTGTAGCCCGCCAGGCTCCTCTACCCATGGAATTTTCCAGGCAAGAATACTGGAGTAGGGTGTCATTTCCTACACCAGGGGATCTTCCTGACCCAGGGATCGAACCCGAGTCTCTTGCATTTCCTGTGTTAGCAGGAGGATTCTTTACCACTGAGCCACCAGAAAGCCCCATAATACTGTTTTTGATTTATTATTTGGAAAGTGAGAGGGTGCACCAGGGGCATTGGCTTAGCTCTTCCTAGTATATACCCCTTTAGCTTAAGGCTCAGGGGGCCAAGGTGAGGATTCTACCAGTTCTTGAGGTGAGCTGGTCTAAATGTTCAGGAACACGAGATGGGTTCAAGCCTTGAAGTTCAGTCCTTTCACATTCCTGAATCTTATTTTAAAGGTCCTATGCCCTCTTGACTTCCCTGGTGGCTCAGATGGTAAAGCATCTACCTACAAAGCAGGAGACTCAGGTTCAATCCCTGGGTTGGGAAGATCTCCTGGAGAAGGAAATGGCAACCCTCTCCAGTACTCTTGCCTGGAAAATCCCATGGACAGAGGAGCCTGGTAGGCTGCTGTCCACGGGGTCCCAAAGAGTCGTGCATGACTGAGTGACTTCACTTTCACTTTCATGCCATCTTGCAGAAGGCAATGGATTCTTCAAACCATAACAACTAAAGGTCTTGAAATTCATTTTATTCTAAACAACTGAGCTTGACATTATTATCTTGCTTAACATTCACTGCCATTATAAGTACTTGTCCCACTCTGTATTCCTGATTTCTCCCTTACCTTTAAATCTGTCTGTAGCCAAAGCTACGCAGTTCCCCAGAACTTGACCCTCAGTTGGCTCATGATCCCTAGAGTTCAGAGCTGATAATCTGACTAGCTGTTTCTCCTCTCTGTTCCATGGGCTGCTGTTTTCCCAACCCCAGACATAAACAGGGATCTCAAAGCCTTTTGTCTGAAGTCTGGGCCTGAAACCCCTTTGTTGGTGCTAATACTTTGGATCAGGTTAGGGCTCTTTGGTACTAACAGCCAAAACCTACTCTAGCCAATACAAGCAAAAGGAAGGAAATGGAAAGATAGTGAGTGAGTCACAGAATTGAAGGAACAGGGCCACCTGTCTTAGATGGGCACAGGTATCAGGTGACTCTGAAGCTCTCGGTAGCAGGAGGTCATGGATTATCTGTTGAGGATGTGGCCAAGGCTTGACTTAACAACACCATTTTCCCTCCTTTTAATCCACCACCATTCAGATTCCCTAAGTGGAGGCTGATAGCCTAGCTTGGGCCTCACACTCAGTTCTGTCTCTAGGGTCTATGTGCCCTGTGATGGCTGTCCCACCAGGACCTCAGAAAGCAGGAGAGGCTTCTCCCAAAGGCAGGGGAAGTTCTGGTGATCAGGCCAAACAAAAGGTGTCCACTAGTCCCGAAGAGCCTGGCCCAGGTTACTGCCCTTTCTGAAGCGGGGAGCATACAGCCCCTACTCTGGAGAAGCTCCCAGCCCGATGGTGGAGATACACGTCATGCCTTGTGGAACTTTCAATCTGATGACGAGGACTGGTCACAAAATTGAAGAAATTTAAGAGGAAACACAGGTTAACACCACAATATGCTTAAGGCAGGGTTCTTTTTAATAGTAAAAAATGGGAAACTGTCAAAATACCCCCAAGGAGGAGAATAATTAAACAATTATATAAAGATTAAAGATTACGTTTTTTAAAAACTAGTAATGTGAGAAAACATTGATGGTGAAATGCTAAATGAAAATAATTGGATACTAAATGTAAACTGGAGAAGGAAATGGCAACCCACTCCAGTATTCTTGTCTGGAAAATCCCATGAACAGAGGAACCTCACAGGCTATAGCGTTCATGGGGTCGCAAAAAGTTGAACATGACTGAGCACAAATGCTTATACATTATTATCTAACTGTATAAAGCAGTATGTCCAGAAAGAGGGAAATACACCAAAATGTTAACAGAGATAGTAATAATAATAAGCATTTTTGAGTATTTTTATATGTGAAGCCCTGGGTTAAACATTTTCCATATGTTATTTTACCTAACCTATACGTGATAGATACTATTATCATACTCATCTTATAGATGAATAAACTGAGGCTCAGGAAACTAAACCCTCAGTTAACAAGTTCAAGTTCTGTTCAGTCACTCAGCTGTGTCCGACTCTTTGCGACCCCATGGACTGCAGCACGCCAGGCTTCCTTGTCCATCACCAACTCCCTGAGCTTGCTCAAACTCACATCCATCGAGTCAGTGATGACATCCAACCATCTCGTTCTCTGTTGTCCCCTTCTCCTCCTGCCTTCAATCTTTCCCAGCATCAGGGTTTTTCCAATGAATTAATCTTTCACATCAGGTGGCCAAAGGATTGGAGTTTCAGCTTTAGCATCACTCCTTCCAATGAATATTCAGGCCTGATATCCTTTAGGATTGACTGGTTTGATCTCCTTACAGTCCAAGGAACTGTCAAGAATCTTCTCCAACACCACAGTTCAAAAGCATCAATTCTTCAGCACTCAGCTTTCTTTGTCGTCCAACTCTCACATCCATACATGACTACTGGAAAAACCATAGCTTTGACTAGACAGGCTTTTGTCAGCAAAGTAATGTCTCTGGTTTTTAATATGCTGTCTAGGTTGGTCATCACTTTTCTTTCAAGGAGCAAGTATCTTTTAATTTCATGGCTGCAGTCACCATCTGCAATGATCTTGGAGCCCAGAAAAATAAAGTCTGTAACTGTTTCCACTGTTTCCCCATCTATTTGCATGAAGTGATGGGTTTGAATACCATGATCTTCACTTTTTGAATGTTGAGTTTTAAGCTAGATATTTTGCTCTCCTCTTTCACTTGCATCAAGAGCCTCTTTAGTTCTTCGATTTCTGCCATAAGGGTGGTGTCATCTGCATATCTGAGGTTATTGATATTTCTCCTGGCAATCTTGATTCCAGCTTGTGCTTCATCCAGCCCAGCGTTTCTCATGATGTACACTGCATATAAGTTAAATAAGCAGGGTGACAATATACAGTCTTGATGTACTCCTTTTCCTATTTGGAACCAGTCTGTTGTTCCATGTCGAGTTCTAACTGTTGCTTCTTGACCTGCATATAGGTTTCCCAGGAGACAGGTAAGGTGGTCTGGTATTCCCATCTCTTGAAGAATTTTCCAAAGTTTATTGTGATCCACACAGTCAAAGACTTTGATGTAGTCAATAAAACAGAAATAGATGTTTCTCTGGAACTTTCTTGCTTTTTTGATGATCCAGTGGATGTTGGCAATTTGATCTCTGGTTCCTCTGGCTTTTCTAAATCCAGCTTGAACATCTTGGAAGTTCATGGTTCACATACTGTTGAAGCCTGGTTTGGAGAAGTTTGAGCATTACTTTACTGGCATGTGAGATGAGTACAATTGTGCAGTAGTTTGAACATTCTTTGGCATTGCCTTTCTTTAGGATTAGAATGAAAATTGACCTTTTCCAGTCTTGTGGTCACTGCTGAGTTTTCCATATTTGCTGGCATATTGAGTGCAGCACTTTCACAGCATCATCTTTTAGGATTTGAAATAGCTCAGCTGGAACTCCATCACCTCCACTAGCTTTGTTCATAGTGATGCTTCCTAAGGCCCACTTGACTTTGCATTCCTGGATGTCTGGTTCTAGATGAGTGATCACACTGTCATAGTTATCTGGGTCATGAAGATCTTTTTTGTATAGTTCTTCTATGTATTCTTGTCATCTCTTCTTAATATCTTCTGTTTCTGTTAGGTCCATACCATTTCTGTCCTTTATTGTGCCCATCTTTGCATGAAATGCTCCCTTGGTATCTCTGATTTTCTTGAAGAAATCTCTAGCTCTTTCCCAATCTACTGTTTTCCCCTATTTTTTGGTATTGATCACTGAGGTAGGCTTTCTTATCTCTCCTTGCTATTTGTTGGAACTTTGCATTCACATAGGTATATCTTTCCTTTTATCCTTTGCCTTTAGCTTCTCTTCTTTTCTCAGTTATTTGTAAGGCCTCCTTAGACAACCATTTTGCCTTTTTGCATTTCCTTTTCATGGGTATGGTCTTGATCACTGCCTCCTGTACAATGTCACAAACTTCTGTCCATAGTTCTTCAGGCACTCTATCAGATCTAATCCCTTGAATCTATTTGTCACTTCCACTATATAATTGTAGGGGATTTGATTTAGATCATACCTGAATGGTCTAGTGGTTTTCCCTACTTTCTTCAATTAAAGTCTGAATTTGGCAATAAGGAGTTCATGATCTGAGCCACAGTCAGCTCCCAGTTTTGTTTTTGCTGACTGTATAGAGCTTCTCCATCTTTGGCTGGAAAGAATATAATCAATCTAATTTTGGTATTGACCATCTAACTTGAGTCAGCTAACAAATGGTTGACTCAAATTCAGGTCTATCTAAAGCTGAAGTGAATGTTTGTAAAATGATCTTGTTTGTCCTTAGCTCCCATTTTTGGGTTATGAGTTCTTTTATGTAACTTTCTTGAATTTTCCTATGTATGTATGTTAATCATGAATTTGCCTATACATTTAGGAAAAATACAGGTATTTTGAAAAAGATGGGGGGGGGGAGGAATATGCAAGGGTTTGGAGGAGGAGGGATGGACTGGGAATTTGGAGTTACTAGAGGCAAAGTATTTATATAGAATGGAAAAACAAGAAGGTCCTACTGTACAGAACAGGAAACTATATTCAATATCCTGGGATAGGGACTTCCCTGGTGGTCCAGTGGCTAAGACTCCATTCTCTGAATGCAGGGGGCCTGAGTTGGATCCCTGCTCCTGCATGCTGAAACAAAGAGTTTGAATGCTGCAACTAAAGATTCTGTGTGCCACACCGAAAAGATCCCACATGTCTCAACTAAGACCCCATGCAACCAAATAAGTAAATTAAAAAATATATATGTATATATATATATATGTATGTATACAGATATGTGTATATATATATATCTCCTGGGATAAACCATAATGGAAAAGACGATAAAAAAGAATGTACATATGTACCTTGAGTGACAGCAGAAATTAACACAGCATTGTAAATCAACTATACTTATAAAAGTAAATAAGAAAAGAAATATGCAACAAAAACATACACAAGAGGTGAAAGACATTGTATTGAACAAAAAGCATATGTTAATGCCTGAGAAGGCTCATAAGGACCGTTCTTTGTGTAGTCGGTTCTATTATCACACTATCAGACTGCATTTCAAATATGTATTTACATATATGTAAGTACCTCACTGTCCTTGAGAGCAGGAGCCCTGTCCTTTTTAGTATATGGTTCTTGCCTCCAACATAGGGCTCAGTACGCAGAAGGCTCTTAGTAATTGTCCCCTGAAGGATACAGGGAGGAGAAACTAGTGACCCGGAAGACTTTGCTGGCCTCCGAGTATTGGAGGTTCCAGGAGGACATATAGGGAACCAGGGAAGGACGGGATGGATGGGGACTGCGCTCCAGAAGTGGTTTGGCGACAGGACACCGAGCGAGAGGAAGGTGACAACCACAGCCCCGCCCTTTCGGTCCTTGCCAGCCCCGCTGCGGAGGGTGAAGAAAGGCCCTGATTCCCGGGCGCTGGCATGTGGAGTGGGTGGGGCGGCAGCTCTGCGCCGTCCTCTGCCGCGGGGCCCGAGGCGCTGGCCACGGTGCTGAAAGCTGCGCTCTCGGTGGAGGGAGCGGGGCGGAGCCGGGACCAGCGAAGGGGGCGGAGCTCCCTGGGGCTCTCCGCTGGAAGGGGGCGGGGCAGGGCGGCGCCCGCAGGCCCTGGACCCTGGCGGGTTTGAGGAGGCACGGAGACCCGAGGCAGGCCGGCTCAAGCAGAGCGGACACAGCCCCCTGGACAAGCTTCCCCTGGAGAAGCCAAGGTCATCCTCCCTGACCTCAGCCTCCTCCCCACACCCGGCTGAGGGGGAGACCCACTTCTGGGCCTCCTTCCGTTCGCAAAGCCACTTCCAGCCCACAAGTCCCCACCCCAGGACCCAGCGCCCTCGCGATGGTGAAGTTGCTGCCTGCCCAAGAGGCAGCCAAGATCTACCACACCAACTACGTGCGTAACTCCAGGGCTGTGGGCGTGATGTGGGGCACACTCACCATCTGCTTCTCCGTGCTGGTCATGGCGCTCTTCATCCAACCCTACTGGATCGGGGACAGCGTCAACACGCCCCAGGCGGGCTACTTTGGTCTTTTCTCCTACTGCGTGGGCAACGTGCTGTCTTCTGAGCTTATCTGCAAGGGTGGCCCGCTGGACTTCTCCTCTATCCCTTCTAGAGCCTTCAAGACGGCCATGTTCTTTGTGGCCTTGGCCATGTTCCTCATCATTGGCTCCATCATCTGCTTCAGCCTGTTCTTCGTCTGCAACACGGCCACTGTCTACAAGATCTGTGCGTGGATGCAACTGGCTGCGGGTGAGCAGGGATAGCGGGAAGGCAGGGACCCCTCGCCCCACCCCAAGGCCGCAGGAGCAGGTGCACCATCCCACCTTCCCTGGAGTGGCTGAGTGTCTGACTCAGCTGTTGTCCTGTATAGCCCAGCCGTACTCTGTGCTCTTCAGATGCTTCTGCAGAGTAACAAGTCTCAGGATGGCTGAGACCAAAAAGACCTTAAAGATCAAATGGTTCAACTCTCTCATCTTATAGATCAGGAACTGAGGTCCAGAGAGGGGAAGTGACTTGCCCAGGAGCAAATCACTCATGGTAGAGTGAAGGTCTTTGTTCCCTAATTCCAGGATTCCATCCTTGATACAGCAAGTGTGAGCACTTGAGGCAGTGAATGGAGGTGATATTTTGTGGTGGGGGAGGGAAGTAGGGTGTTTTAGAACTATGTGGAATGGGTGGCTACTTGTGGTGCTCAGAGGCAAGGCCTCCTCTGACCCTCTCTTCTTGCTTCTGGCTATAGACAGGCATCTGGGTTCTGGGGTCAGCTGGTCCTGCTATCCTCTAGAGCCCAGGAAGGGTTGCCCACCTAAGACCTTGTCCTGCAGCCCTTGGTCCCTCCTCACTCCAAGCACCACATACAGACTGTCCATACTAGGGAGATGTCCAGGAGCCTTGTTGGGGACTGCAGACTAGAGTGAAATCATCTTGACATCACTGGTTAGAATGAGAAGCAGTGTTATCCTTAGCAGGGGGAATGGAACAGGGAACTGAATCCCAGACAACCAAACACATAAACTTAGGACAGTCAGAGTTGGAGGGGGCTCTAGAGAGCTAGAACGTTCTCCCCCCAACTATAAATGAGGGATCTGGGGCTGAGAGAAGACAAGACTTAGCCAAGACTGTAATAGGTCACCTGGCAACCAAGGAAGTAGGAGACTTATAGCAGTGAGTCCCAAGAACTAGATGAGGAGCCTCATCATGACCCAGTGAGGTGGGTTTTCCTTCCATTTGATAGATGAGGCTCCTAGCGGGTGACTTGTATTTTAGCACACAGGTCGTGAGAGACAGAACCTTCAAACTCTGTATCTTGTACTCAGGCTACTGACCTGGTTCCACAGCTGCTTTCCCAATCCCCCTGCCATCTCCCTTTCTCTGTAGTCTCTCTAAATGGTGAGGGAGAGGCTGGGGCAGAGATGAGGCAAGTCTTGGTGGGCAGTGGGGAGAGAGAAGGGAGAATGAAGGTTTAGCAGTTTCGTGACAAAGAGGAGCAGAATGAACCCTGGCATGCTTGCCAGCTGGTCCTCCAGAGCAGTGGGATGCTGGAAACACCACCCTCCCTCCCTCATTCTCTGCACTGTCCCACTCCCCCAACCTCCTGCAACAGGTGCAATTTGCTGAACAGGCAGTGCTGGGAGGGCCTGGGTGGGGGAGGGATCACCAGGCCATTTGAGTCAGATCCTTGTCTGGGTCATGGAGCTGAAGACACTGATAGCAGAGGTGGCCAGGTGCCATCCCATGAAACATTTATGTTGGGGGAGAACAAAGGTGGTGTCGTGTTTCATTCTTTGGTGCTGGGGAAAGGCGGGGGGGGGGGGGGGGTCGCAAAGGGAGGGATGAGGAGGAGGTGTGTCCCACAGCCAGCTGCTGAGAGGTTCCTCCATTAGAGGAGCCCTAAACCAGTTAGCTTAATCTTGCCAAGATTAAGGACCAGGGAAGGGTGCAGAAGGAAAACTGGGGCAGTGAGGAGCTGCCATTTAAAGTTAATTGAGCTTCTGGATGCCAGGTGTAGGCCGAGGGTGGTCCCAGCTCCTAAAAACACAAGTAGAGCACGTTATGCATCTCTCTGAGTGCTGGTAACTTCATCTGTTAAAGACGACAGAAGTACCCCATCACATGGTTCTTGCAGGAATGGGATGTTATAATGCATCTTGCACAAGGCCTGACATGTGGTAGGTGTTCAGTAAATGTGAAAAACCCCAAACAGCTTTTTCAGTCAGGGATGGATGGGGTGATGCCACACCCCATCCCCAATTCCCACATCTTCATGGGAATGCCATACTCCAATTCCCAAATCTTCGTGGGTTAGGACAAAAGTTTATTTCTTGATCACGGTACATGCTTGTTGAGGATCAGTTAAGGGTTCTGCTGTCACTGTTCCCTTCCAGAGCCCAGGCTAATGGAGCATCAGCTGTCATCTGGCTGTCATCATTGCAAAGAGAAAGAGAGCTCTGGAAAGTCTCCGACAGCAGTTAAATGCTCTGGCCTGGAAAAGTGCACAGCATCTCTGCTCACATTTTATTGGCTGAAGGAATCTTTATGACCTAGCCTAACTTCAAGGGGGACTTCCCAGGTTGCTCAGTAGTTAAGAATCTGCTTACCAATGCAGGAGACACAAGTTTGATCCCTGGGTCAGGAGAATCCTCTGGAGCAGGAAATGGCAACCTGCACCAGTGTTCTTGCCTGGAAAATTCCATGGACGGAGGAGCCTGGTAGGCTATATTCCCTGGGGTCACAAAGAGTTGGACTGAGCAACTGAGAATGCACGCACACTTGCACACAACTTCAAGGGAGGGAGGCGAGGAAGTATAATCGTGTTACGTTCCTAGAATATTTGTGAACAGCTCTAATGACAGCGACACCCATTGAGGGTGCTTCCATCTGACCTTAGTGCCAATAATAATAGCAACAACTAACATTAACTGACCACTTACCATATACCAGACACTGCAGTAAACACTTCATCACATTTAATCCTCATAACCCTGCTCTGAGTCAGTTATTATTATCCTTATTTTTCCAGCAAGAGACTGGAAGTCAGAAATGGTAAGTAAGCTTGCTTGAGAATGCCACGCTGGCCTCTGCTTAGAGCCTGGAGACACCGCAGTGGGGTGGATCCCCCTACTAGGTGGACAGGTGGGGTGCTCATAGAGCACTGTGGCACCCATAGAAACAACCTGTTTCCAAGTCAGAGATCCTGGGCTCTTTTCTGAAACCGCTACAGGGAGGTGCTATAGGAGAAGGGGGCTGTGCCAGTCACCAGAGGACTCATCACACAAGTAGGGGAGGCCACGGGTTTTATCAAAGGGTTCAGGGAGGGTCACCCCTAGGGTAACCACCCTAAGTATCTTCCTGTTTGTCCCTGAGTCTGAAATGTCATCGCTAAATACATTCAGCTCTTTGGAGAGGTGTTTGTCTGGGAGTCTGGGGGAATTAACTTTGAAGCCAAGAAAGTCAGGAGTTGTGGGTGCAGGTCTTGGCTCTGCCATAGCGAAAGGACTGGGTAACTCCCTTGGTTTCTCTGGGACCTCAGTTTTCTAGTCTGTAAAATGGGATATTAACACATGGCCTACTTCACAGAACTGTTGTGAGGATTGACAGAAAAATGGTATATAAAGTATTTTGTGATCTGTAAGAGAAGTCTGTATTAATGTCAGCTCCTCCTAGAAAGAAACAAAGGAGGCGCTCATCAAGGTGGGTAGGTGGGATCTGGTATATCCATCTTTATACTTTGTTGTATACTTTGTTGTATACTTTGTGCTTTTGTTTGATCTGCTGACCTTCCTTGCAAGAAGTCACCCAGGCGGTGACTTTGGGTGCTGTGAGGCGCTTCTCCATGGGGCTCCCGAGTAGGGCACAGCTTTGGGGCTAAAGAGCCTCGGGTGCTGTGAAAGGAGGGCCGGGGTGGGACTGCGGCACAGATAAGGGAGGTGCCCCGTGTCTGCCTGATGGTGGTCCCAGAGGTTGCCCTGGGCACATCCCAGGAATATGCACCTGTTTGTGTGGCTAAGGTGGGGTGGAAGTTTGGTGGGAAAAGTGGAGGGGAGGTGGGGAAAAAGAAATGCTTGGCTGTCGATACTAAATCAATGAGAACACAGCGTGGCAAACTAGCTGTCACTCGGGAAATGCCAACTGTGCGTCAGGCACTCTTCTGAGCACTTCGCCAGTATGAGCTGATTTGAGCCTCACTGAATCCAAACAGGCAGGTGCTATTATCCTCATTTTACAGATGAAAAGACTGAGGCACAAAAGCTTACGTAGCTTGCTCCAAGTCACGCAGCCGGTTAGCGAAGAGCCGGGCTTGAGATCCAGGCAGTCTACCCTAGTGTTCCCCAGCTTTTCCTGTTGAGAGAGTCACCCGAAGACTGCTTTTAAAGAAGGGATTCCTGAGCCCAACCCTGACCTAGGAATCAACATTTTAAACACATTCAGAGAGGTGTGGATAACTGCTTTGTGCTGTAGTGGGTAAAGGTGTGGAGATCCTATTTGCTTAAATGGAAGGTTCATGGAGGAAGCAGCCAGAGATGGGGCTGGAAAACTTCCTGTACTCAATCTAAAATACCTGAGTTGTAGGAGACATCATTATTCAATGTGCTGTAAAAAGGAAAAAAAGCTTCTAATCAAGTTATAGCCTAAAGTTTTGTTATTACACTTATTTCAGAGATGCTGAGGTTTGAACAAAATTACATCTTAGGAGTGATGAGTTCTCTGGGCTGGAATTGGATTTTGGGAGGACTTTGAAGCCGGTGCCTCATCAAGTTCAAAGTGAGGGGCACACCTGAGGGCCTGGCAGGACTACAGGGGGTCCTGGCAGAACCTCCCGAGGCTGAGAAGTCCTGCTCTGAGCCTTCGCCCCTGACCAGTGGCTCCCAGGGGCAGATGACTTCAGCTCTTGGAGCCTGTTTTCTCCTCTTTGATCTACAAGCAGGGTGGCAGGAGCTGTCTCTTGTGCCTCTCAAGGCTGTTAACATAGGAAGAGAGGCGGCAAGGTGACCGCAGTGCAGAGGGGGAGGGAGCAGACTGCGCTTCCCCAGCCTGACGCCATCTGCACCCCCCCTGCCCCTTCAGCCACAGGCCTGATGATCGGCTGCCTGGTCTACCCAGATGGCTGGGACTCAAGTGAGGTCCGGCGCATGTGTGGGGAGCAGACAGGCAAATACACGCTGGGGCACTGCACCATCCGCTGGGCCTTCATGCTTGCCATCCTCAGCATTGGAGACGCTCTCATCCTCTCCTTCTTGGCCTTCGTGCTGGGCTACCGTCAGGACAAGCTGCTCCCTGATGACTATAAGGCCGACGGAAAAGGTAATTCTCTCCACCCCAGGCAGCCGAGGCTTCCTCTCTGCCAGTTGCCTGAGGTGTGTCCCCTGGCCAAGGGTGGGGACACCAAAAGCAATCAAACACAGCTCTTGTCCCAGAGCCCAAGGGTCAGTGGAGGGCTGCAGGCTGGCATGTGATGAGGCATGGACAGACCTACGTGGCAGAGGCTGTCTGTGATAGAAGGGTGTCCCGCGTCCCCCTGCACTCTCAGGGTCTACAGGGGAGACAGCCCTGGTCCAGCCCGGAGAGCTAGGTGTGGCCTTCCCATGGAAGGCAGCACTGAGGCTGGGTCTTGGAATAACAGGGGAGGCTGCTGGTGGAGAGAGGAGCAATAGGGGAGCAAAGGGATGAGTTGCTTTGGAAGGAGGAAAGGCAGGTGAGGGTGCAGATGTGACGACTCCTGGACTTCAGGTGATGGGAGCCTAGCTCCCTTGGATTAGAGTCACCTTGGGATTCTCCATATATCCGTTTTCTCATCTGAGCTTCATTTCCCTTCATTAGGGGGTAGGAGGCAGGTTTTTCCTCATTTGTAAAAAATACCTACTTTACAAGATTGTACTCAGGAACAAGGTAAGACTGTCTGCTCTTCTACTGAAGGTTGTACCAGAGATTATAGCCAGGGAAACTGGGCAAGAAAAAGAAATAAAAGAAATCTGGTTTGGAGAGGAAGTAAAACCATTTCTATTAGCAGATGACATGATTTTGTATACGGAAAATTCTAAATAATCCACTAAAAAACTATTAAAACTAATATACAACTTCAGCAAGGTTGCAGAATATAAGAACAATATACAAAAATATACTGTATTTGTATACACTAACAATGAACAATCTGAAAATGACATTAAAAAACAATTTCATTTATGATAGCAACAAAAAGAATACAATACTTAGGAATAAATTTAATAAAAAAGTAAAACTTGTATGTGAAAATGAAAAAAACATGTTTAAAGGCCTAAATAAATGGGAATATCCATGTTCATGGATCAGAGGACTTAATGTTGTTGAGATGGCAATACTCCACAAACTGGTCTACAGACTTAATGCAATTTTTATCAAAATCCAAGGCTTGATTTTAGGATCAGCTTGTCATTTAGAAATGCAAGAGACCTGGAATAGCCAAAATAATCTTAAAGAAAAACAAAGTTGGAGGACACACATGTCCTGATTTCAAAACTTACTAGAAAGGTACCATGATCAAGTCAGTGTGGCACTGGCATAAGGATAGACAATGGGATAAAATAGAGAGTCCAGAAATAAAATCAAGCATCTACGACTGATTTTCGACAAGGGTGCGAAGACCATTTAATGGAGAAAAGAATATTCTTTGCAATAAATGGTGCTGGGATAACCAGATATTTATATGCAAAAGAATAAAGTTGGGTCACCTACCACACATCATATACAGAAATTAACTCAAAATGGATCAAAGACCTAAATATAAGATATAAAATTATAAAACTCCTAGAGAAGACCTTGGATTAGGCAATGATTTCTTATATTTGGCATCTTATATTTGACATTTGACACAAGTACCAAAAGGAAAAAAAAATAAATAAACTGGATTTCATCAAAATTGAAAACTCTGTGTGCAAATGTTCATAGTAGTTTTAAGAGTCATGTATCTACAGATGACTGAATGACAAAATGTGTATATCCATACACTGAATTATTCTTCAGCCATAAAAAGAAATAAAGCACTGGTAATTGCTACAATGTGGAGGAAAACACTGTTAAGTGAAAGAAGCCAGATAAAAAAAGACTAGATATTGTATGATCTGATTTATATAAAATGTTCAGAATAGGGAAATCCACAGAGAGAGAAAGTAAATTTTAGTAATTCTCTGGGGCTGGGAAGAGAGGGGAATTGGGAATTAATATCACTAAAAGTCACAGGGTTTTCTTGGGGGGTGATGAAAATTTCTAAAATCAGCGGTGATAGTTGCATAACACCCACCATCTTGTACAGTTTAAATGAGTCATTTTATATAAATCACATCTCAATTAAAAAAAAAAAAAAAAAAGGGCTTCCCTGATGGCCTAGTGGTCAAGAATCCACCTGCCAATACAGAGGACACAAGTTCAATCCCTGGTCCAGGAAGATCCCACATGCTGTGGAGCAACTAAGTCCATGGACCACAATTACCAAGCCCACACTCTAAGGCCTGAGAGCCGCAACTGCTGAAGCCCGTCCACCCACAGCCCATGCTCTGAAACCACCCCTGTGAGAAGCCTGCATACTACAGGGAAGAGTAGCTCCCACTTCCCACAACTAGAGAAAGCCCACGTGCAGCTGGGAAGACTCAACGTAGCCAAAAATAAAATAAATCTTAAAAAAAAAAAATGTGCTGAGGACTAGATAGTGTATATAAAGCACCAGCAATGCCTGCACGTTGTAGGTGGTGGCTGAATGTTAGTTCTCTCCATGTTCTGTCCTTCTAGTACCTCCACTCGTTATATCATCCATCTGCCCAGCCATCTCCCCCGACACCTTCAGACCCAGAGGTCCAGTGAGGGAGGAAGTCTACATCTGGACCTCAGGTCTATTAAGGGAGGGGATCATGCAATATGGAAGCACAAGCTGATAAACATTATGAACAGAAAGTGCAAGCTTTCCTGATAGTGAATAAAAGAGGGAATGGTGTGCAGGCAATTAGCCCGAAAACAAGGCTTGATTGTAAACACATCCTGTTTGTTCTCTTTTTCATTGCAGAGGAAGTCTGAAGCAGCTGGAACATTGGTGAGCAATTCCATTGGAGGGTGGTCTGTGTGCCTTTGGAAGTGCTGTAGCCTTGCAAAATGACTGACTCATGAGGCTAGGCTGTAGGACGCAGAGAGCGGCAAGGGATGAGTGTGGAGTGTGGGGTAGGAGGGGGCATGGGCAGGCTGGCAAAGGAGACCATCACTAAGGGCAAACAGGAATCCTCTAGTTTTACTTGTGTCTTGAGAAGTGGGAAAAACACAGGGAGAGAAGAAATAATTTAAAACAGGCAGGTGGTTTCATAAACTCTTCTTTTTGTGGAGCCTGGCCAACAAGAACAGGCTGTTTTTAGAAGTCATTATTGTAATTTGGACCCTTATTTTCAGAAGATTTATAAGAGGCATAGTGGAAAACCTAGTGAAACATAAAATAAAAGACACAGAGAGGAAAACAAATATTACAGAAATCTGGGCTAATAGAATTAGTGTACTGAGTATTAAATTTAGTTCCCTGCTTCCTGATAGCTGAAGAAAAAAGCAAAACAAGACTTAATCAATTTTAATGTCTGGTTGAAAAGGAAACATGACATGTTAATTCCCTTATTGTCTTTTCGGTTTCTAAGATGTGAATTAACAAGAACATGAAGGAACACCTTTTAAAAAGAAAGGAAGGGGAAGGGAAGGAAGGAGTGGCAGAGGAAGGAAGGGAAGGAACAGCCCACAGGGGCATCATATTCCTGACAGCTGTCACTTACTGAGGACTTAAAGCTGCTCAGGCACTGTGTGTGGGTAGGAGAGATATCTCCAGTTTAACTATTTTAATTTTTTTCTAAGAACCTTCCAATCCCCGACCACATAAACATACTTTTTTGAAAAAAGTAAATTAGTACTGTTCCCCCTCCCCAGAAATTTTATTAGATGATGTAACCTGCCAGAGGGACAGGGGCTCTGGCTGCAGCAGACCTGGGAGGCGTGCTGTGTGGCACAAGTCCCCTTGGAGGAGGTCGCCGTTAGCCCCACAATAGAGCCGCTGCAGACGACCCACAAACCGGAGCACAATTATACCAAAGAAGTTCGTGCACTGTTGCAGAAGTTCTAGGGCCCACAACAGATTTCCAAACCTGGGGATCAAGCAAAGGGAGAACCCCCAGGGAATCTGACTTTGAAGACCACTGGGATATGATAATAGAACTTCCCCAGGACTGAGGAAACAGACTCTTGGAGGACACAACAAAACCTTGTGTGCACCAGGACCCAGGAGAAAGGAGCAGTGACCCCACAAGAGACTGAGCCAGACTTGCCTGTGAGTGTCCGGGAGTCTCCCGCGGAGGCGTGAGTCGACAGTCGCCTGCTGCAGGGTCAGCGGCACTGAATACAACAGCCCTGGGAGCTGTGGTATGCTGACATAAGTCCTTTTGAAGGAGGTCACCATTACTGCCATTATCCCTACCATAGTTTGACCTCAGGCCAAACTGCAGGGAGGGAACACAGCCCCATCCATCAGCAGAAAATTGGATTAAAGACTTACTGAGCATGGCATTGCCCATTAGGGCAAGACCCAGTTTTCCCCGCAGCCAGTCCCTCACATCAGAAAGTTTCCACGAGCCTGTAGTCCTCATCCCTCCAGGGTGGAAAGAGTGAAAGCCACAGTCACAGGAAACTAACCAAACTGATCACATGGGTCACAGCCTCATCTAACTCAATGAAACCATGAGCCATTACGTGTAGGGCCACCCGAGACAGACGGGTCATGGTGGACAGTTCTGACAAAACGTGGTCCACTTCAAAAGGGAATGGCAAACCACTTCAGCCTTCTTGCCTCATGAACAGTATGGAAAGGCGAAAAGATATGACACTGAAAGATAAACTCCCCAGGTTGGTAGTGCCCAATATGCTACTGGAGAAGAGCAGAGAAATAGCTCCAGAAGGAATGAAGAGGCTGAGCCAAAAGGGAAACAATGCCCCATTGTGGATGTCTCTGGTGGTGAAAGTAAAGTCTGATGCTGTAAAGAATAATATTGCATAGGAACCTGGAATGTTAGGTCCCTCAATCAAGGTAAATTGGAAGTGGTCAAAGAGGAGATGACAAGAGTGAACATCGACATTTTAGGAATCAGTGAACTATAATGGACCGGAATGGGTGAATTTAATTCAGATAACCATTATATCTACTCCTGTGGGGAAAAATCCCTTAGAAGAAATGGAGTAGCCCTCATAGTCCACAAGAGTCCGAAATGCAGTACTTCGGTGCAATCTCAAAAATGACAAAATGATCTCTGTTCTTTCCCAAGGCAAACCATTCAATACCACTGTAATATTCATTCAATATCACAGTCTATGCCCCAATCAGTAATGCCAAAGAAGCTGAAGTTGAACGTTTCTATGAGGACCTACAAGACCTTCTAGAACTAACACCAAAAAAAGATATCCTTTTCATCATAGGGGACTGGAATGCAAAAGTATGAAGTCAAGAGATACTTGAAGTAACAAGTTTGGCCTTGGAGTACAAAATGAAGCAGATCAAAGGCTAACAGAGTTTTGCCAAGAGAATGCCCTGGTCACAGCAAACACCCTCTTCCAACCACACAAGAGAAGACTGTACACATGGACATCACCAGATGGTCAGTACTGAAATCAGACTGATTATATTCTTTACAGCCGAAGATGGAGAAGCTTATACAGTCAGCAAAAACAAGACTGGGAGCTGACTGTGGCTCAGATCATGAACTCCTTATTGCCAAATTCAGACTTAACTTAAAGAAAGTAGGGGAAAACCACTAGACCATTCAGGTATGACCTAAATCAAATCCCTTATGATTATACAGTGGAAGTGAGAAATAGATTCAAGGGATTAGATCTGACAGAGTGTCTGAAGAACTATGGACAGAGGTTCGTCTACACTGTACAGGAGGCTGTGATCAAGAGCATCCCCAGGAAAAAGAAATGCAAAAAAGCAAAATGATTGTCTGAGGAGGCCTTACAAATAGCTGAGAAAAGAAGAGAAGTGAAAGGTAAAGGAGAAAAGGAAAGATATATCCATCTGAAAGCAGAGTTCCAGAGAATAGCAAGAAGAGATAAGAAAGCCTTCCTCAGTGAACAATGCAAAGAAACAGAGGAAAACAATAGAATGGGAAAGACTAGAGAGCTCTTCAAAAAAATCAGAGATACCAAGGGAAAATTTCATGCAAAGATGGACACAATAAAGGACAGAAATGGTATGGATCTAGCAGAAACAGAAGATATTAAGAAGAGGTGGCAAGAATACACAAGATCTATACAAAAATACACAAGAACTATACCAAAAAAGATCTTAATGACCCAGGTAACCACGATGGTGTGATCACTCACCTAGAAACACGCATCTTGGAGTGTGAAATCAAGTGGGCCTTAGGAAGCATCACTATGAACAAAGCTAGCAGAAGTGATAGAATTCCAGCTGAGCTATTTCAAATCCTAAAAGATGATGCTATGAAAGTGTTGCACTCAATATACCAGCAAATTTGGAAAACTTAGCAGTGGCCACAAGACTGGAAAAGGTCGATTTTCATTCTGATCCCAAGGAAGGGCAATGCCAAAGAATGCTCAAACTACCGCACAATTGCACTCATTTCACACGCTAGTAATGTTCAAAATTCTCCAAGCTTGGTTTCAACAGTACGTGAACTAAGAACTTCGAGATGTTCAAGCTGGATTTAGAAAAGACAGAGGAACCAGAGATCAAATTGCCAACATCTGTTGGATCACAGAAAAATCAAGAGAATTCCAGAAAAACATTCACTTCTGCTTCATTGACTATGCTAAAGCCTTTGACTGTGTGAACCAAAACAAGCTGTGGAAAAGTCTTAAAGAGATGGGAATACAAGACCACCTTACCTGCCTCCTGAGAAACCTGTATGCAGGTCAAGAAGCAACAGTTAGTACCATATATGGAACAACAGACTGGTTCAAACTTGGGAAAGGAGCATGTCAAAGTTGTATATTGTCACCCTACTTTTTAAACTTATATGCAGAGTACATCATGGGAAGTGCCGGTCTGGATGAAGCACAAGCTGGAATCAAGATTGCCAGGAGAAATATCAATAACCTCAGATATGTAGATGACACCACCCTTATGGCAGAAAGTGTAGAGGAACTAAAGGTGAAAGAGGAGAGTGAAAAAGCTGGCTTAAAACTCAACATTCAAAAACCTGAGATCATGGCATCTGGTCCCATCACTTAATGGCAAATAGGTGGGGAAACAATGGAAACAGTGAGAGGGTTTATTTTCTTGGGCTTCAAAATCACTGCAGATGGTGACTGCAGCCATGAAATTAAAAGAGACTTGCTCCTTGGAAGAAAAGCTACGACAAACCTAGACAGTCTATTAAAAAGCAGAAATTACTTTGCTGACAAAGGTCCATGTAGTCAAAGCTATGGTTTTTCCAGTAGTCATGTATGGATGTGAGAGTTCCACCATAAAGAAGGCTGAACGCCAAAGAATTGATGCTTTTGAACTGTGGTGTTGGAGAAGACTCCTGAGAGTCCCCTCGACACCAAGGAAATCAAACCAGTCCATCCTAAAGGAAATTAACCCTGCATATTCACTGAAAGGACTGGTGCTGAAGTTGAAGCCTCAATACTTTGGCCACGTGATGCAAAGAGCTGACTCATTGGAAAAGACCCTGGTGCTGGGAAAGACTGTGGGCAGGAGGAGAAGAGGACCACAGAGGATGAGATGGTTGGATGGCATCAGTTGACTCGATGGACATGAGTTTGAGCAAGCTCTAAGAGATGGTGAAGGACAGGGAAGCCTGGCATGCCTGCAGTCCATGGGGTCGCAAAGAGTCGGACACGACTGAGCGACTGAACAAAAAATTTTAATATGCATAAATTACCTCAGGAATCTTGTTAAAATTCAGACTAATTTAGCTGAAGTTCAGAAATCCAAGCACTCTTTCTAACAGCCCCCCAGTGATAAGCTGCCGGCTAGGGGTTACACTTTGAGTAGCAAACTATTAGAGTATAAACATTTTCTCATGACTTTGCAGTGTTCCTTATTAAAATTTTTTAAAGTCAAAAACTCCACAGCACTGTTGTACCATTTCATTGCTAAACCAGACCTTAGTTAGCCATTTAGGACTGCTATCACGGAAAACTTTTTGCTTCTGTTGATAAATTCTGGGGTGGCATTACTGAATCAAAGCTAAACTAGCTGTCTTTTTCTTGCCCTATATATTTTTTTACATCTTCAAAGACATTTATGAATTTTTACTTGAAGGACAGTGATATTATATACTATTGAGGAAGTTTGCATGTCTGGAGTAGAACTGAATTAAAATGTGAGTATTGCATTTTTATTTGCTTAACAATGTCAAATTCTATAATGTTGCGCTTTTTTTTTTTTTTTTAATATGACAGGTCATCTATTTCCCTGACAATGGAAAAATGAGCGAATCAAATTCTTCAGAAAACTTGTTCCATGCTTCCCTGTGTCTGCTAGTCTAGGCCTGAAGTCCTGAGCCTTTCATTATAGGATTAGAAACTGACAACAGTTTCCAGAGAAGACCTCTTACTATACTCGGAAAACTCCAGTGAGGCAAAAATGCAGTGACCACATCCAAGACGTTCAGAGTAATGGTTTAACTCTCCTGACTAGGAACCCACCTTCTCTTCCTGTCCCTTCACCCCAGCAAGTCGAGTTACCATCCCGAGGCCTCTCTGTAAAATGAGAGCAGGAGTCTGTGTCTAGGGTGAGTCCCCGACAGTCTAATTTACTGAGGATACTTCTTTGAAAGCACCCAGAAATTGCCATCCAGCTCTTAGAGGGCAATTAAAAAGAGGTGACTGTAACCATGCTGGATTGTTTCAGGTTGAGGTTTAGGGGGTCATTTGCTTTTTTCCTCAGGTTTTTTTTTTTTTTTTAATCGATGCACAGAGGAAACGACTAGAGGGGTTACCAGAACCTGAATCCATCAGAAAGTCTCATAAAGACATGTAAAAACTGTCAAGACTAAATTGACTTTTCCCCTTTTGGAACCAAAAATCTTATTTCTTCAGTGCCCACACTGACCCAGTCAGAATGGGCTACCAATTTCAGAAAGTTACTAGTGGCCAAGTAATTTGTTACAATATAGATGACCATCTCTTGTTTAAAAAACAAAAACAACAAAAAAACCCCTTTAGGTTTGGTACATTAATTGGTGAATCTTACCAGTCTCCGGAGGGAAACTCAATTTAGGTAATACCTCATTGCAGCAAATGCCAAGACAAAGACAGGCTCTTTAGGCTGTTCCCTGTCCTCAGGATGGTATGTTAAAGCAGGGTTTTGCTGATTACGTGCAGTGAGTGATCCAGGAAGAACAAGTGTTCTTTTTCTGACCTTGGTACATTTCCTTAGTAACATATGGGTGCTGTTCTTTCACAGGTAGAAAGGGGGTAAATGCTGAACAAAACTGTAATGGATCTTGATCAACCAGCAGTGGCATGGAAAACAGGCCTATTCTGGGCTGCAGGGCATGCTTTTTAACCAATGCACTCGGACACCTGCCCAGTCAGTCCAGTGTTTCTCCTCTAGCTCAGATAGGCTAAGTATGAGTATCCCAGCATCGTCCTAGTGGTTGATGATGGGAACTATTGGGATGGGACTTACGAGTGATCACATTCATGTTTTCTTGTGCTGATAAACTTAATTTCATTGTCAGGCATCTACTTTATGCAAGCAAGCTTCTTTTCTTTTTTTTTGCCACATAGCCTGTGGGATCTTAGTTCCCCAACCAGGGATCAAACCCTGGCCCACAGCAGTGAAAGCAATCTTAACCACTGGACTGCGCACTAGTGACAGAATTTGGCCAATTCTGCAGTTTAGTGACGTTTCTAGCTCGGTTTGTTATTTCTTGTAACTTTTTATAAAAGGCAAAAGAAAACTTTCTAAGGCCTCCTTGCCTTTAAAAGATTTCTCACCAGAATGGCAACCATGAAGGTTCAGAGAAGCTTCTGCGTGCTTCAGGTTCATCTGCCAATAGCCTTCACATTGCCCTCAAAAGTGAGTTTCACCAGAGGAGGAGTGGATGTTTACCAATCTGGAGAAGATCTGCAAATCTAAGTCACACGAGTCAGCATTTCATCTTTTGCTTTATCTTCAAGAAAACTCAGAATTCAACCTCTCCAATAAAGTGATGATTTTCACTGACAGTAACTGCATCAGCTTTTCTCAAGTGGTTTGATCTTTAAATTCAGATTTCATCTTTGAAAGTATACAGAAAAATCAATAAAATCAGCACCCCCTAACCAAGCTTACTGTACTCCTCCCTCTGCCTTTGGCTGGGACACAGGAATGACTGTGATGCCCAAGCTTGAACAGTGACTAGCACTGAGCAGGTCAACAGAGGAAGGCCTTATGATTTATATCTAAAATGTGAACCAGAAGGATGTCCTTCCTAAATGCTTTCATTATCTTACATCTCTGTATTAGTTACCTGTTGCTGCATAACAAATTACCCCAGGACTCAGTGACTTAAAACATTTCAGTTTCTGCAGGTTGAAAGTTGCTGTTGTGTCCAACTCTGCAAATTCTCCAGGCCAGAATACTGGCGTGGATAGCCTTTCTCTTCTCCAGGGCATCTTCCCAACCTAGGGATCGAACCCAGGTCTACCTGCATTGCAGGTGGATTCTTTACCAGTTGAGTCACCAGGCAAGCCCAAGAATACTGCAGTGGGTAACCTATCCCTTCTCCAGGGGATCTTCCAGACCCAACAATCAAACTGGGATCTCCTGCAGTGCAGGTGGATTCTTCACCAACTGAGCTATCAGGGAAGTCCTTCTTCAGGTTAAGAATTGGCAAGGATTAGCCAGGTGACTTTGCATCATTTCTCACTGGGTTGCAACTAAGGTGTTGAATCTGCTTCCAAGCTCAGTGGTTGTCTGTAGGACTCAGCTTCTACAATTGGTTGGGCCAAGGGCCCAAGTTCCTCGGTAGCTGAGGGCCTCTCCTAAGGGCTATTCACCTGGCAGCTTGTTTCCCCAGAGCAAGGGTTCCAAGACAGAGCAAGAGAGGGTGCATAGACAGAAGCCATGGCCCCTCTGTAACCAAGAAGTGACACCCTGTTACTTTTGAACAGTCACAAAGTCCAGCCCACGTTAAAGGTGAGGGAATTGTGTAAGTGCTTGAGTACTAGGTAAGAATCATTGGGGCCCTTTAAAAAGTTGTCTCAGTTATTAAAAACTACTTTTCTGCTGAAATGGGCATTTACCAGAATTCCTTATTGCAACAAAGATTATATTCTAGTAACCTTACATGCTGTTGGATAACATTTGTTTTGTAATAAATTGCTGAAGATGAAGGGCCCTAACCCTCAAATTCCTCCCACTTTTGCTATCCAACCTCAAGGATTTATTACTATAAATAGGTCCTCTAATTTCCAACACTGACCATACTTTCCTCCATATTTAAGAAATCCAAAGCAACCAATGAAATGTCTTAAGGGCACAACTTCTAAGAACATGGCTCAAATTGTAGGCAGCTGATACTTTCCTAACACAGTCCAGTTCTGCCAACTGAGCAAGGCTTGTTACTGTTACAGTATTAAAATGGGCAACAGCTAGACGTGATTAAGGACAAAAGAGAAGATTATGATAAAAGAGTGAACTTGGTAGGATATAAAGCCAGATAATCTATGTATGGAAAACCCTCAGTCAGTAACAGAAGTAGGTACTAATGTAAACTTGCTTAGTTAAAGCTTCTAAACACATGATCTCAAGTTTTCTGGTTTTTTAACTGGGATGTTTCTGATATCATAAGCAGGTGGTGTGGGTTAATATTTGTGCAACGACTTAAAGGACAAATACATATCATCTAAGTAGTTTTTGAATTTCACCTCTGGAACAGCTTAATGGTTTCCCTGTGGATACTCAGGGCTGTAACTCCAACTCAGTTTGATGGTTCTTTTGAGACAGTTTAACACAAGACTTAGAGGGACTGCCTAGAATTGTCAGTCTGATGAACATACTGGTTTGAGGAATTTCAATTTAATTTTTGGTTGTTTTTCAAACAGGTTACATTCTGGTCTATACTACAATATGAACACACTGCGTATACCTTAAAGCACAATTCAATTAAAACAAAATAATTAAGCAGTTTATGTAGAGTTTAGGGCTAGACAAGGGCTTTATGAAGAAACATTATCACAAAAATGAAAGGCAAATTAAAAACTGGAAAATGTGACAGAAAAATGGCAAACATCAAATCATCAAACAGGAAAGCATGCCAAAAGAAAAGTTGGGTAATGGAGGCAAATGACCAAAAAAAGGCCAATAAAACCTATGAAACAAGCTTTTGACTGTACTAGTCATGCAATATGCAAATTAAAACAAGATACTCCCCTTTTGGGGCAATCAAACTGGCTATTAGGAATAAAATGAGTAAGCTTCCAACAGGGTCATTCAAACACTGTTGCTAACCACAAAGCAGTCCAACTGTTGTTCTCCACTTAAGTTAGGCAACATTTACTAAATGCCTTAAAAATGTGCTTACTCTCTGCCCCAGCCAATCCATTTCTAAGAATTTATACTGAGGGGCGAGAGACAAGTATATGAAAACCTGTGTATTCCAGTGCCTTGAGGGTCACAAAATTTTGATATTTTGCACTTTGTGATCTGTAGAGAGAGAGAAAAAAAAAGAACCTACAAATAGGAAAAACAGTGCTGAGTTATAGGGGATAACAATTTTCTTAGAATTTTCCAAAATGTACTTTGTAAATCCCACCACACCTCCAATTTAATAGAAGCAAAGCTACAAACCCCACAAAATGACATGTTTTATAAGTTATACAGTTTCATGGTATATTTAAGTTCAAAAAGCAACTCAACCAATCCGTTCCTCCATTCTGAAGCTAGGTCAGATCAACTTGGGCAACAAACAGAAATCTTCTGGAAACATGTAGGTTATTAAATAATTTTATTGTACTGCATTTACAAAGAAAACAGACAATGCACCCAGTAGAAAGAATAAAAATGTGTTTGGGGTTTTATTTTTTACTGAGAGCAAATAGAAATCCTTTAGTGAGATCCTGGCAATTTGACAGTAAGTTCAATAAAGGTACATGGGATACTTGGAAGATCAAATTCTACAGCTGCCTCTTTCTACGGCTTTGAATTCATCTGGCTCCTTAAGAGATGGGGGAAAAGCCCTTATTTGGTGGGAAAACATTTCCAAGATGCAGTTACAGGTTCTCTCATTACATTTCTCTTCATGTTAGTTGTTAAAACAGGGCCTTCTATTTGCATATGTTTTGCTTAGTTCACCTTAATGTCATCAACCAGAATTCCTATCATTCCACAATTGTGATTTTACAGTGTAGCAAAGAATTCAGTTCTAGTCTGGTATTGCTTTAGATGTATATATCGCTGAAAACCAAAAGTGGATTAGGACTGCTGAAGGATTTTCCCTGCCGTTGTTTGATACAATCTATTTTCTTTATTCTTGATAGGTGCATAGACAGCCTCACTTACACTTCTTTCTACAGGAACATGTCTGATTTCAGGATTACCGTCAGGGACCCGATGCACTGGCTGGCCCGTCACTCAGGGCAGTACATTTGTGAGTACATGGATGCGTAACTGCACCACTTGGCTGGCCGGTTACTCAGGGTAACACGTCTGTGAGTTAAATGGGTGCGTAACTGCACCACTTTTCCTTTGCCTTTGCCGGTAAATGACAGAACCTAGACTCCAATTTTCTGTACAGAAAGCTGGCCGCCCAGCAGTCTCATCGCTGCTTTGTTAGCGGAGCCTTGAGTTGCACCTCCTTGGCCTTCTGTAAATCAGTCCTGTAGCCACTTCTGGAGAATGCTGAATCCCCAAGGCCCACTTGGTCCGTGCAGAAGCAGCAGCTGTGACCCCCAATCCTGCCCCTCTTTTGCTTTTCAATATGACCCGAGGAATATATGTAATGTCTAGGGCAAGTCTAGGAGAGGCTCATTCTAAAATAAGATTCACAAAGCCTTTTCTCATTAAAAAAAAAAAAGCCTCAAGTACATTTCAATCATCTCAAAATTTAAAACTTACATTATACAAGGAAATAGCAGCAGAGAATGGCTAATCTTAAACCAATCGAGAAAGAAAAATAATAAAAACAAACACAACCCTCAAAACAAACAACAATGAAAAAAGTGCCATCCCACCCCTTCCCCTTGGTTCTTGTATCCCGGGATTTCGTTTAAGACCTGAAGCCTCTGAGAAAATGAGAAGGGCAAAGCCATAGGGGAAACTGCTTCATGGCTGAATTCTGGATGAGGTAAAGCAAAGGCCCTAAATAAAAACTGTGGACTGTTTGTAAAAAAAAAAAAACACCAAGAACTCGAGGATAGTTTCTTCTCAGATGGGACAAACCTCTGAAACTTAGTTCTCTTTTGTTGAGTCATCCTGAATTCTTTAATTATGGGGCAACAAACTCAAGTGCAATGAGTAAAGTGCCAGCCAGGGGTTAAAAAAAAAAACAAAAAGCAAACAGCCAATCAAAGTAATTCTGCTATTAGGGTACAGAAAAGACACAGGAAAGGACTGTTAGAAGAACATATGTGGTTCTGAAGAAATTACTAGTCAATGGTTCCAGTTTTGTTTCCATCAAAAATCAGACTGAAGATTCGAGGACCTAAGGGTTATTAAAGGATGAAAGGAATTTGACAGTGCTTTGAACAGTGATAAATGTTACCTAAATTTGGTGTTTATACAGCTCATTTAAAAACATAGTAGCTTAAAAGTCGCAGAAAAAAATGTGAAGATAGAGAACAACACAAACAATCCAGGAAGATGATGCAGCCTGGATACAGCAAGTTTAATGTCTCTGCTCTACACAGAAGTAACACCCTTTCCCCTTCTCATCCTTATGCTGGCAATAGGATATGCACTAGAATATTTGACTCTTAGAGTCAGTGAATAAAAGGATGAGCTCATACATCTTCATAGTTCTTTTTAAAAGGATGCTTATAATTTAAAGGATGTCCTAATGGAAAGACAGGGTACAGGGTATGAGGCTGTTTCACATTTTAGTCCATTAGTCTTTGGCAGAGCCCAATCAAGGCCAGTTTCACCTAGGATGGCCAATGGCTGTGGGAGGATCTCCACAGGGTCAAGTAAGCACACCCAAATGAACATGTTGGATTAAACAAAAGACACACAACACCCTAGAAACCCTTGAAGGCAGAGCTTCACCCTGAAAAAGGAAGGGGGAAATGCTTGGAGGGGAGGGGTGGAGGGCCAGCCTGTGATCTCTGCTGCGGTGCTGGACTGGGCTTAAGAGTTGAGCCAAGGGTGCCGGAGACAATCAGCGGCAGTGGCCCTCTTCTCAGGGATGAGCTCCAACATGGGCAGTAAGAAATCTGTGAAGCCAGCTGCCTCTTCCTGAGACCACTCATACTTCTCCACTAGAACCTCAAAAAGGCCCCAGGGTTTCAGCTTCGTGATGTGTTTCAGGTCACCTACGGTAAAGACAGTACAAAGAAACTCACCAACACTGGTGACACTGTTCTGTGGCAATCCAGGCACTAATCGAGGGAGTCTATCAAGAATCAAGCTGCCAGCAGAATCTAATCCTTCTCCATTCATAAAGCACCTCTCTTATCTAATGCATTCCTGGGAAAGAAGTGTCTCCATTTTTCATGAGGGCCTAAAAATTTAAAACAGTATTTTGATCCACCATTCTAGGATTTTTCATCCTGATCAAGTTGAATAGGCCTATCAGGAACTAGGTATTCACTAAACTGAAAATTAAAAGCCAATATACTCAGCATGGTCTCATGGTATTCAGAGGCAATTTATTACCACATACTAAGAATAATTTGCTTGTACTCTATTTTTGGCTTAACAATCTAGTAAATGTTGTTTCAAAATAAGGCAGTAATTCAAAAATAAGAGCTAAAAACCATGTCCAACATGTATAAAAGTAACAAAACTAAAAAAACAAATTTTCAGATACAGCTGCATCACACTGTACCATTTGAGAACGTAAATCTCCTTTTGCCTCCTCGAAACAAATTTTTTCTTTTTTTAAAGATAGTCAATTATCAGTGACTTACTAAGGTTAAAGCTGCTTTAAATTTTTTTCTTATGTAACGCTTATTTGAAGTCTCTTCTGTGGACAGTGAGTGCCTGATTACCTACTTGGTACACACATGCCGTTAACCTGACTTTGCACACAAGGAACAACTCTCAGGAAGCACTTCACCATTTTCTTGCCCCAAACAGAAACATTAAGAAATGCTTGCTCTCAAGTGCTGACAAAAAAAGATTTTTCTCAGCACAAGTGTAGAGATTTTGAGGAAAAAGGGAACCATGACAAAAAGGGAAAAAAGGTTAGACAGTTTTCCAGCCCCTTGTAGGAACAGGTTTTCACATTTCAGTATTTGTAATGCATAAGAAATACATATTTAAATATGCCAACATAACATTATTATCCAGTAAAAACTTTAAGGTGAATTTTATCTTTGTTTACCTTACTAATAAATGATAACATAAACTTATGAAATTGAAAGTACAAAGTTAATTAATTCTACTTGTCTTTTGATAGAACTGTCTCAGCAAAATCTACCCCTTTTTCAGAAATGCTATAGTAGGAGTAATCAACAAACCACGTGCCAGCTATTAATTTAATATGAAGTAATCCCCATTTAGAAATCAGGAGACTGAGTTTGGGTCAAAGACCTCATCAGTAGAAGAGCAGCTGGAATGTGAACCCAGACGGTCTGGCTCCAGTCTCTGCCAAGTCTCAGCTCTGCAGTCAAGGCAGAAGCACCCTTCCTCAGGTGCTGAGGACACTGTACCCAGCAGTACTTACCTCTTCACTGTCAAACACTTTTGTCCCCTCAATGTCTGGGAACAAACACACTTCTTTTACCTTTTTTGGTGAAAAATTCCTTGGAATATTTTCCTGCCACAATGAGCTTGCGAGGCACCTTCCCCAGAAGTTCTATGATCAATGCAATGTGATCTGTATGTTTCAAACATTTCAAGAGGGGGGAAAAAGACATACATAACAGGAATAACGAATGTAGTTCTAAACACTGGCAGAAAGAGTAGCATGCACACCTCTTTGTAAAGCATTTCAGCTTGCTTTCTGTCCTAAATGAGAAGAGGACTCTATCCATCTAATGGAGAATCCAGAAAACCATTACAAATCAGGTAACCACTCCAGTGGGACTTGAGTGGTAACTAAAAACCATCTTGGTGTGAATGCTCTGCTTCCTGAAGCTGCATCCCTGGGACCTAGATGAAAACTCATGTTAACAATACTACCTCTGCGATTGAAGAAGTCCTGTGAATATTTCCCACTGAGGGCAAAGCGTCTTGGAATTCTGCCTATCAGCTCTATAATGTGCGCAATGTGGTCTAAAATAAAAGGGTAAGAAGAAGAGGATCAAGGATAAGCTGTAAAAGAGGTTTTTCTATGAATAGCTTTTTCAAGAACTAGCTACTTAAAAGTAACTACAAATAAAACCCACAATACTCAAGGGAAGACTGGGAAGGCCAAGAATTATTTCAGGTGATTGATCACCTATAGTTGGCAAGTCCCACTCTAAAGTTTGGAGGCTGATCTATTTTATTTCTATTTTGTCTATATGTCTAGGTTCAGGTGGGTTTTACAAGTAAGGTAAAAGGTGTATCAATATACTTCAGACATTCTAGGATAGATACTGATAACAGATATTTATAACAGTGCTCAATAGGGCTTTGCAGGAAATAATATCACTTTATTTAAGAATGTTCATGACAAAGCACTCATATATGATTAAGTTTTCACAATCACCTTGTAGAACAGGCCAAAAATTAATAAGTTAATACATTTTAAAGTTGAGAAAATAAAACCTCAGGGAGAATGGACTACTTGATCTACATAGCTAATGAGAGCTACAGCTCAGATGAAAATCCCTATCTCATCATGTCTTGTCCAGACGGTTTTTGTAATTTAATAAATCATATTTTTAAAGAAAAAATTAGCACCAACATTTAAAGCATGGCTATTATACTTGACTACATTTGGCCCTAAAGTCATGTAGTGTCTTATAACTGTCACAGCAGGAATATGGACCATGAGCACTGCTAGGGAGACATGCAGTCTGCCACCAGGAGATGAGCCTGGACTAGCCAGCATCTACCCTAGACAGCTCCACTACCTTTTCCTGCAGGTGACAGAAAATAAACACATGAAGACATTTTAAACAGCGATGGCTCCTAGCCACAAAACAGTTTTAAAAATGACTTTAATCCTGCAGTTATAGAATCAAGTTCAAAAGGAATCACTTAAAACTTCTAATAATGTATCATAGAGGGGAATAATATGCTAGGGACATTCACATATCTGGGAATTTGGGACGGTTTCAGGTGCTTCCTATTTTACATGTAAAGGACTCACTGGTGTCATTTAAAAGCAATTTTATATTCATGAACTCACTATAACCTCTGGGCAGTCTGACTGAATTTATGATCTGGTAACAAGTATTTCACTGACATGAAATTTTTGCCAATTTTAGGCAGGATCTGCAAATAAATATCTTTGTATAAATTAATTGTAAATGAGACTATAATTTGTCTTACTATAAATTTCCAAGTAAAATATTGGTTCTTTTAATATTTTTCTTATACTAAGGAATTATTTTTTCCTTGAAATCATTACATTACTTTTAGTTGCAGCAACCTACCTCTGGTTTATCAATTAATCATAGGATTAATATACCTGACAGGCAAAATGATTAAGTATTATTCTAAGGTTTAGGGCTGTGGAATGTCACTAATAGCAGAAGACATGCTACTCAGACCCCAGTCCTACCATGACTCCTAACTGTGCCTACACTAGCCAGGGTAAGCATTTACTTTTTCCTGCTCCTACAGGTCAAAGAGTAGTTAGTACTCTGAGGTTTTATCTAGGACTATTAGTATTGACTAGAACAGCAGGGAGTAAGCTATGATCTAAATATCTAGGGTAACTGGTTCTCTCATGTCTCTTGAGACTTTCATTTACATTTCACTTTTCAGGTTTGGTTTGCATAATACCCCATACAATATAATTCTAGCCACTATGAGGTTTGTACCACAGACTATTTACAGGGAATCTAAGGAAATAAAGAAAAAAAAATTAATCACCCTTAAAAACAGATACAGAGGGCTTTCTTTTTGTGCTGTGCTGTGCAGTGCAACACGTGGGATCTCAACTCCCTGACCAGGGATTGAACCTGAGCATCGGGAGCACGAAATCTTAACCACTGGACCACCAGGGGAGTCCCTAGTAGGGCATTTCTAAAACAGTGTAAGTCTAAGCCCCCAAACTTACAATCCAGAAAAGAAGCAAGCAAATAACAGGGAAAACCAAGTGTGTACAGAGGTAGTAATTACAGTATATTCTTAAAAGGGGCTTATGTACTGAAATTATGTCCAAGTTGTACCCATTAACATAGGTATATGATTATGGGGATCAGTTAGCAGAGCATTTTTCAAACAGTACTTATCAGGAGGTTTTACTAACACAGCCTATTGACACCCCAGTTTGAGAAAGAGCATTGTCAGTTCCATACGGCACAGAACCTGTTTTTTTAAATAATCAAGAAAAGCACAGAAAGTAAAAGACCTATTTTCCACGCTGGGTGGGTAGAGTGGCAGTACTCTCTCAAAGTAATCCCCACTGATTCTGAAAACAAAAGTGCTAAAACCATATAATAAAGAAGGTAAAACATTCCTTTAATAAAGTTCTTAAATTCATGCTAACATCTAGTTACTTGAATGCCACCATTAAAAAAAAAATAATTACACATTTAGTTGTCTGGTTTCACAGCCTCTCAGATAGAGCAACTGACAGCTTAGGCTTTTCCTACTGGTACTGCAAAATATAAATCTGTAATATTTTATTTTAAAGTGAAGTGAGTGAAGTTAAGTCACTCAGTCGTGTCCAACTCTTTGCAACCCCATGGACTGTAGCCCACCAGGCTCCTCCACCCATGGAATTTTCTAGGCAAGAGTACTGCAGTGGATTGCCATTATGGAATTCTAAATTTTAGTATCATTTAAAAAGAAAAAAATATAGCTTTCATTTTCAGAAAGGAAAATAAAAAAGAACGCTAAATGTTGTATAATTTATATAGACAAAGAGGATATATTCTCTGCATTCAAGGAGTGTATGTATGTTGAAATTGACTTCCAAATAAAGTTGGAAGCATAACTAGGCAACAAATTGATGAACAGGTAGATCCAAACTGGGTAAAGAATGAATCCCTGATTTATTAATATACAGGAAGGAAGACAACTAGATGCTTTAGAAGAAACCTGGCAAATGCAAGCTTCAGTTCAATCAACTGTGGTGGCCTGTTCTCTAACCCTTACACAGAATTCTTTAATATCTATTATAAAACATCTACTGTATCTAATACTTAACATAAAATATATTTCTTTTCTGGGATGTACATACACTCAGCACCCTAAGAACACTGAGAGTCTTTAGTACTAACAAGTGTCAGCCACCACGCACAGACAGGACCTACCTTCATCTCGCGTGTACTCTTCCCCTGAATGAGGTTCAAATAAGTAGTCGCCTGTGGCCAGTTCAAAGGCCTAAGAAAAAGAGGAAAAGCTTATGAAAGCATTAAAAAAAAAAAAAAAAAAAAAAAACCTCTGGAAAGTTTATTGCTATTTGGCTCAATTTTAAGTAATAATTTTTTTCTTGGAAAAACTTGCAAATGATCATTTAAAACATTGTCTAAGATTATTCTTAAAGAGTTTTCCTTTCATACCTGCACCTTAATAGAATGGAGCAGGAAAACTGCAAAAGCTCAGTTAATATCAATATGTGGATTATTCCAAGCTCCCTGTGCCCCAATCTCTTAATCATTAATTCAACTCTCTTAAGTTTCTCTTTTTGCTCAGAGAGGGACATGTATCTAAGGTGAATCTAAGTTATTAAATTATTCATGAGGTGAGTGTTTTTTAATAAATTCACACAGCTAGAAATTAAGATTTTGTACCTAAAATCAAAACCAAAAAAATTCAGAAATTTTTCTACTTAGGGCTCTTTAGAGTTTGGTAGAAAGCACTTTTAAAGTTAAGTTTTGTTTTGGAAAGCACTTGTTAAACTGTCCTGGATAGAGAGTTCCCAATTCCTTGGTCTATAGAGCATCAGAAAAAGATGAAGTATAAATGGAGTCAGGAGCCACTCATACTGATCAGCAGGTATGCATCCACCAACCAGAAAAAGAGAGGCATGCCTCATATAACAAGAAAATTTGTAAACAGAGTTTAAGAGGGTCCGAAAAAGTGATTTCTTTAGAAGTGTCAGTAAAGAGGACAGCATCTGAGTGATAGGGCTGTATTAATTTTTCAGTGATTAACAAGAGAGCAAGTAATTTAACAGCAGTTTTAAAAAGGACCTTATTGATATAAAAAGGACAGTTAATAGTCAAGTGCTAGTAACCACAGGTTAATTTAGACTGACTCAATGGTACCAAGTATCCCAGACAATCTCAGGAATGTGGGGTGGATTTAGTTGGGGCACATTCTCAATTTAGATCCAGGTCTAGGTCTTGGTGGTGTGCCAGTGTCACAACAGAAGAGTCTTTCTCAAAAATGTATCACCTGGGCCCTACTACTGCCCAGAACAAGACCACAAAACCAGAAGTTTCAGGATTGTCTCTAAAATGTCAGCAATGCTGTGGCTTCTTGCTCAGCATAGCTTGTTTTACATGCCAGCAGTTCGTTACTGAACTACACTGATAAAGCAGATACTTGTTACACCTTCAAAGCAGAACAGAAACAAACGGATTCTTGTTCATCAAAATTTGTCAATCTCTCCTAAAAACAGTACTTTAATTTTTCTGTCTCATGTTGGGATTCAGTGAAAACACTACAAGTTAAAAAAAAAAGACAGTTTTCTAAAAATTTAAAATACTCTAGGCACTTCTCTGGAAGTCCAGTGGTTAAGTCGCCACCCTTCCAATGCAGGAGGCATAGGTTCAATTCCTGGTTGGGGAACTAGAGTTCCTTCCACATGCCATGTGGTGTGGCAAAACAAAAACAGAACACAAAAACTAAAACTTTCCACCTAGATACTTAAAGTTCTCTAAAAGAACTTTATTTTTGGAACATAAGGTAGTTGCTTATTAGTTATAATTTTATAAGTAACAGTACAAAAAACCCAACCCAAACCAAAAGATCACAACAGAACTAAAAACCCCTAGAAACTTGATTACAAAACACCTAGTTTAACATCTTTCCTTCACAGATGAGAAAACTGACCAGAATGGAAAGGCCAAGTCCATCCCAGAATCAAGGGCTCTGGTTTCTACACTCCTGTCCTTGTCTCACGCTGACCAAAGGGCCTGTTGTCAGGGTCATGCTAACAGACACAGGCAAAATCAGTTATTAAATCCAGTGTGCTGGTACCTCCAGATAACGGAATATCATTCAGAGCTAAAAAGGAATGAACTATCAAGTCATGAAAAGACATGGAAGAACTATAAATGAGTATTACAAAGTAAAAAAAAAAAGTTAACAAATCATGCTGTATGATTTCAACTATATGATACTCTGGGAAAGGTAAAACTATGGAGACAATATCTATTCTTTATTCATTCTTAAAGCTCTTCACAGAACATTCCCTTCTTATAGCTGTGCTTCTAACTTCGTAGAATCAATCACTACAAAGTGGTAGGCAATCTCACAACTTGCCTTTTTACTTCTCAGAAAGGGTCCCAATCTTTCCATCAATTAATTGCACTGGATGAAGGAGGATCCATGTCTCCAGGACACTTCTGATATTCCAAGATTTATTTTTATTCTCGGAGTATGGTGATATTTAAAGCAATATTTCTACGTCTATTAGCAAATGAGAGAAATTTGGGGTAATAAATGGTGCTAAAGTTTTCGTGATACTGTCTCAAGTCAGTTAAGTGCTTTCTTTCCCTTGGTCAACAAAATTCCTGTGTGTGAGCTGGTCCAAAGAGGGGCCTAGGTTAACCACCCCCTCTTTCATTTTTTTGGCCTTACTTCTTAAGTCTGACATTGTAAATACTATCTTAAATAGCAAGCAGGACTTACTGCCCTCAATTAAACTATTAAAAACTGCATCAGAGTAAACCAAAGGCCACCTACAAACTAGCTATATTTTGTATGGGGGCATCTCTATCAGTTATTTCCTCTACCAAATCAAATCCCTCAATACAAAGCTTTAAAGTATGGCAAGAAAGAAGCTTTTTTCCCAATGTTTTTTCATTTTGTGTACAAAATATCAAACTATCTTCATTTCAGGTAGCCCTCCTGATTAAAAGACCACTGATGTGTCAAAACAAAATAATAACTGAAATTATAGTTTAATATGTTTCTGGTTTAGTTGACTTATTTGACGGCCTACAAATTTTATTAAGTACTATTGTATACTAATGAATTTGTTTGATCTTGTTCTTGTTTCCTGGGAGGGCTCCTCTAAACTCTTGGGATTTCCAAGTCATAAAAAAGTGACTCTTATTCATGGTGGGCCCCTTAGGACCACACTTCAGCTTATACTAATGAGGTGACTCATAGTGGGCCCCTAGACACAGTTTCAAGAGGGGGATGGACATGCCCCCAGGGTGGGTAAGACCAACTGTACAATCAGAAGTTTGAGGTGTTGAACTGAGTGTTGTCATAACTGACTTCCTAATCTCCTATAAGGATAAGGGGGCTAGAGACTGTAATGAAATCTCAATAAAAACTCTGGGCACTGAAAGCTTGGGTGAACTTCCCTGGTTGGTGACACACATTGATTTGTCACAATAGTCAGGTATTCTAAGGACACAGAAGCTTCTTCATCTCTGGTACCCTCCCAGGCCTCAATATATGCATGTTTTCATTTGGGTGGTCCTGATTTATATCCTTTATAACAGAACTGTAATATTTTAGCATTTTCTTGAGTTCTGTGAGTGATTCTAGGAAATTACTTAATCTAAAAGGATAGTGGAAATCCCCAATTCGTGGCCAGATGGTCAGGAGTGTAGGTGACCTGCGGACCCCAGAGCTTGCAGCTGGTGTCTGAAGTGAAAATAGTCTTGTGGAAAACTATGCCTTTAATCTGTGAAGTCTGTGATGACTCTGGGTAGTGAGCATCAGAAATGCACTGTAAGCACCCACTCAAAAGGTCTCAGGCCCTGAACCAGACATTTAACTATACATAATAACAGACATGGCTCCTGCCAGTACGGCACTTACAAGTAGGAGACAAAAAAGTAAAACGCACAATCACAAACCGAAGAGTACCTCCATTTCAGGAAACTATATAGTATGTTCCAACATGAGGCTATTTGTGGGAAGTCATTTAATATCAACTAAATCTGATCACTTGAGTAGCTGCTTGACAAGGACAAAGCAGCAACTTAAGAATCCATGGATGACTGAGCTTCAGTCATCTTGTGAGACGCAAAGATGTCTGAAGAACTGCTGAATGTACAGAACTGTATAAACAATTTCCAGGGTTTTCCCTATCTGATAATAGAGCTGAAAGGGCAAGGGGTACCTGTAACCTGCAAAAGCAATACCACTTCTGAGCAGTTGTTTTTAACGCCCACCCCCAGCCCCCATCTGTAATAAGAAACATTTAGTTCCTTCACCTAACAGGAATTGGGCAGGAATCGAATGGAATGCCAGATGTTTATACCTAAGGTTTTGAATTCAGATATCTCCAGACATGCCAGTGGTAAGTCAGAAAAAAATTCCTTTCCTATTTGTTAATTTGCTGGTCTACTGAAATTAGCAAATTACCACGTAACAAGTTAAAGTCAACAAGAAAAACATTACCATGCATGCTGTGCTCCAAATGTCGGCAGGGGTATTATAGCCAGATCCTATCAAAACTTCCAAGGAGCGATACTGCCTTGTTTGAATATCTTCGGTGAAATGTTTGTGCTGAGTAAATGAAGGAAACAGTATTTTAAAATTCATTTATTCTAAAAAGTAACAAGTCATGATTGCTTAATAACAGAGATTAAGATAAATTCACCAAAGTTTTCCCTAAACCAAAGTTCTCATGTAGTTCATTTCTTAAGTATCATTTTCATGCTATTAGCTTCAAATAGCACTTTTCTTTACGTGCCATCTGCTCCAAATTATTTCCGAAAACATGAGCCTGAACTTATATATAGATACACAGGTTAGGCAATAACAAATTGTTTTTTAAAAAATGGAAAACTATTATCCCAAACAAAAGTTAAGTTGTTCGTTTGTGTAAAATAATTTGCATTTCAACATATAAATGCTACCAATTTAGGCTCCATTCAAACTTTTCCTTGCTGTGTGCTCATGAGACATTGAAAGATGTAGGTTTCAAGTTTTAAGAGCCTTACAAACGCCGCCCATAAAAAGGCTTCTTGCCTTCAGTCTCCTCCTGCTCCCTCACCCCTCCGAAAATAACAAAATATTGATCTCGGGGACCATGTTAACCACTATGGGGATGCAACAGTTTCTTTAACACATATATGGGGAAAAAAGGGAAAACATCTAAAAATAAAGAAAAAGGGGAACAGCCATTTGTGAACAGGAGGATTTAGGCAGAGTAAGCTTCAGGCAGAAAACCATCACTGAGGGGAGCTCCAAAGGGTACTGGACTTAAGTTTGACCAAAAGTACTTCAGGTAGAGGGAACATCACAAAGGCATGGAAAGACATTGGCAAAAGCCAAACACAGTTAACTGCTAGGGTGAAGAGTTCAGATTTTATCTGGCAACAAGAGAATACCACTGTATGTTGGGAAACAAGAGAGTGTCCTGTAAGAATACTGACAGGATCTCTGAGAACACCATTCCAGTAATCTTCTGGTTTGTGGCCAGATTTAGGCTTAGTAATGAACATCTGAACAATGGCTGTGAAAACAGGAGAGAGAAGAGTAAAAACCAAGGACATTCACAGGGAGAATAAGCACAATTTAAAAATTCAATGGATAGAAGCGGGAGACAGGAGGAAGAGTCAAAAGGAACTCTGGTAGAGGCTGTCAACAGAAACAGGGGTGGAGAGACTTAGAGAAGGCAGTGGTTTTACAGGAGAACAATGGGTTCAGACACTGAGTTTGAAGTGGAAATGTACTATAGGTGATACACTTAGACAAATGGACATGCTGTTTTCAAGGGAGCCATCTTTACTCATGGTGCCATACAACTTACTGCCTACTGACTGTAAATGGTAAATGAGGTCAAGAATCAACAAAAGAAGTTGAACTGGAAACATACACATCCACTTATTCCTGAAACTTCGCTTCTAGAGAGAATCCAGTGTTAAATTTTTAAAGAATAAACTGACAGGGACTTCCCTGTAGGTTGTGGTTAAGTCATGTGCTCCCAATGCAGGGGGCCTGGTCAGGGAGCTAGATCCCACATGTTGCAACTAAGACCAGGCACATTCAAATAAATAAATACATTTAAATAAAGAAAGAAAGAATAAACTGACAAAGACAAAGAATGGCAAAGAAGTCACAGCAATACAATTAGGAGCTGGAAAGCAGAGAGATCATTGTTAAATGTCTTAATGGATACAAGGAACCTCAATAATAAGCCACTAGTGAACGTTGAGAAGCACGGTGATAAATACCACAGTACTCCTCCTCCCAAGGATAAGGACTTAAGAGGTATCAGGTATTTCTGGAAGTAGGTGGGGAAGTGGGACTGAAACATGAACATTGCGTTAGAACACCTTTTACCCTCAGAACATGGGCATGATGCAGTAACAGCCCTTCCCTGACCCGACACAGAGGTTTTGTCTCGAGCAGGTAAAACAGTTCCTGGAGGATGCTCGGCATGGTTGAGGGGAGAGTACTATTCTGAATACAGGGCAATTCAGTGACTATATGTAATTGTATGCTGAACCCCCAGTTTTCTAGCTTAACTCAGTTTTCAAAACACTAATAGTCAGGCATTTATTCTCTGGGTAAGAGATCTGAGGAAGAGTTAAGTTTTCTGTGGGAAATATGACCAATCCAAGACCTTGACATCTGAGGATGAAATGAAACAGCTCAGATCATTTTATAGTGAATAATTCAACAAGACCCACCAGGCACAAAGCTTCTAAACAGCTTTATGGCACTCCATTCAAATGGTCAGTCAGTCTTTTGTTTAATGACCCTAAACAAAGAAGGCAAGGAAGACACCATATAAAGAAGAAAAAGAAACATAATATCCTCTCAGAGATAATCATGGAACCAAGGAACTCTTAGAAAGTAAGAATATAATAAGAGAAATAAGAAAATATAAGGCTTAAAAGCACAAGTTGAGAAATCTCCTGGAAAAGGAAGTGCTAGAAAATAGAAGAGATATGTAAGAAAATTAGAGAAACTGAATAAAATCTAACATTTGAATAATGAGGTACCAGAGTTAGAAAAGAAAAAAACAAATCAAGAAACAAAACCAAAGAACCAGAGTTTCAATACTGATAGCACACACTGGGTTCTTAGCTAATGGATGAAAACAGACGTCATGAGGCACATGGCTGTTAAATGATCCCACAGACTTCCTCAGTGGAAAAGGCTTCATACAAAGGTCCAAAAAGCAGAATGACTCTAGTCTTTTAGCAGCAACGACAGGAAACTAGGAAAAAAATGAAGTTATGACAAACATTCTGAGGGAAAATGATTTTCATCCTAGAATTTTACATGCAGTCAACTGAGTGTAAAAACAGAATAAAGACATTATTAGATGTGCAAGGATGCCCACTCCTCTAGGAAGCCACTAAAACTTGTATATATTTCAAACAAAAACCATGATGGAGTAAACCAAGAAAGATCAGAGAGACACAAACGGGACATATAGAGAGAATTAGCAATAATCTCGAGGATGACTATGAAAGGAAGTTCCAAACGGCAGTGACGCAGCAGGCCCACAGGGTAACCAAAGAGATGAACACAGATTAGAAGACAACAAGTTCTAGGATAGAGCTCTTTAGGAAGAAAAAGTTGACCAATACCCAAGGTATCCATGTGTATTAAAGTGTATGTATTCAAAGCACTGGGTCAAAGTATGGGGTGGAATTTTTTTTATCATTTGATAAAAGTTAAAAACAAAACAAAACAACAACAACTAAGTAAATGAAACAACAGTGTTAGGCAAAAAGGGAAAAGGAATCATAACACAATATACACTTAGTTCAGCTGAGGATAGCATTAGAGTCCCAATAATATAAACATGAAATTATTGAGCCCAAAGTCGTATTAATTTGACGAGATAGGGGATAGGTGTAATGGCAGGTAAGTCCTATTGGAAAGAAGGAAGAAATAGCTAAAACTGAAAAGAACTGGAAGCAATATACTTAAGTTATTTATTAACAATAATGAAGGTAAATACCATTATGCGGGGAGTGAAAAACTGTCAAAGGAAGGGCACGGATTTTCAAGCTAAAATCAATGTAAGTTATCCTAAGCTATACATGTATGTGCGTAAGTGAGGAGCAAAAGTATAATATTTTAAAAAACCAAGCTCTTTGAAAACAATATAAAATTCCATTACAGAATACCAGATGCTGCTGTGCTTAAAAAACCAACAAGATGTGAGATCAGACCAGGATCCAGCAGGACAAGGCACCTATGTCTAGATCACCACTGTCCTAGTGCCCAGGTCAAAGATGTGCCCACACATCTGTTTAATGAGCGAGAACATATGAAAAGAATGTAAAGTCATTTTAGCATAGAGACTCATTAAAAAAAGAAATACATGTGACAACTAAAAAAAGAGATTAATTCTGTTGTAGAAAAATGACAGGAAAGACTGTAACCAAATAAAGCAGAGTATGCCAAACGCATAACGCAGCCATGACGGAAGGTGTTCCAAAGACAAAGGCAAAGGAGCTTGAAATGACGTGAGCAGAAAACTGACAAACATTTGAAGTTTATAACACGTGATTTTTGTTACAGAGTCAATGTTTTCCTCTGTAATTGTTTTAAATACTTAACAAGCACCTCCTATGTGTGAGGTACTGTTCTAAGCACTAAGATACGGCAATGAATGAAAAAAGTCTCTGCTGTGATGGGACACACATTATAGCGAAAGGGATGTTAAACAAATATATAGAATCAGATTGGGTTAAGTGCCGTGGAGAAAGAAAACTGAGGGGAGAGGGAAAGAGGAAAAAAAAGAAAATACGTGAGTGAATATAAAAGGTGCATGGGTGTGAAGAGTAGTGGTTTATGTTAGGTATTCGGGGAAAGATCCCCCTGGTAAGATGACATCTGAACAGGAAACTGAAGAAAATCTACTCTTTTTGAAAGAGTAGATTATACACATTATCTTGGGAAGAGAATTCCAGGTAGAAGAAACTAAGTTTTTTGCTTGGTGTGGTGGTATGTGGGCCACAGTAAGGACATTCTATTCATTCTAAAGGAAGCCACCACAAAGTTTTGAGAATATCTGACATGCATTTAAAAGGATCACTCTGATAGTTGAGTTGAGAACAGTCTGTAAGACACAAGGGCAATGAAGAGACATGAAGAGCCACTGTAGTCATGCAGGCAAAAATATGGTGGCCTGGTGAAATAATTCCAATTACCTAAAAAGCTTTTCCATATTCCTATCAGTCACTGCTAAGTACTGACTTCATGTTTTCTAAAATGTTACCACAATATTCTGGAATCAATACTGAAATTGAGATCCTACTTGGTTATGAACCATTAGATATAGGATATCATGTGGAACAGGGAATTTGAAATATAGAAATAAACAGATCTATTAAACTGGATTTCACCTCAATAGTCTCCAGCATCCCTGTTTACAAAGCATATGGTTCTTTGCTATGGTCCTGTTTATGTGCAAATCTTTGTACTGTAGATTTTTAAAAAGATATTCATTAAAAATAATATAAAAAGCACTCTTAACTTGGTAAACAAAAGTATTAATAAGACACTATATATCAAAAACTCCCTTTTAAAAAAGCACTCAACTTCTGACTTAGCAATTTCACGTCTAGGGCACGTTCTAGGTCAACTGCAGAAGACTCATGAGCAAAGATGCTCATCACAAAGAACTGTCAAGAATATGTGAGGGTTGTAGTATATTAGCAAGTATCTCATAAAACTGAATTTGATATAAATCTGCGGTTGACAAAAGTGTCCAAAATATGTTAAATGAATTAAAAGGTTACAATTAGTAAGTTGGTTAGATGCTGATTTAAAAAACAGAAGGGAAAGTCTGAATGTGGGCATTTAGACTATGAAAGTCAATGAGGATACAGATAAAACCGCCAAGAGTGGATATGACTGAATGTCGGTGACAGGTGCCTTGTGTAGGGGCAGGAGGGGACTGTTTCAGCATATCATTCATTCCCTCTACCCATGCAAAGGTTAAGAGAAAATTAAAATGGTCACTGGCAACCTAGGTTCAGAACTGCAGATGCTTTCTTCTTTTAGCACAACGAAGTCCAAATTCTTATTTATCCCCAGTCAATTCAAAACACTGAGACAAGCTTAACTTACCACCCAACAGGCATTTCCAAGATCAGCGATCTTCACCTGGAGCTTTTCTGCATTTTTTGGCTCAAGGGGGTTAACAAGAAAATTTCCAGCAGTGGATTTTCCTATAGACAACAAGTATCATCAATAAGACTGTTCAATGAACACAGAAATATCCAAAGGTTAATAAAACTGTGAGATAACATATCTAGGCCCCCAACTGGCCACCTATTAATACATTTTCTAAGACTGAAAACAAGTAAAAGCAACACCTTGAGTTTCCAGAAATAAAACCTCTGCCTTCAAAGCGACAAGTAAAAATGCTGTGTACTCACTATATGACCAATAAAGATCAAACTGAACTACACATCTACACATTGAAGGTAACTTGGACACCTGCTGTAAAGCTGTATTTATGACAACAATGGTACTTTTATTTTATTTTTGGGGGGTACTTTTATTTTAGAAACTCATGAAAAAATTTTTTCTATGTGGTAATTTTTAAAAAATTGTATAGTTGATTTACAACATATTAGTTTCAGGTATACAACATAGCAACTCAGCATTTTTATAGATTATACTCCATTTAAAGTCACATATAATGCTGTTTTTCCCTGTATTGTACAATGTATGCCTATTAGCCTATTTTATTATACATAGTAGCTTGTTCTTCTCAATCCCCTACCTACCTGGATCTTTCTTTTCCCCTTCTCTTTTCATTTGTATCCACCTGCCTGTTCTCTATACCTGAAAGTCTACTTCTGTTTTGCTAAATTTGTTTAATTTTTAAGTTCCACATGTAAGTCACAACATACATTATTTGTCTTGTCTGACATATTAGAAATTCATAAATATCTCATGTAGGGAAGGAGTAATGGGAAACTACCTTTGTTGTCTAGTGGTCCATTATGTTCTTGCTCTTGTTCATCTTCACAGGGTATCTCTGCCCGAATGCTTTCTTGAAGTTGGCTAATGTCCTGTTCACTGAATGATTGGTCTACATTTGACGAAGACTGGCACATCATGGTATCAGACACCTCAGAGGTTACAGGTGTACAAGAGTCTGTTTCTTGAGATGTGCTGCTGTCTCCATTTTGGGAACTTAGTAAACTAGGTTCCTGCTTCAAATTTTGGATATCACAGTCGTTAGCATTACGCAGATCCTCTTTAAGCCTCAACGTTTCTTTATTACTGTTCTCAGTATAATTAATGATTTCAATTACGCCATTGCAATTAATTTCTGCTGCACCACCCTCTATACCACGTCCTGTAAGTGTCTGATCCTGGTGAATGGTACGTGACTCTTCTAAGGAACAAACAGACAAAAAGGATGTACATGTATGCATATGCATGAAAGAGCAAAAAAAAATCTCTCCATATATTAAAACATTTCCAGAACTTATACAGAGTGACATAAAAACATGACTGCATATCGAAAGCCTAGTCATAGAAGGACAAAGATCTTCTAATTCTTACCCAATTGCTAAAAAACGTCTATGTTGCATTTCCTGAGAAAACTTAGAAATTACATTTGAATATTACCTCCCTAACATTTATGAGAAGTTCTGTATTCTTACTGTGTAAGGACACCCCCAAGAGATGCTGTGTATGCATGAAACCACATTATATAACAATGATAAATTAAAGTTTGCTATAAAGTAATTTGTGATGCTCTATTTATACCAAGTTTTTCTTGGGTCATTTTATTAGGTGGGTTCTCTTTCAAGGGTCTTTCAACAGGCCTCTCTGATTCTTCTTGCTGGTTTGGTCTTTTTTGCCCGGGGCCCGACTCTTTCTCCATTTCCTCAATCTCCTGCATTCGCTTCTCTAGTAATTCTGCCTGGCGCTTCTGCTTCTTCTTCAATTTCTTCTTCTTATTCTTTGACATTTTGTCAGCCTGGGCGGAGATTACAAACAGATAAAGCCTTCAGGTGACTAATCCATTATTCCCAGTTGGAGATAACTATTAATTTTAATTACTTCCTAATTAAATTCCACTCTTTCCCTAACATAACACTTAAGTTTTTCATTAACTAAAAAAAGGCAGATACTCTTATGAAACCAAATTACAACAAAATACACAACAAATCTTGGTCCTCAGAACAGTCTGTGGGGCTGGTTCACTCTCATACACGCTCAAATTTACGGAAGCCTCACCAGTACAAACATTCACAGGAATTTATTGGAGAAAATAACAGAAGTGCAGGAACATTTTTTCTTTGTTTTCCAAACTCTAAATAAACTGTGATCCATAACAGAAGAACCCCTGCCCACTGCCCGTAGAGCAGAATTAAATGTACAAACACCTTATACTTACTGGTTTAGGTTGGGGTGCAGTACTGACTGAAAAGAAAAGAAAACCAAGTCAGAATCTTGGCATTCAGCAGGCTATATAAACTAAGACACCCTACCAGAAAGAAGTCTTTTTGTACAGTTTGTTAAGCAACTGTTAGAAACATTAAAAAAATAACATTTAAAGAACAATGCACAGAAAAGTTGACACATTTAAAATAAATTTAAATAAACTCTTCTCCAGACAAGCATCAGTACATGCAAAGAACCAAGTTCCCGTTTCTGATTTATACTACTGTTTGGTCGCTGTCGTGTCTGACTCTTTTGTGACCCCATGGACTGCAGTCCACTGGGTTCCTCTGTCCATGGGATTTCCCGGGCAAGAATATTGGGGTGGGTTGCCATTTCCTTCTCCAGTAGATCTTCCCAACCCAGAGATTGAACTTGCCTCTCCTTCACTGGCAGGCAGATTCTTCACCACTGATCCACCAGGGTAGCCTAATTTACACTATTAACGTTGCTAAAATCCCCTTCCCGTGTAGTGCTTAAGAGTGGAAAATGAGAGGCAACAACCATCTCATCTCTTACCCAAGACTAGTTCTCCTTGGCACTTGTCAGTTTTAAAAGTAGTATCAACAGTTACAGTAATTACATAATACGTTACAGATATTAGTTTAGTTTAGCTGGAAGGTAGACTCTTCAGTCTTCCTTAAAAAAAAAATAATTTTTTAAAAATTGTGGTAAAATAAACTCATAAAATTTCCCTTTTAACTATTGTTACACATACAGTTTAGCAGTGTTCATTTCATATAGTTGCACAACATTTCTAGAACTTTTTCATTTTGCAAAAATGAAAACTCTATGCCCACTTAACAGCTGCCCCTTGCCCCTGTGGAGGTATTCTTTTTTTTAAAGGAGGTCTATGAACAACTGAGCCTTCACCTTGAGGATCAAGAGAGTTCCTCAAATATAATTAATTTATTAAAATTAAAATCTGTACCACAAATAGAAAAAAAACATCAATCGTAATCATAGTAGCCACCATTTATTTTACACATAATACTGTGTGGCATACTACTAATTGCTTCATGTGAAATTTAATCCCAATAAGTTATGCATGAGGAAAAATGCAATCAAGTCCCTTGCCCAAGGTCATTAACCAATGAAGCAAGAATTCAAAACAAGTATGTCCACTCCAGTGCTCAAATCCATACTTTTAACAGCAATGCTATCATGCTCCTGCACAAGGATCACTGATTCACATAGGTCAGCATATATAAACGTCAAAAAAAAGGACAATCAAATCACAAGAGAAAACATTTTAACACGAATCAGCTTTTATAATACACAACATCTTTGAACCTAAAAGGCACAGTATTCTTCCCCTGTGGAAATAATACTCAGTATAAAAAAGTCTTTTGAAGGCTGAAACTATTTCTTACATGAGTACTTACTGTACCTTACTATTAAGTGAATTAGTGGTGCTTTACTTAACTGCCAGGTAATAGAATAAAAACAGGAACTTCTCTTAACTTCTAATGAAAACCAAGTCCCCAAAGAAAATATACCTGCAGATCCAGAAGGTGGAGGAGCTCCAGAGCGCTGCCATTCTGTTGCTTCTGCAGCCAGCCTCCGGATGTATTGTTCATTCACTGACAAGAGGATGTTTTCTGGTTTAATGTCAGTGTGGATGATACGGCACTTGGTGTGCAAATAATCCAGGCCCTGTAACACCTGAAGGGGAACAGAGTAGTAGACTTGCAAACACTGAATACAAGTCTACCTGGAGAAGAAAAAACTATAATACAACACTGTGAAAAATAAAGATGTAAAAATGACACGGTAGTTTGCTACAGAGAAGAAAGCTTTTTCCTTTTTTTTAAAGAACTTTCCCAGAAAGATTAATTTTAAACTATAAACAAAGGCAAGAGTTTATTTGCAATGAAATGTTCTTCCAAGTTTTACAGAGCTAATTCTATGTGAAGATATTCTTTAAGTACATTATAGAGACTGAGAATAAATGGCTGACATGTCCTTTAACTACTGAAATGTAGGCGACAATGAAAGAGATTTAGGTATGTTTAAATTTAAATTTTCTTATTGAAGAACTGAGGTCTTGTGCTTCCCAGTTTGGCGCTCTGTCCAACAAAACACATTATTTAAACAAACTGTTTGCCGTTAAAATATTACTACTTTCCTGATGATAAAACTCTTTTACTGTATATTGAAAGCTGTTTATAATATGAGAAAATGCTCATGAATAATGTTATATAAAGAGCTGGTAGTAATTTGACAAAGTATTCTCTATAATATATAATCCATTTTTGCAATCAGAACTTCTAGATAAGGGTCCAAAATTCTAAAATCAGGCATTAAATACAGCTCCCCATCTAATAATTATTACAGAAGATGAACTGGGGGGGAAATGGTTGTGCTAAAACATTTAAAAACAAACACAATAAACCCTAGAGGTTGAATAAACAATTTCAGCAATTTAAAAAACTTAGTTTTAGGGAGGGGGGATCGGGAAGGGGAACACATGTAAATCCATGGCTGATTCATGTCAATGTATGGCAAAAACCACTACAATACTGTAAAGTAATTAGCCTCCAACTAATAAAAATAAATGGGAAAAAAAAATTTTTAATTTAAAAAAAGATAAAAAAAAATAAAAAACTTAGTTTTAGAAGTAAAAATTCTATTGGAAACAGGAAACTCCAGACACTTTAAGAAACTAAAAAAACTACCACATGCAAACTATTATGTATAAAATAAATAAGTTACAAGGATACTGTACAACGCAGGGAATATACCAAATATTTTATAATAACTATAAATGGAGTACAAACCTTTAAAAAATAGAAAATAGTAGGATACATACTTGCTGAATAATTTTTTTGACACAAGGCAGAGGAAGCCCTTGATAATTGGACTTGATGATCCACTTGAGTAGATGATGCCCCAGGACTTCAAATACCATGCAGATATCTAGGAGTTTGTTAAGAAGGAAAACGGAGACAGAAGAAAAGGGCAAGACAAGCTGCGCTCCACCCCAAGGAAATTATTATTGTATTCTTTCGGTATAAAAAGTTACAGTGCTTTACTTGAAAAAAAAATCTAGCTGTCAATATTCTGAAATTTCAAAGGTTAATTAATGTTTTGTCACTGAAAATACACCAAATATGGAAAACTCTGGGGGGATGGTTTATCAATAAAATTATGCATCTAAACAGTGATAAAAATAAGAGCGAAATATGTACATAAAGCTAGTGAAAGCACTAGACTTAAGGTGCTGATTAGCTTCTTCCCTTATGTCAAAATTAATGTCCAGGGTAACAACTCCAACTCTCCTAATATCAGAGCAAGGAAAAATAAATTCTGCTTTAGCTACAGAAAACAATACACCAGAACAACCTAAAAAGTGTAAATGTCAACATTTTTAAACAACAAGAAGCCGACCTGCTTCATTCTCTGTAGTGCACAAACTAACCTTGATGCTACTGACACCATGTGCTCTCTTCATGTATGAACACCCAAAACCACATTTCCTGACGGAACTACTCTGTGGGCCTGTAGTGCCAGGGCCAGGGCACTGTAGGGATTTTAGTAGGAAGATTTCCTTCTGTATTTTCGACAGAAGTTTCTATAAAAATTGAAAGTCAAGACATTTGTATGTAATAATGATCCAGTGTTTTAAAACAGACTTCTGTTTTAAATAAGATTCTCCACTAAAGGAAAACCTGGACTCCTTAAAAAAGCCAAATCCAGGGCCTTTTGGCAACCTGGAATACCTTGCTGGTGCCAACAGTAAGGGAACACGTCAAGAGGAAATAGGAACCAGCTTGAAGAAACCACGGGCCAAAGTTCAGAACATTTTGCAAAGTGAAGTTATGAATTCGCTTAAACTAAAAACAGAATGAATCCAAACAAGATACTGAAATAAGGGTGTGTTCAGGGCAGAAAAATGTCTTCTTTAGATAAAAGGTCAATTAATAAATACATAAAGTATGACAGAAATAAAAGTTACCATTTTATAATCACTACAGTAACAACTGAACTGATTCAGGTAAGAATCAATGAATACTAAAACTGTTGATAAAGACTGCTGGGGAGAAAGAATTCTCATGGAGTTACCCTATCACCCCACAGACTGCTTACTAATTATAAAAGGAAAAAGGTACTTTTAAACAGGGAAATCCAGAAGACTCTGCCTTAACCAAGTGATCAAACATATTATCACCAATGGTAAGCATCAATTCATATCATGTACCCTCTGATGTAATACAATGAGAAAAAATGTAGTATACTTGACAAAAATGATTATAATGAACTTAATCATGAGCAAACAATCAGGCAAATCCAAATTAAGGAACAATACAACTGGCCTGGATTCTTTGAGGTCAGTAGCAGGGTGGTGGTGGTGAATGCATGAAAGAAACTGTTCTCAATTAAAGATTTAAAAAATGGGTATGTTCAGTTCAGTCGCTCAGTCATGTCCGACTTTGCGACTCCATAAACCGCAGCACACCAGGCCTCCCTGTCCATCACCAACTCCCGGAGTTTACCCAAACTCATGTCCATCGACTACCTTAGAAAATATAATCAAAATTAAAGCAAGATATCATTTCAAACTCAGCAGAATGACTAAACTATAAAGATTAGGGTTTCTTTGGTGGCTCAGTGGTAAAGAATCTGCCTGCCAATGCAGGAGACACGAGCTCAGTCCCTGGTTGGGGAAGATCCCACATGCTGTGGAACAACTGAGCCTGAGCGTCAGAACTATTCAGCCTGAAGTCTGCAGCCCGGGAACCACAAGGACAGGCCTGCATGCCCCAGAACTTGTTCTCCACAACTAGAGGCCACTGCAATGAGAAGCCCGCACACTGCAACAAAGAGGAGCCCCTGCTTGCCACCACCTACAGAAACACCTGTGTAGCAAAGAAGATCCAGCAGAGTAGAAAAAAAAAAAAAGAAAAACCTATTTTAAAAAAATAAAAAAGACTAACACGATTAAATGTAGGTGAGGAAATGGAGCAACTGGAGTTCCCATGCTGCACTAACAAAAGTGTAAAATGGTACAACCGCTTTGGAAAACTGGTCGGTAATTTCTTAGAGTTAAACATACGTCTTAGGAACTTCTTTAGTCAAGATAGAGTAACAGGGACTGGGTTTACCCTCTCGCTTTAAGCAACAACAAAATCAAGCAAAATACATAAAGCAACAGATTTAACAACCCTGGATGTCAGGCAAATAAGGCAGTGATCTCTGACAGATTACTGTCTTCTTACTGCCTTGAAACTTTCCAGGCAAACCCCTCTGAGTTAAACAGATAGAACTGAATCCTGGGAGATCAAGGCAGCAGCTATGGTTCACAGCACAAGGTACTAGAGAGAGTTGTAGGGAGTCCTGAAGGTCTGCAACGCGGTCCGGCTCAAACACTCAGCAGAGCAGCAGTCAGCACAGGCATATGAGGAAGCTACTGGCGGCGGGGAAACCATCTGAAAGGACTAGAGGGAACAGTGCCCAGTTCCCCCACAGCGCTCCAACCAGGAAGACTAGAAAAATTCAGTTACAGGTGAGAAATAAATCCACACATATGTGATCAATTAACTTACAACAAAGGAGCCAAGAATATACAATGGGGACAGTAACGTCAATAAGTCATGCTGGGAAAACTGAACAGTCACCTGAAAAAGGATGAAACTAGACTGTTATCTTATAGTATATCCCCAAATCAACTCAAAATGTATTAAAGACCTGAACATAAGACCTGAAACAGTAAAACTGTTAAAAGAATACACAGGTGCTAAGCTCCTTGACATTGGGCTTGGCGATAATATTTTGGATCTGACACCAAAAACAAAGTCAACAAAAGCAAAAATGAACAAGAACTATTTCAAACTAAAAATCCTCTGCAGAAAAAAAGGAAACAAAATGAAAATGAATAGGCCACCTATGGAATGGGAAAAAATACTTAAAAATCAAAGATCTGACAAGGAGTTAATAAAAATTATAAAAAAACCTCACATGACTCAACAGGGGGAAAAGACCTCAGTCTGATTAAAACAAGAACAAAGAATTTGAACACATTTTTCCGGAGAAGACAAACAGATGGCCAACAAGTACATGAAAAAGAGTTCGACATCACTAATCACCAGGGAAATGCAAAACAAACAGCAAGACACAGAAGCGACCTAAGTGTCCAGTGATGGATGAACATGAAGAGAATGTGGTCTACATGCACAACGGGATATTCTCATTCAGCCGTAAGAAGGGAAGCCTGCCGTTTGGGACAACATGGATGTACCTTGAGGGTGTCAGCCAAATCAAAGATGACGACTGTATGATCCATTTATATGTGGAATCTAAGACCAAAGCAAGACAACAAATGCAGACACAGAAAACAGATGAGTGGCTGCCAAAGGTGGGAGGTGGGGGAACAGGTGATGGTGGTCACAAGGTACAAACTTCCGGTTATAAGATGAGTAAGTGTTGAGTGTGTAAGGTACAGGATGGTGACTGTACTTAATAATACTGTATATTTGAGAATTGCTCAGAGAGTTCTCAACACAAGAAAAACGTGTAACTATGTGTGGTGAAGGCTGTTAACTTACTATGGTAATCATTTTGCAATATATACATCTATTAAATCATTACGCTATATACCAAAAACTAATACAATGTTGTGTATCAATTATGAACAGAAAGTGAAAGTCACTCAGTCTTGTCGGCTCTGAAACCCCATGGACCATAGCCCACCAGGCTCCACTGTCCATGGGATTTTCCAGGAAAGAAACTGGAGTGGGTAGCCATTCCCTTCTCCCAACCTAGGGATTGAACCCAGGTCTCCTACGTTACAGACAGATACTTTATCATATAAGCCACTGGGAAAGTCCAATAAAAAAAAAAAACCTGGAAAAATTCATAGTTATGGGGCATTTGGCAGAATATTTAGGAAGACCTTGCCTCAGTGGAAGGAACGATTAGTCTTAGCCATCTAACAAATCATAAAGGTAAAATCTGAAAAGGATCATACTGTTTCCTGACAATAAATGCATTGCAGAACAAAGCTCCAGATTTAAAGGAATGCAAAATATCCAACAGTCAACAAGGTAAAAATCAAAATGTCTCAATGAAAGACTACCAGGCAACAAAGATGCAGGAAAATGTATCTGAAAATTAGAAATATCAATCATTTAGAACTGACCCAGAACTGACCCACTTGTTAGAATTAGCAGACAATGAAATTAAACAGTCATAGTAGTACTCCATATGCTGAAGAGATACAAAAGATTTTTAAAAAGAGAGAGACCCAGAGAAGAGGTGGTGTATACATATTAATGGACTAGCCATAAAAACAATGAAACCTTGCCATTTGTGACATAGATGAACCTAAAGGGTATGCTTCTAAGTGAGATGAATGAGACAGAGAAAGACAAACACTGTACACTTTCACTTAATAATGTGGAGTAACAGACAAAAACAGATGAACAAACACCAGAAAACAGTTACAGATACAGAGAACAAACAGGTGGTTGCCAGAGGGAGGACGGTTGGAGGACGAAAGAAACACGTGAGACCGATTAATAACTACAAACTTCCAGTTGCAAAATAAGTGAGTCATGGGTGTGAAATGTACAGTGTGGAGAATATAGTCAACTTTTAACATCTCTGTATGATAAC